>NC_053023.1:371541822-371841822 GCF_003073215.2 Triticum urartu | reverse complement strand
TGACACACCTATCATGGCAATCTACAAGGCATGAAAATACTAGGTAGCATGGTCAAAGTGGAACTTGCCTAGTATTGATGATTCTTCAAACTCACAATCTTGATCATGTTACACTTCGCTCTCCGTACAATCTAACGTAAGTAAAGATTAATCTAAAAAATTGTGGGTGGACCGATGGTAGGGTGTTGTTCCTACTTGAACAAGCAACCCTCTTATGATTACCCCTCTCGCAACCGTCGACAACTATGAAATAAGAATTAAGATAAATCTAACCATGGCATATGAGATACATGGATCCAAATCAGCCCCTTACGGAATGACCCATCAACTAGGGTTTAAGCTTCTGTCACTCTCGCAACCCCTCATCTACTTATTACTCACAATGCCTTCCCTTACGCCCAAGTATGGTGAAGTGTCACGTGGTCGATGTTCACATGACACCACTAAAGGAGGAACAACATACATATTATCAAAATATCTAACAAATACCAACTTCACATGATTACTTATTATAAGACTTCTCCCATGTCCTCAAGAACAAAAGTAACTACTCACAAATCATATTTATGTTCAAGATCAGAGGTGTATAGAATATGCTTGAGTATCTAAACACTTAATCTTCCACAAATAAACCAACTAGCATGAACTACAAGATGTAATCAACACTATTAGCAACCCACAGGTACCAACCTAAGGTTTTGGGACAAAGATTGAGTACGAGAGATGAACTAGGGTTTGAGAGGAGATGGTCCTAGTGAATATGTAGATGAAGGTTGGTCCTCCCACTATGAGAGGATCATTGGTGATGTCGATGGCTTCGATTTCCCCTTCTTGAAGGGAAGTTTCCCTGACAGAATCGCTCCAGCGGAGAGCAAAATGCTCCTACCTAGGTTCCGCCTCGAGATGGCGGTGCTTCATCTTGAAAGTATTTTTTCTATTTTTTTCTAGGGCAAATAGCCTCATATAGAAGAAGATGGGTATCGGAGGCTTGTTGGGGGCCCCACAATCTCATAGGGCGCGCCCAAGGGGGGCACCGTCTAAGCTCGTGACTCCCTGGTGGCCCCCTGCTGGTAATTCTTCTGCCAATATTTTTTATATATTCCAAAATGATTCTCCATAATTTTTCAGGTCATTTGAATTGTGGAGAATATTTATCTTTGTTGTAGCTTTTTTAGGTCCATAATTCCATCTGCCGGCAATCTCCCTCTTTCATATGAAACTTGCAATATAAGAGAGAAAAGGCATAAGAATAACATCATAAAGTGAAATAATGACACAAAACATAATAAATAATAGTAGGAAAATATGGTCTAAAATGGATGTATCAACTCCCCAAGCGTAGACCTTGCTTGTCCTCGAGCAAAAGCCGAACTCGATAATCATGACCACTTGTTTAGAGAGAGGTGTCGATAAACAAAATACGAACATCAAAGCATCATGATCATTATCATAACAGCAATATATTATCGTAAAACTTCTCATGATAAAGTGACAATCATTCACAAGCCAAAGTATGAACCATATGCTTCACTGGAAACTAACAAACTATGATCTCAGTTGAAGCAATTGCAATTTATCATATTTCCAGAAAGAGTATATGTAAGATCTTTGTTTAGCAAGTTCACATACTCAACTATCATTTAGTCTTCTATGACTGCTGACACTCACGACATATTTATGGAGCAAAAGTTTCAGACAAACACATAGGAAGATGGGGGTTTATAATTTTCACCTCCCAACTTATTTACTGCGGGGATAATGTCAAAAATAATAACTCTTGATTACCTACATGCAACTACATATATATGTCTACATATTTCCTCACCACATGATGCTTGTTGCTACCTCTTGAGCACTGCGTTGGTTTTCCCTTGAAGAGGAAAGGGTGGTTCAATAAAGCATCGTAAGTATTTCCCTCCGTTTTTGAGAACCAAGGTATCAATCCAGTAGGAGACCACGCGCGAGTCACCTCGTACCTACACAAACAAATAAGAACCTCGCAACCAACGTGATAAAGGGGTTGTCTATCCCTTCACGGCCACTTAAAAGAGTGAGATCTGATAGAGATGGTAATAATAAGATAAGTATTTTTGGTATTTCTATGGTATAGATTCAAAGTAAAGATTGCAAAATAAACAGTAATGGAAATAACGGTAGATTAATATGATGGAAGATAGACCCAGGGGCATAGGTTTCACTAGTGGCTTCTCTCAAGATAGCATAAGTATTACAGCGTGTGAACAAATTACTGTTGAGCAATTGATAGAAAAGCGAATAATTATGAGAATATCTAGGTATGATCATGTATATAGGCATCACGTCCGTGACAAGTAGACCAAAACGAATCTACGTCTACTACTATTACTCCACACATCGACCGCTATCCATCATGCATCTAGAGTATTAAGTTCATAAGAACAGACTAACGCCTTAAGCAAGATGACATGATGTAGAGGGATAAACTCATGCAATATGATGTAAACCCCATCTTTTTATCCTAAATGGCAACAACACAATACGTGTCGTTTCCCTTTCTGTCACTGGGATAGAGCACCGCAAGATTGAACCCAAAGCTAAGCACTTCTCCCATTGCAAGAAAGATCAATCTAGTAGGCCAAACCAAAGTGATAATTTGAAGAGACTTGCAAAGATAAACCAATCATACATAAAAGAATTCAGAGAAGATTCAAATATTGTTCATAGGTAAACTTGATCATAAACCCACAATTCATCGGATCTCGACAAACACACCACAAAAAGAAGAGTTACATCGAATAGATGTCCAAGAGAATCGAGGAGAACTTTGTATTGAGATCCAAAGAGAGAGAAGAAGCCATATAGCTACTAGCTATGGACCCGAAGGTCTGAGGTAAAATACTCACACATCACCGGAGAGGCCATGGAGTTGATGTAGAGGCCCTCCGTGATCGATGCCCCCTCCGGCAGAGCTCCGGAAAAGGCCCCAAGATGGGATCTCTTGGGTACAGAAGGTCGCGGCGGTGGAAATAGGGTTTCGTGGTGCTCCTAGATGTTTTGGGGGTATGTCAATATATATAGGAGGAAGAAGTAGGTCGGTGGAGCAACGAGGGGCCCACGAGGGTGGAGAGCGCGCCCAGGGGGTAGGTGCGCCCCCCTGCCTCGTGGTCGTCTCGTTGGTTGCTTGACGTCCACTCTAAGTCCTCTGGATCACGTTTGTTCCAAAAATCACGTTCCAAAAGTTTCATTCCGTTTGGACTCCGTTTGATATTCCTTTTCTACGAAACACTGAAATAGGCAAAAAAATAGCAATTTGGGTTGGGCCTCCGGTTAATAGGTTAGTCCCAAAAATAATATAAAAGTGTAACATAAAGCCTGTTATCATCCAAAACAAATAATATAATAACATGGAACAATCAAAAATTATAGATACATTGGAGACGTATCAAGCATCCCCAAGCTTAATTCATGCTCGTCCTCGAGTTGGTAAATGATAAAAACAGAATTTTTGATGTGGAATGCTTCCTAACATATTTCTCAATGTATTTTTTTCTTTATTATGGCATGAATGTTCAGATCCGAAAGATTCAAGATAAAAGTTTAATATTGACATAAAAATAATAATACTTCAAGCATACTAACTAAGCAATCATGTCTTCTCAAATTACATGGCCAAAGAAAGTTCGTCCCTACAAAATCATATAGTTTGGTCATGCTCCATTTTCGTCACAAAAGAATGCTCTCATCATGCACAACCCCGATGACAAGCCAAGAAATGGTTTCATACTTTAGTAATCTCAAACTTTTTTCGACTTTCACGCAATACATGAGCGTGAGCCATGGATATAGCACTATAGGTGGAATAGAATATAATGAAGGGGGTTATGTGGAGAAGACAAAAAAGGAGAAAGTCTCACATCGATGCGGCTAAAATGCAAGGAGTAGGGATTGCCATGCAATGGATGCACTAGAGCTATAAATGTATGAAAGCTCAACAAAAGAAACTGTGGGTGTGCATCCAACTTGCTTGCTCACGAAGACCTAGGGCACTAGAGGAGGCTCATTGTTGGAATATACAAGCCATGTTCTATAATGAAAAATTCCCACTAGTATATGAAAATGAAAAAACAAGAGACTCTCTATCATAAAGATCATGGTGATACTTTGAAGCACAAGTGTGGAAAAAGGATAGTAGCATTGCCCCCTTATTTATTTTTATTTTTTGGGCCTTTTTTATTATTTGGCCTTCTTTTATGGGACAATGCTTTGTTACTGATGATCATCACACTTCTATTTATTTACAACTCAATGATTACAACTCGATACTAGAAAAAGATATGACTCTATATGAATGCCTCCGGCGGAGTACTGGTTGTGCAATGACTCATGACTGACATGTATGAAAGAATTATGAATGGCGGCTTTGCCACAAATATGATGTCAACTACATGATCATGCAAGGCAATATGACAATGATGATGTGTGTCATAATAAATGGAACGTTGGAAAGTTGCATGGCAATATATCTCGGAATGGTTATGGAAATTCCATAATAGGTAGGTATGGTGGCTGTTTTGAGGAAGATATAAGGAGGTTTATGTGTGATAGAGCGTATCGTATCACGGGGTTTGGATGCACCGGCGAAGTTTGCACCAACTCTCAGGGTGATAAAGGGCAATGCACAGTACCGAAGAGGCTAGCAATGATGGAAGGGTGAGAGTGCATATAATCCATGGACTCAACATTAGTCATAAAGAACTCACATACTTATTGCAAAAATCTACAAGTCATCAAAAACCAAGTATTACGCGCATGCTCCTAGGGGGATAGATTGGTAGGAAAAGACCATCGCTCGTCCCCGACCGCCACTCATAAGGAAGACAATCAAATAACACCTCATGTTTCAAATTTGTTACACAACATTTACCATACTTGAATGCTACGGGACTTGCAAACTTCAACACAAGTATTCCTCAAATTCACAACTACTCAACTAGCACAACTTTGATATCACTATCTCCATATCTCAAAACAATCATCAAGTATCAATGCACTTTTATGAAAGTTTTTCATTATGCCTAAAAGAAAATTGCCATGTTGTTCTAAAGGACTCTCAAAATAATATAAGTGAGGCATGAGAGATCAATTATTTCTAACAAATAAAACCACCACCATGCTCTAAAAGATATAAGTGAAGTACTAGAGCAAAAAACTATATGGCTCAAAAGATACAAGTGAAGCACATAGAGTATTCTAATAAATTCCAATTCATGTGTATCCCTCTCAAAAGGTGTGTACAGCAAGGATGATTGTGGTAAACTAAAAATCAAATACTCAAATCATACAAGACGCTCCAAGAAAAACACATATCATTTGGCGAATAAAAATATAGCTCCAAGTAAAGTTACCGATGAACAAAGACAAAAGAGGGGTTGCCTTCCGGGGCATCCCCAAGCTTAGCCTTTTTGGTGTCCTTGTATTTTACCTTGGGGTGCCATGGTAATCCCCAAGCTTAGGCTCTTGCCACTCCTTGTTCAATAATCCATCAAATCTTTACCCAAAACTTGAAAACTTTACAACACAAAACTTAAAAGAAAATCTTCGTGAGCTCAGTTAGTAAAAGAAAACAAACCACCACTTCAAGGTACAGTAATGAACTCCTTATTTATTTATATTGGTGTTAAACCTACTGTATTCCAACTTTTCTATGGTTTATAAACTCTATTTGTAACCATAGATTCATCAAAATAAGCAAACAACACACGAAAAAAACAGAATCCGTCAAAAACAGAATAGTCTGTAGTAATCTGTAGGTTTCGACCACTTCTGGAACTCTAAAAATTCTAAAATAATTTTAGCACTTTAGGAATTTATCTATTAATCATCTGCAAAACGAATGAACTAAATACCACTCTCCAATAAAACATGGCAGTAATTCTCGTGAGCGCTAAAGTTTCTGTTTTTTACAGCAAGATCAAAAAGACTTTCCCCAAGTCTTCCCAACGGTTATACTTGGCACAAACACTAATTAAACACAAAAACACAACCAAAACAGAGGCTAGATAAATTATATATTACTAAACAGGATCAAAAATCAAGGAATAAAAATAAAATTGGGTTGCGTCCCAATAAGCGCTATTGTTTAACGCCCCTAGCTAGGCATAAAAACGAGGATAGATCTAGGTATTGTCATCTTTGCTATGCAATCCATAAGTGGCTCTCATAATAGATTCATAAGGTAATTTAATTTTCTTTCTAGGAAAGTGTTCCATGCCCTTCCTTAACGGAAATTGGAATCTAATATTCCCTTCCTTCATATCAATAATTGCACCAATCATTCTAAGGAAAGGTCTACCAAGAATAATAGGACATGAAGGATTGCAATCTATATCAAGAACAATGAAATATATAGGCACATAGTTCCTATTTGAAACAATAAGAACATCATTAATTCTTCCCATAGGTTTCTTAATGGTGGAATCCGCAAGGTGCAAGTTTAGAGAACAATCATCAAATTCACGAAAACCTGGCAAATCACACAAAGTTGTTGGAATCGTGAAAACACTTGCACCCAAATCACACAAAGAATAGCATTCATGATCTTTAATTTTATTTTTTATTGTAGGTTCCCACTCATCATAAAGTTTTCTAGGGATAGAAACTTCCAAATCAAGTTTTTCTTCATAAGATTGCGTCCAAGCATCAACAATATGTTTAGTAAAAGCTTTATTTTGACATAAGAATGAGGAGAATTTAGCACGGATTGCAACAAGGAAATACAATCTATCAAAGAGCAATTATAATAATTAAATTCCTTGAAATAGAAGATAGTGGGTTCATTGCTATTTAAAGTTTTGACCTCTTCAATCCCACTTTTATCAACTTTTGCATGAAGATCTAAAAACTATGAATTTTTGGGACGCCTTCTAACTAAAGTTGACTCATCTCTAGTCCCATCATTATCAAGATTCATATTGCAAAACAAATATTTAATAGGGGACACATCAATTACTCTTAGATCTTCATCTTTATTGTCATGAAAACTAGAAGAACACGCTTTCACAAAGCGATCTTTCTTAGCACACATCCTAGCGGTTCTTTCTTTTCACTCATCAATGGAAATTCTCATGGCTTTGAGAGACTCATTGATATCATGCTTAGGTGGAATAGATCTAAGTTTCAAAGAATCAACATCAAGAGAAATTCTATCCACGTTCCTAGCCAACTCATCAATCTTAAGCAATTTTTCTTCAATCAAAGCATTGAAACTCTTTTGCAAAGTAATAAATTATTTAATACTAGATTCAAAATAAGAGGGCATCTTATTATAATTTCCATAATAATTGTTGTCGGAATTACCATAATTATTAGAGGAATTACTAGGAAACGGCCTAGAATTAAAATTACCTCTATACGCGTTATTACCAAAATTGTTCCTACCAACAAAATTCACATCTATAGATTCATTATTATTCTCAATCAAAGTAGACAAAGGCATATCATTAGGATCAGTAGGAGCACTCTTATTAGCAAACAATTTCATAAGTTCATCCATCTTTCCACTCAAAACATTAATCTCTTCAATTGCATGCGCCTTTTTACTAGTAGATCTTTCATTGTGCCATTGAGAATAATTAACCATAATATTATCTAAGAGTTTGGTAGCTTCTCCTAAAGTGATCTACATAAAAGTGCCTCCCGTGGCCGAATCTAAAAGATTTCTAGAAGCAGAATTCAATCCGGCATAAATTTTTTGTATAATCATCCATAAATTCAAACCATGTGTTGGGCAATTATGTATCATTAATTTCATCCTCTCCCAAGATTGTGCAACATGTTCATGATCAAGTTGCTTAAAATTCATAATATCGTTTCTAGGAGAGATGATCTTAGCGGGAGGAAAATACTTAGAGATAAAAGCATCTTTGCACTTAATCCATGAATCAATACTATTTTTAGGCAAAGACGAAAACCAAGCTTTAGCACGATCTCTAAGAGAAAACGGAAATAGCTTAAGTTTGATATCGTTGTCCACACATTTCTTCTTTTGCATATCACACAAATCAACAAAGTTGTTTGGATGGGTAGCGGCATCTTCACTAGGAAGGCCAGAAAACAGATCTTTCATGACAAGATTCAGCAAAGTAGTATTTATTTCACAAGATTCAGCATCGGTAAGAGGAGCAATCGAAGTGCTAATAAAATCATTATTGTTGGTATTGGCAAAGTCACACAATTTAGTATTATCTTGAGCCATCGTGACAAGCAAGCAACCCAACACACAAGCAAACAAGCGAAAAAGCAAAAAAGGCAAACTGGAAAAGAGAAGGGGAACGGAAAAAGAGGGCGAATAAAACGGCAAGGGTGAAGTGGGGGAGAGGAAAACGAGAGGCAAATGGCAAATAATGTAATGCGAAGGATAAGAGTTGTGATGGGTACTTGGTATGTCTTGACTTGGCGTAGATCTCCCCGGCAACGGCGCCAGAAATCCTTCTTGCTACCTCTTGAGCACTGCGTTGGTTTTCCCTTGAAGAGGAAAGGGTGGTGTAGTAAAGCAGCGTAAGTATTTCCCTCAGTTTTTGAGAAGCAAGGTATCAATCCAGTAGGAGACCACGCGTGAGTCACCTCGTACCTACACAAACAAATAAGAACCTCGCAACCAACGCGATAAAGGGGTTGTCAATCCCTTCACGGCCACTTGCAAGAGTGAGATCTAATAGAGATGATTATAATAAGATAAGTATTTTTGGTATTTTTATGATATAGATTGAAAGTAAAGAGTGCAAAATAAATGGTAATGAAAATAACGGTAGATTAATATGATGGAAGATAGACCTGAGGGCCATAGGTTTCACTAGTGGCTTCTCTCAAGATAGCATAAGTATTACGGTGGGTGAACAAATTACTGTCGAGCAATTGATATAAAAGCGAATAATTATGAGAATATCTAGGTGTGATCATGTATATAGGCATCACGTCCGTCACAAGTAGACCGAAACGATTCTACATCTACTACTATTACTCCACACATCGACTTCTATCCAGCATGCATCTAGAGTATTAAGTTCATAAGAACATAGTAATGCCTTAAGCAAGATGACATGATGTAGAGGGATAAAATCATGCAATATGATGTAAACCCCATCTTTTTATCCTCGATGGCAACAATACAATACCTGTTGTTTCCCTTTCTGTCACTGGGATCGAGCACCGCAAGATTGAACCCAAAGCTAAGCACTTCTCCCATTGCTAGAAAGACCAATCTAGTAGGCCAAACCAAACTGATAATTCGAAGAGACTTGCAAAGATAAACTAATCATACATAAAATAATTCAGAGAAGATTCAAATATTGTTCATAGATAAACTTGATCATAAACCCATAATTCATCGGATCTCGACAAACACACTGCAAAAAGAAGAGTTACATCGAATAGATCTCCAAGAGAATCGAGGAGAACTTTGTATTGAGATCCCAAGAGAGAGAAGAAGCCATCTAGCTACTAGCTATGGACCCGAAGGTCTAAGGTAAACTACTCACACATCACCGGAGAGGCCATGGAGTTGATGTAGAGGCCCTCCGTGATCGATGCCCCCTCCGGCGGAGCTTCGGAAAAGGCCCCAAGATGGGATCTCTTGGGTACAGAAGGTTGCGGCAGTGGAAATAGGGTTTCGTGGTGCTCCTGGATGTTTTCGGGGTATGTCAATATATATAGGAGGAAGAAGTAGGTCGGTGAAGCAACTAGGGGCCCACGAGGGTGGAGGGCGCGCCCAGGGGGTAGGTGCGCCCCCTGCCTCGTGGCCGCCTCGTTGATTGCTGGACGTCCACTCCAAGTCCTCTGGATCATGTTTCCCTAAGATCATGTTCCCGAAGGTTTCATTCCGTTTGGACTCCGTTTGATATTCCTTTTCTACGTAACACTAAAATAGGCAAAAAAATCAATTTGGGCCGGGCCTCCGGTTAATATTTTAGTCCCAAAAATAATATAAAAGTGTAAAATAAAGCCCGTTATCATCCAAAACAGATAATATAATAGCATGGAACAATCAAAAATTATATATACATTGGAGACGTATCACTTGCCAAGTACAAAATAATTAAGAATGCAATAAGGATGAGCATTATTGACTCTTGCATAAAAGTAAATACCAAAAAGTAAAATATACGCCCTCCATGGAGGGAAGCAGCATTTGTCATGCGCTTTTTTATTTTTGGACGTGTAAGCTCTTAATGGAAAGGAACGTCACTTTATATTGCCCCTTGTGATAGCAACCTTTATTATGTAGTCTGTCGCTTTTATTTCTTTACTAACAAAAGTTCGTCTAAAGCTTATTTTCCCTTACAATAAACGATCATACATATTTAGGAGCAATTTTTATTGCTTTACGCATCGATGACAACTTACTTTAAGGATCTTATTCAATCCATAGGTAGATATGGTGGACTCTCATGGCAAGAAACTGGGTTCAAGGGTTTTTGGACGCACAAGTAGTATCTCTACTTAGTACGAATTTTGGCTAGCAAAGGATTATAGGCAAGCACCACATGTTAGAGGATCCATGACAGTATAACTTCTATGTGAATATAAGCAAACATAATTCATTACATTGTCTTCCTTGTCCAGCGCCAACTATTTGATCTAGCATAAAATATTTGTTGGGGGCTTACAATCATAAAATATTCCAAGATGGTATATTTATATGTGAGACCTCTCTTTCTTTATCACTTTTAATGAATTGCAATGTAAGTGCATCTAGTGCCACCCCTAGTTGGTTTTGGAGTATTGACGACAAACTTGGTTCTAGGACTAATGTGTTTGTGAGAATTGCAGGATAACAAAGGTAGTAGTCCCTTATTGATTCGGTTTACCTACTAGAGATGACCACTAAAAATGTGTGAAGACATTGAAGACAATGGTGGTTCGTGAAGACATTCATGATGAAGATTATGACATGTGAAGACATTCACTTGAACACTATGGAGTGCGAAGACATAGTTGTTTTGTAGTTTCCTTTTCTTCTTTGTTGAGTCATAGGAACCACCTTACTGTTAAGTGGGGTCCAAGTGAACAAAGTCAGATTGACTAATGTGATGCTCAACTAAAATCCTATGTCTTCGAGCGAAGAAAATGAGAGCAAAACTTATCTAGTGCTAGATGAGTCAGGTTTACTTGTAGCAGAAGTCAAGCTGCCGCATGTGTTTAAGATCCTACCGTTGGACACGTGTCGTTTCCATAGTGACCCAGGGTCATTTTGGACAAATTAGGTCGGATTGCCTCCTGGCTATAAATAGCCAATCCCTACACCATAAATTGGTGGCTACTCAGAGTTAGTGCAGGACTTTTATCGTTTGAGGGCAACCCACCTTCGAAGCATTTGAGAAAGAGATCCTTGCGGGGACAAAGCCCAAAACACCCAGAGCCAAAGAGTGTTAGGCATCACTGAAGTCTTTCTGTCTGCGTGACCCGAAGACTTGTTACACTTGGGTACTGTGAATCCTCCAGCTGGTTAGGCGTCGCGTTCTGAGCATCCAAGAGTCATTGTGGATCGCCGGTGAACGAATTGTGTGAAGGTTTGGAAGTCTACCTTGAAGACTTACCAGAGTGATTAGGTGAGGACTGGGTGTCCTTATCTCAAGGGGAATAAAGTGAAGATGCGGTCTTCTAAGTTAAATCTCAACCTCCCTAACCAGATGCATAGTTGTCACAGCAACTGGAACTGGTCTACCAAATCCTTGTCTTCACCAAGCAACTGGTTCTATCTTCCACTTCCCTTTACTTTCAAGTTTGTCTTCGTGAAGTCATTGCCTACTTGTCTGATCTGATTGACTTCACTAAGTGAAGACTATTTACTATTGGCTTCATACTATCTTCCATCTTGATCCATACTACCTAGCTGCTGATAGTCTTCTTGCTTTCACTACATTACTTACTTGACTATGGCTTGTCTAGTGTAGTCTACCTTCCATTGCATATCAATAGGTTCATTTCTACTGTTTGCCTTCAAAGACCTCATGTTTTGAAGACTTTCATAAAAATCGCCTATTCACCCCCCTGTAGTCGATAACTAGCACTTTCATGCATCAACAACCAATGCTATGTTTGTTAACTCCCAACAAATTTTATCAACTATACTTATTTTATTGGAAGTCATTACTCCCCATGGCATTAGTGTATGACTTTCTATTGTTTTCATTGCCAAGATTAAAGAAACTAAAGCAACAAACTCAAACTACTCTTTATTATATAACTCTCACACTCGATTACATAGATAGATCATGAAGCAAGCACTCAAACTAAATCATACTAAAACTTTATTCTTCGAAATCACGAAATAACTAAGGACCAAAGTAAGATAGATAACGATGGTAAAAGTGATGGTGATACGATATTGGGGCACCTCCCCCAATCTTGGAACAAGCCAAGGGTGGTGCCCATACCCGTGTACTCAAGTGTCTTTCTTCGGTGATGAGGTAGTAGGCTTGTCCTCTGTCTTTGAAGGCATATGCTCCCCATGAACGCGTCTTTGGGATCCTAACAGTTGCATCCAAGCTCACGACTTTAAATCTAGACTCATACTCACAATTTTAGTTTTGTAGGTCAAAAACTTGGGCCTGAAGATGATCAATTCGGACATTGAGTTTGCAGATAGCATCTCCAATTTCCTTGTGGTCCCACTTGTGGTCATGAACGAACTCGGTAATATGGAGTGATTGGCGTTAAGACTGTGCTCCTCCATCCCTTGACAGCCTAAGATTTCCTACTCCACAACTTCGAGCCTGGCCTTCTCACTTCCGTCCTTCTTGGGCCCTTGAACGTCCTAGATGTGAACCACTCCCTCACGCATCTCAATGGTCTGAGGGTGTTTCATCACCTACGGAAGGCAAGGGTTGATGACCTTCTTGTAGAACTTTTCCTTGGACAAACTTGGGTCGCCATGGTGATCTAGATCTGTTAGAAAAGTAGCCCGAAACAAGAATAGAGGGAAAACTTGTGTTGCGATGGTTAAAACAGCGAGGAGTATATATAATTAAATTTTCCCATGCACGAAAAGTAATCTGAAAGAAAACAGAGTCGGGAAAGTCCATGGGGGAGTCACGAGCTCACATGGGGCACCTTGGGGGTAGGGCACTGATAACCCACAACTATAGGAGATCGTTTGTAGCCTTTTTTGACAAATAAGAGTGCCGAACCTAACAAGGAGCTAACGGTAGAACAAATATTACTCAAGTTCTATCAACCACCGATACAACTCTACGCACACTTAACATTTGCTTTACCTAGAACAAGAATAAAACTAGAAGTACTTTGTAGGTATGAAGGGATAAGTTTGCAAGATAATAAATAACATAAAAATAAAAGTAGGTGCTCTCCTAATTAAAGTACAATTAAATTAGTATAGTGAGTGTGGATTAATAGTGGTAGGATTTGCGGAATTGTCCCTAAGGAATTGACTACGTTATTAGACAAACAACAAGTTTTTATGTGGGAGAGGCCACAGCTAGCATGTCGTCCCTTACTTGGCATTCTATGCACTTATGATTGGAACTATTAGCAAGCATCCACAACTACTAACGTTCATTAAGGTAAAACCCAACCATAGCATTAAGATATATATTGGTCCCCCTTCAATCCCGTATGCATCAATTTCTATGTTGAGGAAGAAGCTTCTGTCACACTTGTCGTCCAATGCATAGTCCTATCAACATACAACTAACCCTATGATGTGATCCACACACGTGCTCATATTATAGGCAGCAAAGGATAGCAACATAACCACAAGCAAATTAAACCGATGATAGCAAATCACCAATACTGGACAACAAAAATCTACTCAAGCATCATAGATGGCAACACATCGTTGGATAATAATATGAAGCATAAATCACCATGTTCAAGTAGAGGGTACAGCCGGTTGCAGGAGAGTGGATGCTGAATATAGATGCGGGAAGGTGATGGAGTTGTTGGAGTAGATCGCCGTTACACGATGATTGCCCCGGCGGCATTTCGGCGCCACCTGGAGAGTGGGGGAGAGAGCCCCCCTCCTTCTTCTTATTCCTCCTTGGCCCCCACCCTAGATGGGTGGTGGGTTCCCCCTCTATTCCATGGCCTCCATGGTGGCGGAGGGGCGAGAGCCCTCTGAGATTTCATCTGTCTCTCTCTGTTCTCTTCTATTTCACGTTTCTGTTTTCTCGCCCTTCACCGTTTCTTAAATTCCCGAAGATCCGTAACTCCGATCACACTGAAATTTTTACAAGATTTTTTTTCCATAAATTATCTTTCTTGCGCCTGAAGAAAATCCCCAACCGAATTATGGGGATCCCACAAGACACCTAGTGTCGGGGGAAACGACACCTATGGGATCCCAGGGAATCCCTTTCTACGGCTGGCGGGGCGTGGAGCTCCGCTAAGAGCAGGTCTAAAAGATTAGCGCGACGGGATTTTTACCCAGGTTCGGGCCGCAAACAATGCGTAAAACCCTAGTCATGCTTTTGTGTATATTTGGTGTTCTTGAGCTCTTGAACTAGCTGCGGTGTAGGCCTAGCACCCAAAGTCTGAATCCTTCCCCAGTACGCCGCGGGCCTCCTTTTATATGGCAAAGGAGCCGCCACAGTGGCACATAGGAGGTGGAAAGTATCTATAGTGTACAAGTTTATCACCTGGCACCGTAGGGCAAACGCATTTAAAGCGCTGCCGACGTGCCCTCTTGCTTTATCGGGGACGACAACGAAGCTCATCCCGTTCGTCGCTGCCTTGCCTTGCTTTAATGCACGTCCAAGCTGATGAGGCATGTAGCACCATGCTGGCTGGCTGGTTGCTGAGCTGGTGCGGTGACAGGGTCTTCACGAAGATATGCATGCCACCACGCATGTGCTTGACTAGTTGGCCTAGAAGCTGCATGCTGCCACACAGGCGCTTGCCTAGTTGGCAGGCTGGTTGCCGCGTCAGAACGGCCTCGGGGTAGAGAGACGTTGGTGGGTGCGCCCCTAGCCATTGCCCCGCGGATGCCCTTGGAAAGGGTCTTGTCGGGGCCTCGTGGCCATCCCTGGCAAGACTATCACCGGCAAGGATCTTGCCGGGGGCCCCTGCAAGGATCTTTCCGGGGGTCTTCGTCTTCTAGTTCTTATCTAGGCTCATAGGCCCTTGGTCTTCACAAAGACTGCATGCCACCACGCGGGCGCCCCCGAGTCTTGGTCTTGATGTTATCGGTGTTGTCAGAGCTCTTAGGCTCAAGGGTGGCGGCCTTGCTGGTGTGGGGCGAATTGCCCTGGCAAGGGTGTTGCCGGGGAGATCCATCTTGCCCCTTTGCTCTTCATGCCTGTGATTTGAATGTTGCCTCTGTAGCCTAGTATCTTTCCTTCCTCGGCACGCCAAGCATGGTCGCAGGTGTGGCTACGTCTGCCCATACACAAGTAGAGGGGTACAGAAAGGCCCCTACTTTTGTACACCGATAGGAGCCCCCGGCCTGGGCCACACATAAGCACGAAGCGTTGTTGGGCCAGGCCCAGAACGGTGCGCGGGCACGCGTGGCAGAATTTTAACCGCAGTAACTCCTTCGCCAGTTGTGCTACCCCATGACCATATTGAGTGCGTGATGTGGTGGTCATGCATGGAATGGTCGCAACACGCTTGCGTCACCCTACGGTGAAAGTAAAGAGGCGACCAGCGCCTTCCCCATGAAAAGAGGGAGCCGCAGGGGCACAACTCATATACAAAGGGGACTCAGGTCGTGGCCTTCATGTCGCCCGCGCCCCATGATCACGGGGTGGAAAATAGTCGCCCCACTTGTCTTCTTATTTCTGGCCTACCCGCCATGTGTCCCCCATGCCTCAGGGAGGGTAGGTGGCAGATACGGAGGGCACGGGCCATAACGCCGAGGCAGGAAGCCGGGTGTTGCTAATTGTAGCAACAGGTCGGTCCTGATTCCCTGTGCCTCTATCGGCCGGATTGGTCGAGTGGGGCAGCCACTCTTAGGTTGGGAGGCCGAGCCCCGGCCCCGCCCATCTATAAAAAAGGGAGAGGGACATCGTCCTTCTGCATTCATCTCCTTCCTGCTTGGCCCCTTTCTTCCATTCGCCTTCATGAGAGGGTGCGCCGGCACTCCAATGGCCGTGATGAGGGCTTATACTCGACAGCGTGTCCCTCCTCCTCCGGAGGTCACGACAGCGGATCCCGTTATGAGAGAAAGATGGAGGGGGCGTGGCCGAGGCCTCCGTGGCACTCGGGGGAGAGGAGGACGTGGTGGCGCACCATCCGTGCTTCCGCCGGTGGCTCCCCCCAATGGTGGGCCATGTCGGAGACCAGCCGCACGAGTTCTTCATCAGGCTGTACAAGCCGGTGTGTGGTCACCTCCGCCTCCCCACCCCGTTCTCCCGGGAGATGGAGCTCAACCCGCCACAGGCCTTGAGGCTGCACATGAGGGGCTGCGGGAATGGCGGCATGTGGGTCGACGTCGACGTCCCTGCCCCTCACGTGATGTATCTCCTCCGTAGGTGGAAGACCTTTTCCCGGGACCATAGCCTGTCGGGGGTGGGGGGATCATTCTCCATTTCAAATTAATGGAGAAAGGTCTACTCTCCGTCAAGGTCTTCGGGCACATGGGAACCAGCTTAGGTTGCTGCGCGGAGAGCTCCACCGACAACGAAACGTCCTCCTTGGGCGACAGTGACGTGGAGGATAGCGACAGCGACAACGAGGGTAGCGGATGGGAGGACGCCGATTCCGACTCCGGATGATCGCCGGCGGCAACATCGTCATCTGCATCGCCCTCCTCCCTCGGCCACACGCCTTGCCGAGGGTCATCCCCACCATGCTCTACATTGGTGCATTCCCCGTTGCCCCTTCTTTCCCTTCACCTGCCGCACCTGGGAGGATAGGGGCAAGAATGAAGATCACGGGGCCCATATCTTTCTTTTTAACTTGCCAAATCTTAATTTCTAAGTAATGTAATCTCTCGAGCCCATGCTTGTGTCCTGTAACATCTGTACTTGTATCAGCATGTGAATGAAAAAGACCAGCCTTGCTGGGAACCCACGCATGTATACGTCCATGCAGAGGTGAGATGGCCCCTTAATGCAAATAAACGAGTCCTTTTGGCAAGCTGTCCTGCCGGTGCCCTCTGCGCCTGCCGGTGCCCTCTGCACCTGTCGGAGAATCACATCTGCGGGGTTACAAACAAAGGGTCCAGCCCCTCATTAATCTCCTTTTAGCAAAGGCTACTATGACCATTCTGACCGAAGCATCGTTCGGGCCAGGGATGGGAGCACCTAAGTTTAAAAGAGAGTGGCGAGGTTTTCTAACGCACAAGTCACATGTTACGAACAGGAATGGGAAAGAGGAGAACTTTATCTATTTGGTTTGCCGGGGGTCGTCGTGCCGGGCTGTCTTCTCAACTTCTTGCTGGAGCCGGGTCCTTGGCGGGATCAAGCGTCCTTGCCGCGGCTGGAAAGAAGAGAGGGCAAGAGCATGGAATCTTGGCGGTCCATTAACATTTGTTGGTATCAAAAAGTAGTACAATATCCTGGACAAGCATGCATATACGTATAGACATAAACATGGAAATCAACGGGAAACCGTACATACTAAGGGTTTTCTTTCCCTGACTACGCAGGGTCTACGCCTGGCTTTGTACATAGGGTTACATGCCTTGCTGGCTGATAACCCACAAGTATAGGGGATCGCAACAGTTTTCGAGGGTAGACTATTCAACCCAAATTTATTGATTCGACACAAGGGGAGCCAAAGAATATTCTCAAGTATTAGCAGCTGAGCTGTCAATTCAACCACACCTGGAAACTTAATATCTATAGCAAAGTGTTTAGTAGCAAAGTAATATGATAGTAGTGGTAACGGTAGCAAAAGGTGACAGTAGTAAAAGCAATGTTTTTGGTATTTTGTAGTGATGATAGCAATAGCAACGGAAAAGTAAATAAGCGAAGAACAATATATGGAAAGCTCGTAGGAAATGGATCGGTGATGGAGAATTATGCCGGATGCGGTTCATCATGTAACAGTCATAACCTAGGGTGACACAGAACTAGCTCCAGTTCATTGATATAATGTAGGCATGTATTCCGAATATAGTCATACGTGCTTATGGAAAAGAACTTGAATGACATCTTTTGTTCTACCCTCCCGTGGCAGCGGGGTCCTTACGAAAACTAAGGGATATTAAGGTCTCCTTTTAATAGAGAACCGAAACAAAGCATTAATACATAGTGAATACATGAAATCCTCAAACTACGGTCATCACCGGTAAGTATCCCGATTATTGTCACTTCGGGGTTAACGGATCATAACACATAATAGGTGACTATAGACTTGCAAGATAGGATCAAGAACACTCATATATTGATGAAAACATAATAGTTTCAGATCTGAAATCATGGCACTCGGGCCCTAGTGACAAGCATTAAGCATAGCAATGTCATAGCAACATCAATCTCAGAACATAGTGGACACTAGGGATCAAACCCTAACAAAACCAACTCAATTACATGATCGATCCCATCCAACCCATCACCGTCCAGCAAGCCTACAATGGAATTACTCACGCACGGCGGTGAGCATCATGAAATTGGTGATGGAGGATGGTTGATGATGACGATGGCGATGGCGATGGATTCCCCTCTCCGGAGCCCCAAACGGACTCCAGATCAGCCCTCCCAAGAGGTTTTAGGGCTTGGCGGCGACTCCATATCGTAAAACGCGATGATTTCTTCTCTCTGATTTTTTTTCTCCCCGAAACTCAATATATGGAGGTGGAGTTGGATTCAGAGAGGCAACAGGGGGCCCACGAGGTAGGGGGCGCCCTAGGGGGGCAGGCGCGCCCTCTACCCTCGTGGCAAGGTGGTGGCCCCCCTGGCCTTCATCTTTGGCAGGCATTTTTCTTATTTTCTGAAAATTGTCTCCGTGAAGTTTCAGGTCATTCTGAGAACGTTTGCTCCTGCACATAAATAACACCATGGTAATTCTACTGAAAACAGCGTCAGTCCGGGTTAGTTCCATTCAAATCATGCAAGTTAGAGTCCAAAACAAGGGCAAAAGTGTTTGGAAAAGTAGATACGTTGGAGACGTATCACTGGCAAGGCTAGTACAAAAGGTGGGTTGCCAGGGCTCCTGGCAACCGCGCCTTATGGGTAAAACTTGCGAAGATGTTTGATATTCCAGGAATTGCTGACCAGAATGCCATCTTTGGTCTCCTGGCGGACTGCGCCGGGCCTGGTGACTCGTATTACCCGATAAGGGCGTTCCCACTTTGGTGTCAACTTGTTTGAATTCTTGGCAGATTGAATTCGCCGAAGAACAAGGTCACCTTCCTCAAGGCTTCGGGCTTGAACCTTGCGGCTATGGTAGTGGCGCAAGGCTTGCTGGTAGTGAGTAGCTCGCACAGCAGCTTGAAGACGATCTTCCTTAAGGAGCGTCGCATCATCTTGGCGCAACTTCTCTTGCTCAAGCTCATCATAAGCGAGCACTCGAGGTTACCCGTATATGAGTTCCGTGGGGAGAACTGCTTCTTCCCCGTATACCAGGGCAAAGGGTGTCGGGCCAGTGGCTCGATTTGGTATCATTCTGATCAACCAAAGAACCGTTGGCAACTCATCAATCCAGCGCCTCCCGCACTTGTGTAGCCTGTCAAAAGTTCTTGTCTTGAGGCCCTACAACACTTCTGCATTCGCCCTCTCAGCCTGGCCGTTACTCCTGGGATGAGCAACAGAAGCAAAACAAACCTTGTCACCGAGGTCTTGGATATACTGCATGAAGGTCCGGCTCATGAACTGTGTGTCGTTGTCGGTGATGACTCTATTCGGCACACCAAAACAACAGACTATTCCCTTGAAGAACTTGACGGCTGATTGTGCTGTCACCTTTCTCACCGGTTCCACTTCCGTCCACTTTGTGAACTTGTCGATTGCGACATACAAGCACTCAAAGCCCCCGACAGCGCGGGGAAAGGGGCCCACTATATCAAGCCCCCAGACCAAAAATGTCCAGGAAAGAGGGATTGTTAGAAGGGCTTGGGCTGGGAGATGAAGCTTCTTTGAATGTAACTGGCAGGATTCACAATTGGTTACTAGTGCAGTTGCATCCAAGAGAGCGGTGGGTGTTGGTGTCAAAACCGGTGGATCTCGGGCAGGGGGTCCCGAACTGTGCGTCTAAGGTTGATGGTAACAGGAGATATTGGACACGAAGTTTTACCCAGGTTCGGGCCCTCTTGATGGAGGTAATACCCTACGTCCTGCTTGATTGATATTGATGAATACGAGTATTACAAGAGTTGATCTACCACGAGATCGTAATGGCTAAACCCTAGAAATCTAGCGTCTATGACTAAGGTACTGAGTATATCCTTTTCGGACTACGCCCTCCGGTTTATATAGGCACCGGGGGGATCTAGGGTTACATAGAGTCGGTTACATAAGATGTAATCTTCATAGTTGTTCACCAATCTTGCCTTCCACGCCAAGGAGAGTCCCATCCGGACACGGGTGTAGTATTCGGTCTTCATATCTTCACAACCCATTAGTCCGGCCCACAGATAACATGCCGAACGCCCGGGGACCCCTTAGTCCAGGACTCCCTCAGTAGCCCCTGAACTCGGCTTCAATGACAAGGTATCCGGCGCGTAGTGCTGTCTTCGGCATTGCAAGGAGGGTTCCTCCTTCTGAACTCCCGAATAGTCTCCAGACGAATTGATCGTGTCCGGACCTGTAACACATACTGCACACAACTGCGAAGAGAATATAATAACACACAAGTCCAATCTGCTGACAACTTTAGTAATGCGACGTCACACCTGTCTGGTCATAATTTTGAACCGTTTTTCGCCCCACGTTTTGATACGCGGTTGTCATTGGCACGTCTGGTCAAAGCAGAGATTTTGTCCCCTTATTACGGGATTCTCATTAATACGGGCATGGGTAACCCAACCGCGCCGTTTACACAGCCCTTGGGAGCAGGCGAATTTTAAGGCGAATGGGGGGGCTTTCAATATTCACCGCCCTTATAAGGAGATAAGGTTCCAATTCCTTCTCCCACGCTTTCTTCCTGCCTCTCCGTTCTTGAGCTCCAACGCCCAAGCTCTCATTTCCCGGTCTCGAGAAATCACTCAACCATGTCCGGATCCAGAGGTCAAGCCAAATGGATGGCCTCCTCAGTTATGGAGGAGGACATCGCCGAGCTTTAGGCGGCCGGTTACCTGGCGAAAGAAATCACCCATCATCTTCCAGCCGGGGGACAAATCATCCCCACACCAAAGCCCAACGAGAGGGTAGTGTGCATCCCTCATTTCCTCCGTGGGCTAGGGTTTCCACTCCACCCCTTCGTCCGTGGGATAATGTTCTACTACGGGATATACTTCCACGATCTATCCCCGAACTCCTTCCTCAATATCTCGGCGTTGATCGTCGTGTGCGAGGCCTTCCTCCGCATCCACCCCCACTTCGGGCTATGGCTTAAAACCTTCAACGTGAAGCCCAAGGTGGTGGACAGACATCACGTAGAGTGCGGGGCCGCCACGGTGAGCAAGCTCACCAATGTCTCCTAGCACATTCGTGGAATCTGTCAAGGAATGGCAGAAGCCATGGTTCTACATCACCAAACCCCGCGATGCCACCTGCGCCGCGGCTGCTGAATTCAATTCCGGCGCCCCCGTGCGGCTCACCTCCTGGGTCGCGAAGAGCCCAAACTGGTGTTCGTCAGACAAGCTGATTGCACTGCAAACGCGTGTCCAAAGTATGATCAATAAGGACATCAAGCTTGTCGACATAATCCAAGTGATGTTGGTGAGCCGATTCCTTCCCTGCCAGAGCCGAAGCCGTCCTCTATGGGATTTCAACCCAGAGAAACACCATACCATGGTGAGGCTTTTCTAAATGACTCACGAAGATGCCTGGAAGTTGCTTTTCAAGGGCAACGAGATACCACCGGTCACTGGCTTGGACCGGGGTCACGACATAAATCACCCTCCCAACGAGGTATGTTGTTTTCAACACATCCCTTACTTGCTTGTTTGAAGGATGATATCTAAGCTTCCATCACCATTGCTTTTTCAGTACTGGTTGAAGAAGGCGAAGTAGATCCAGTGTTCGGCTCCCTTGCCCGAGGAGCCAGTCGTCCCGCACTTAGCAAAGATGCTGGAGCCGGCACCTTATAAGGCACCAGAGAAGAAGTCCATAGGGAAGGCCAAGGGGGCCTGGAGTGGCCTTTGCCGCAAGGGTATCCTCGGACGCGATGTCCGAAGAGAAGGCCAATTCCCCTGCCGCCGAAGACAACGCGGATGAGGAGGAGGAGAGCGACTCTCCCCCTAATGGGGGGAGGAAGAAGAGGGCGGCCTCCGCAACTCTGGAGGCGGAGGCACCCAAAAGGGGAAGGGCTCCCTCGCAGATAACTCTGCATGGGACGCCGAGGACAGTCCGGAGAAACGCCCCCGCGCTAAGTCTCGGGCCGCATCGTAAGTACTAACACATTATCTGCCCATGAAGATTCCCCTCTTTATTGTGCTGAGACGATTTATTATGTTATTGTAGTCCAGCCCACAACAGCCCTCCGCGATCCTCATCAGGAGGCTCGCCGGATTCCAAGGCGATGGCCAGCGACTCCCCGCCAGCTGCACACTCCCCCAAGAACAGGGATGATGCGGAGGTGTTGTCCCGAAGGACTGTTCCCGGCGGGGGAGAGGCTCAGGAGGCGCCCGAAGGCGTAACCCCCGTCGCCGGACACCAAGGGGAACCAACCCCCCCGAAGACTGGCGGGGGGGGCCGTATGCAATTCGGCCCTCAACCAGACTCAATTCTGTAGAATGATGCGGCTCCGGAATCCAGCATCCACCCTCCTTCGAAAGAAGGGGGGATACCTATTCCACCAGTGGCCCCTGTCCAACCAGGGGCCCCGGACAATCTGCTGAGAGTGCTACGAGGCGCATCCATTATGGATGAGCACCATGTCCTTATGGGCATGGTGATTGAAAAGGTTCAGTTCGCCAAGAGCAGAATAACCGAGGCCTACGGCAACCCGCTGATAGGTTTTGAGGTAGGTGACGCCGAAACGAGAGAATCCCAATGTAGATAGCAGCCCCTGAGACACTGTCCGGTGTTCGGAAAGAAAAAACCGGACAGAGGATCAATCTCCTATGACAAGAAACTAACTAAATTTTTCTTATATACAGGCGTCGTTGCTGGCCGTGGCCTTGCATACTGCCGAAGTCTACGGACTGAAGCAGAAACTGGCGGGGGCCGAGGGAGAGATGAGCCAAGTGAAGGGGCAGCTCCAGGAGAAACAAGGTAAGCAATATCCTGTTATCACTACAAGAAATATGTCAACTTGCGACCATCACTATTGGTCACTGAAAGGTCATTGTTTTTCATTTGCGACCTTTTGTGACCAAAAATAGAAGGTCAAAAGTTAGCGGTCGTAAACTGAAATTAAAGACCTTCTCTGTGAGAAGGTCGTGGAATTCCACGACCAAAACAAAAGGTCATTGATCCTATGACCTTCTGTTTTGGTCGCTAGCTCTCTGCCCAGGCCACGTCGGATCCGACGTGGCAAAACTGCGACCAATTGAAAAGGTCGTTGATAAGAATCGGCCCAGTCCAATTCGGTGCTTCGCATGGGCCGAGCCCAATAATTCGGCCATTTTACTATTTTTTTATTAATTTTGGTTTGTTACATGGGCCTGGCCCAACAATTTGGCCATTTTTGTTTTCTATGCATCTTCCATTTTTCTGGGCCTCGGCCTTTTTGTGGTCCATTTAATATTTCTAATTTTTGAAGACGTTTTTCCTTTGATTTTTTGTCCAGTATTGTTTGGGCTAAGGCCTCTTCCAGCCCATCATAATTTCTAGCCCACTAATTCAAAAGACTGGACGACAGAGAAACAGTTCAGTTTTTTCAATTTTGCCATCAAAGAAACATTTGTTTCTCTGTACAATCATACATCATTTGTTGCAGTTACATCTTCATCACATTATCTATACATAAGAATCAACAACTAAAAGATTTGTCATCTATAACAAACAGTCA
Source organism: Triticum urartu (assembly GCF_003073215.2). Lineage (NCBI taxonomy): Eukaryota > Viridiplantae > Streptophyta > Magnoliopsida > Poales > Poaceae > Triticum > Triticum urartu. The sequence continues at coordinate 371,817,828 of NC_053023.1, read as the reverse complement.
GTCAAGAAAAAGATCACCATCACAACTCCAGCGACTACTAATATACACTACAAGAAGGCCAAACAAAAAAGGAATCACTGAAAAGATTATCACTAGCTTAGATATTCAAAGACCACTGCCATGCGGTCGATTGGATTTGGTTCCAGCCCTTCCAGTTTGCTAACGGCATCTCTCCAGCAGCATATCTCATAATCTACAAAGAGAACATAAACCAGCATAAGAATTTGAAACTTCTTCTAATTTGAAACTTCCGGTAAACGATAAACTTGAGGTAAATTAACAGCAAGGATATTGATTACAAGCAAGGTGAAACACAAACTAAGTCCTATTGTACTGATGGATCCCAACTTGTTTAAACTAGAGCAGATTGTTCAACTTGTACAAGCTAGCAGTCTAAAAAGAGAGAAATATGTTCATTCTCAGTTCAACATTAATTAGAACAGAAATGAATGACACTAATATAAGCAAGAACTTACAACAAAGTATAGCTTAAATATAATTTAGGCACTGAGAAAGTTATGCAATTTTTACATGACTTAATATAGACACAAAAGATGACTTATGTATCTGCTTGACTAATGAATCAGTACATCTTCAAGCAAAAAATCATGAAGATCACACTACGATGTCCCTAACAATGGTAGAAGCTCAGAGGTGTGACAATATTTTGTAATATATAAGCCTTGGCTGCAACTTTCCGCTTAACATGCAGATAAAAATCAGCCACTTATTGCTTATTTCATGCTTCAATTTTTATTTTCAGTTTTTTTAGGATAATTTGTATGCATAGGTACAGTCCTATACTTGTTTGGAAAGTCAATATATTCATGTCAACAATTATATAGAGCCAAACAATCATCTAAGCATACGTACATAATCAAATCGGTTATATATGTACGCAGACATTAATTCCAAGTATCTAATTGAACTCTGCTATACACATGACAGTACACAAACGATTTCTCAACGATGCTAAATATCATTTCGTTCCATTCACGACAGCAGCACTGCTCCACTGTTTGATATAAGTGGCTGCTGCATGTCGTGTGTATAGTACTATAGTTTTATCTTCAGAACAATCAACGCCAAGTTTCAAAGAAAATCTGATGATAAGTTGCACCTAGATTTAACAAGGTGCGTACCTCCAAGTGGATGAACTAGCTCTGAGACTCACTACCTGACCCTCTCCGCAGATGCTCCCGTCGAAGCATACTGCATCATAGCAAGCACAAAATTTCAGAAAACACACTCCAATCCTGAAATTCAGTGAAGCACGAAAAGCAACATCAAACTAAGATAGTGGCACGCAGGCAGTGTTGCAAACAGCAAACCATGTAATATAATGTACACTACAGGAGAAGCAAAAAGCAAAGCGAGGCTTGACCTAGAAGGGACAGACTTGGGAGCCCTCGAGGCCCTGGAACGCCCTTCGGATCTGCTCCAGCCTCCGCTCATGGTCCTGCGAGGCAACAAAATTTAGTCAGAACAAACAAGCAAGGGCACTGAATATACTCCAAGTACTCAACTTGTTCTAACTGAATTTAGGAGTCTGTCTTTATTCTTTTCTTATGCAGTCTGAAGCTTAACTTGTTCTAACTGAATTTAGTCAGAACAAACAAGCAAGGGCGCTGCAGATCACGCACCTAAGATCAAGGGTGTTGTAGATCACGCATCAAGGCACATCCAGTCCAGTCCTCGGCACCAACTCCTCCTCCAATTGTTGCAGAAACCAAAAGCAGAAAATCAGCTCGCCTGCTTCAGCAGAAAGAAGAAGCAAACAAGCAAGCAAGAAATACTGAAATAGTACTAGTGTGATCCACATCTCAGTATCTCACTTTCAGTTTAGTTGATCCGAATCGCACACCACTATAGCAATTTGCAACATTACTATTTCCTTTCTATTTCCTTTCCCCAAATCACAAAGACACGAATTAGTATGCACAATTGTTGGACCTTCAAGTAAGCATACTTGAATTCACTTGTAAGCATTAGCAGAACTAATATATATTTTTGCATGATCTTAGTGTATCTCTACATCACATAGATTCACCCACTCTATCACTACCAATTCTACTACAGAGTAAGAATGGAATGATGCTAATCTATTAAGGGAAAGGATCTGCTCTCATCATCAGTGGTGTTTCTCCTAGGCCAAGTGAGAGGAGCCAGATCATTTGCCAACGTCAGAAAGCTAGTAGGAGCATTAGGAGATGATAACACACACACACAATGATATGTTTGCTTCACTCAACTTGACATAATATAGCAATAGACATGGTTGCTAGCTAGCTAGCTAGCTTGTTGTCACGGATTTCGACTGCACCCAACAAAGAAGAGGTGGGAGGAGGCGGAGGTAGAAGAAGGCGGCAAAAAGGCGAACGCCCGTCATGCGGTTGGTAGAGCACATGCGAGTACCGAAGATCAAGTGACTCCGCACTCTACACTTCATCCCATATCAAGGTATCTGTTCAGAAGAAAGTTTTTGCGATGGGGTTAGTAGGCAAGAAAATCAGCAAGACTTCAATCTACAAGAAGGGAAATACAATACTGAATCATGAGGTGGTTATATAGGCAAAGATGAGCAGAATCTAAAAGAAACATAGCTTATATCTGACAGACAATGTAAATATTTCTAGAAAAAAACAACTCACACACCAAGCAGCATAAAAAGAAACAGCGTATGATAATGAATAACAATTTCCTCTTCATTTGTTTCCTACCCACCTCAAGATGCATCTAATACAGATGTACCTAGGAGTAGAGCAAGCATCACTTGAGCACAATATAGGACAAGAGTTGAAGTAGCTTGCACAACCAAATTAGCACTATAAATCCATCATAGATGGCCAAGAATTTATCTACAAAATGCATCTAATTACAGAAATAGCAAGGAGTAGACCAAAAACCTAGGAGTATCTTGTAAGACCATATTATCAAGCACTGTAATCTATCATGGATGGCCCACAATTTTCATTTTTTAAGAATTAAGATAAGATGCACACACCAGCCGGTCAAGGCCAAAAATAGTCAGCACTCTTAAGAAACCATTTTAAACGACCAATGATCCACCACTCATGATGTAACTAGGTCTACTTCCAAGTGGACGCATGATTCATATGGTGTATTCATCAATAAAAAATGGCAGCAAAAGCAAGCCTAAGAGCCAAACTTCACACCGAGTTTCCAATCTAAAACCTTACACTATAGACTAGACTATTACATTGACCATCCTAACATTCAGAGCATGGCATTGGAATTTAACTCCAAATCAGCATGGCATTGACCATCGTAACATTCAGAGCATGGTAGACGAACAGAGTAACCAACCATTCAATGCAGCTGATTGGACGAACCGAGAAAAAGGGCATGAAAAAAAGAGGGGAGATCCCACACGTACCCTTGAGCTCGAGAAGCGTCTTGAGAACGGTCTTGTAGACGAGCGTGTACTTGTTGCTCTTCATCACCAGTTGGAGCTTGTTGTTGATGTTCTGCGTGCTCTTATTCTGCAGTCGGAATCGAATCGAAATCCGTTAGGCAGTGACCACATCCGCATCGACCCGGGACAGAATCAACTTGGAGCCAAGGAGGGGGCGGGGCGGGAGGGAGAGGGGAAGGGCTACGGTTTTGTACCGACTTATTGGTGGGAACCATGGCGTCCGGCGACCACTTGGCGTCCAAGTCGTACCGTGGCGGGATCCCGGATCTGGTGGGCGGGGATGACCTCGGCGCTGGCACCGGGGCGGGAGCGGTGGGTGGCGCGGGCGCGGGTGGAGCAGCGCTGGAGTTGGAGTGGCGGTTGGCGCGGGGAGCGGGGCGGTATTGGCGGGTGGCGCACGCAAGAGCGCCCGGCAGGCGACGCGGTGGGCGCCGTTGCGGGACGCGTCGAGGAAGGAGGAGGAGGTGGCGGAACAGAGAGGAGGAGGTGGCGGGCGTGCCTCTGCGGGATGGGGAGGAGGTGGCGGCGGCGTGGAGATGAGGGAGGAGGAGAGATGGTATGTGAGTTAGGGTTAGTTGGGCTGCGGGTGGGGGTTTGTCTTTTTCATTTGTTTTTTATGTAGATAGATGGATGGATGGATGGAGAGATGGAGAGATGGATGGATGGGTGCCATGTCATCGATCCATGGGAATGGTTCTGATTTGCTCGGAAAACCAGTGATTAAAAAGAGTTTCTAACTACTAAAAATAGAGAGATTTTGTGAAAAGTAGCTATCAAAAATATTTTGCAAAAAGGTACCACACAAATTTTCACTAGTGTTAGACCACATTTTATGGATAAGGACCAACTTGTACGCATTTCTAATCTTTCTAGCTATTTTAATCATTTTCCGAGTGGCAAAAATGGTTTCATGGCATAAAAATTTCAAAAAAAATCAAAAAATTGAAAAACCTTCACATTGTGTCATTATATGTAGCCAAGTTAGCAGGAAAAATAATAAACTTGTAATACGATAATTATTTTAAAAAAGTTTTCTCAGAAATGAGCTATCATGTGTGGAGATCAATGACTTTCAAGCCAAATGATCAATCTTATGGCCACATTCATTGTCGGATGTGGGGTTCCGGCTATCCCTTAAGGTTCAAACACTGGGGTGCGCGCGAAGTCTTTCCCTCCTACCGATATACGCTCTAGCTCGCTAGATCTCGCGGACGAACTCGACGAACTCGCAACACAGAAAGACACGGGGTTTATACTGGTTCGGGCCACCGTTGTGGTGTAATACCCTACTCCCATGTGGTGGTGGTGGATTGCCTCTTAGGCTGATGATGAACAATACAAGGGAAGAACAGCCTCCTGAGGTTGAGGTGTTCTTGTGCTTTCGAACTTATGTGTATCTCTGGGTCTGATGATATCTCCCCCTCTACTATGGTGGCTAGTCCCATTTATAGAGTACCTGGTCCTCTTCCCAAATATCGAGCGGGAAGGGAGCCAACAATGGCGGGCAAATTTGAAGGGGGACAGCTAGTACAAGCTATCCTGACAAAAGCGGTCTTCGCCTACACAAAGTTCTGGTGCTGACGCCGTCTTGGGCTCCACGATGACCTCCGTCTTGCAGTCCATGGTCTTGGTCTTGTTGCAACAAAATGGCAACCTTTGCCTGATGCCTCGGTACTCCGTGGTTGCGCCTTTTTCCTTAGCACCAAAGAGGAAACAAGGACGCTGCTTGCGCTGGCGCGCGCCTGGTGTCGATCGTCGTGGCTCACGTCATGAGAGCCTCGTGAGGTTCGCCTCGCCTTGATATCTCCACCCCTCGCGAGCCTGACTGACTAGGCCGCTCGGGAGGAGGTCTTGCGTCGTCCGCCTCGCGAGGCTTCGACCCTCGCGAGGGTCTTGGATGCTTTCTTGATGAAGAGGGGCCGTACGGCCTAGTGGCTCAGCCAAGCCATGGGCCGCAGGCAGGCAAGTCTGGGGACCCCCGTTCCCAGAACGCCGACATTCATGGCATAGTTTGTTCGAATGATCTCATATGGTGCACAAGGGTGTATATTGGAATGCCAAAAATGTTGCCTAAGGGAGTTTTCATTTTCTTTGCACGGAAAATTCAATTTCCATTTTTTGAGTGCCTGGAATGAGTTTTTTTGTGAAGGACCTACCAAATAATTGTTGCAAAATTGGACCAAATCAATTTTCTAAAATAACAGGCCATATTTAATGCACAATTGAATATTGAAATGGGCATACCAAATATTTAATGATTCAGCAGGAAGCGGGTCAAATTTGAACTGCAGCTGCCTCATAGTTTGCTCTTTCTTTTTTTTTTCCAAAAATCATTTCTAGGTACATAAGTATCTATTTAATCAAAGAAACATCAAAAGTTTTCCAAGATTTAACCACTAGCTAGGAACGGTCAAGCCCGCCGTTTTGACCGCATATTGAAATGGGCATAAAAAATTCAAAAAATTGGAAAACCTTCGCATTGTGTCATTATATGTGACCAAGTTTCTAGGAAAAATAATAAACTTGTAATAGAGCAATTATTTTAAAAAAAGTGTTCTCAGAGATGAGCTATCATGCGTGAAGATTCACGGAATTCAAGCCAAATGATCAATCTTATGGCCACATATATGGCATAGTTTGTTCAAATGATCTCATATTGTGCACAAGGGTGCATCTTGGAATTCCAAACAATGTTGCCTAAGGAAGTTTTCATTTTCTTTAGACGAAAAAATCATTTTCCATTTTCCGAGTGCCCAAAATGAGTTTTTTTGTGAAGGACCTACCAAATAATTGTTGCAAAATTGGACCAAATCAATTTTCTAAGATAACAGGCCATATTTACTGCACAATTGTCCAAATGGTTGGGTGTCAAAAGATTTGATTCACCTCTCGTGAAAAAGACAAATTCCCGCCGATTCAGTAGGAAGCGGGTCAAATTTGAACTCCAGCTACCTAGTGGTTTGCTCTTTATTTTTTCCAAAAATCATTTCTAGGTACATAAGTATCTATTTAATCAGAGAAAATCAAAAGTTTTCCAAGATTCAACCACTAGCCAGGAACGGTCAAGCCCGCCGTTTTGACCGCATTTTGAAACGGGCATCAAAAATTTCAAAAAAATCAAAAAAATGGAAAACCTTCGCATTATGTCATTACATGTGACCAAGTTACCATAAAAAAAATAATAAACTTGTAATATAGTTATTATTTTAAAAAAGTGTTCTCAAAAATTAGCTATCATGTGTGAAGATTCAAGGCTTTCAAGCCAAATGGTTAATCTTATGGCCACATTCATGGCATAGTTTGTTCAAATGATCTCATATTGTGTACAAAGGTGCATCTTGGAATGACAAACAATGTTGGCTAAGGAAGTTTTCATTTTCTTTGGACGAAAAATTCATTTTCCTTTTTTGAATGCTCAAAATGAGTTTTTTTGTGAAGGAGCTACCATATATTTGTTGCAAAATTGGACCAAATCATTTTTATAAAATATTAGGCCATACTTAATGCATGATTGACAAAATGGTTGGGTGTCAAAAGTTTTTATCCACCACTTGTAAAAAGGCAAATTTCTGCCGATTCAGTAGGAAGTGGGTCAATTTTGAACTGCATCTACCTTATAGTTTGCTCTTTATTTTTTTACAAAAATCATTTCTAGGTATATAAGTATCCATTTGATCAGAAATACATGGTTTGGTGGTGATACATAGAGGTTTGGATGGTGGACGAGGGCCCCAACTCAAGAGCGCGTAAACTCGCATGCCCGCCGCGTGGTCACCGCGTGACTGTCGCGTTGGCATGTGTTCTGGGCGGCCTAGGAATGTCTAGGGGGTTGGGTACTCCCTAGGCAGGTGCTAGGAAGAAAATTACAACATAAGATTCTCACGAGGAGACCGAACTATGCTCAAACATGAATTAGCAGCCAAGTGTTTGATTAGCGATATGGGAAATGCACGTGGCCAAAGGGCGCGAGTTTTGGCTGAGGACGACCATCTACTAAGAAGATAGTCTTCACAATTTTTTAGCTCAAAAGAAGGAGCCTAGGTGGTACTTGCTTTGCAAAGTACCACACTGGACAGAAATATGAATGTTGAAGCTGGGCTCAAAATAATGAATGGATTGAGCTGAAATTTGGTGGGGGATGGTTATTTGGGCATAGGAAAGCACTTTAGAAAATTGATACCATTTGGACATGCCGAAGTGGTACTTCCTTCACAATGCTATTCCGTGGACAGAAACTTGGGAAAATTAGCGAGAGAAATTTGATAAATGAAATCAGCTCAAATTTGGTGTAGGTAAGTTACATAGGTATGGTCATCCCCTGGTAAATTTTCAGATCATTTGGGTAAGCCTAGCTAGTACTTACTTCACAAAGCTTCTCTCGAGATAGAAACTTTGGAAATTTCCTGAGAAAGATTTACCAGGAAAATGGAGCTGAATATTATCATGTGGCAATAATTTGGGTATGGAAGAGTGCCCAAAAAGTTTTAGGGTAATAGGAGGGATCTGGATAACACTTGCTTTGCAATGTGCCAATCTGGCCATAAAATATAAATTGAACCTAGGCTCACATAGATGATTTGACTGAGCTGCAATTTGGAGGAGGCTGATAATTTGGGCATATGAAGGAACTGTATAGATTTCATGTCATTTGGATATATAAAAATGGTACTTCCTTCACAATGCTTCTAGCTGGAAAAAAACTTTGGAAATTTTCCTAGGAAGATTTACTGGGCAAATGGAGCTGAATTTTCTCATGAGGCAATGATTTGGATAGGAAAGAGTGCCCAAAATTTTTGAGGGAAATCAAGAATATATAAATAGCACTTCCTTCACAAAGTATTGTTGTGAACAGAATAGGAAAATGAATATTGTTGAATTATTTTTGAACTAGGCAAGGAAGGATTTCTATATATTTGATGAAGATAAGACCCAAAGAATTTATGAGATTTTTTGGGGAATATTGGGAATGACAGACATATAGGTTGCTTCACAACCTAGGGCAAAAATTGACACATGGACATGACACATAGGCAAAACAGATGAGGTGGCGCCTAGTCATAGCAATCCACCACAATTTACAAGGTTATGACCATCTATATTGGTCATGATCAGCTAGAAATAAGGCAGCAGACCAGTGTTATCTACTTTATGACCATTTTGTGTATGGAAATTACGACCTTTCTAACCAAAATGGTCGATATAGTTGAGGTTTTGGAGCCCCCCGAACAGCTTTTGACCAATTGATCTCAAATGGTCATAGATCTATGACCAATTCTTCCAGGGTCACTAACAGAAGGTCACTAGTTGACATACTTCTTGTAGTGTATATATTCGAAAAGAAGAAAATGATATGTGATGACCAAAATGCCATGATTTGTATAGAAGCGACGACCGAGGTCGAGGCCCTGAGAAAGGCCCTGGCCGAAGCCGAGGGGAAGGCTATCAAACAGCAAATCGCCCGTAAGAAGCTCAAGGCCCGGGTCGGCGAGGTCCAGCAGTAGCTCCAGGACATGGTGAAGAAGTGTGAAGCCTTGGAGCACGAGGCATCGGCTCGAGAGGCCGAACTTACCAAAGCTCGTCACAGCGCGGAGGCCGCACGGAATGAGGCCCGGGATGCTCTCCAGGAGATCCAGGAGGTGAAGAAGATCGCAGCGGGTAAGGCGTTCAACATGCAAAGCAAGTATGCAGAGAGGAAGTACCTTTTACTAACCAGATTCGGAGTTGCCCAAGGGCTTTTGTGGATCTGCCACGCAGTGTATCTAATGCTACGGAGTTCTTCTGAGCCAGGGAAGGGGATTCTCCGGAGAAGCTATTCCGGTCGCAGTATGTTGTGCCAAAACATCCGGTGGCCTTTGCCGATCAACTGAAACAGTTGGTCGAGCTACACAGGATGGCCGAACTGGACATGAAGGATTTAATAATCCGACTATGGCTAGCCGAAGCTATACCTAGCAGTTATTTTGGCCTCGTGAAGTGGGTGGTGGAGGCTTGTCCGCGGCAATACATCATCAAGCGATCAGTCTGCATCGAGGGTGCCCGCATGGCCTTCGCTCGTTGCAAGATGTGGTGGGCGAAGATGGATGCCGTCGAGGTGGCCCGGGGGGCGCCGGAGGGCAAGGAGCACCACACACCTGAGCGATATTTTGCGGATGTCCTGGAGGGATCTCAACTTGTAGCAACGCAGTGCGGGAAGGATGTTATTCTCGAATAAATACATTCATATTTTTCCTTGTATGATGATAACAAATCTGCTTTGTAATATAATTTTTATTATGTTTTAATTGTATCCTCCTATGCGGCCGTGTTGTATGAAATCTGAGGGCTGGCCAGTCATCGGCTTCTGCCCTCACGTAGGTAGTACGGAGGTGTTCGGGATGGGATCTAAACAATCTTGATCCAATTATATGGTCCTTGAAGGAGTTGTTTAGCGCAGCGAACCTGGCAACCACACTATACGCCTTGAACACCCTCACTTAGCCATAGGAGTTTTATAATAAAACATAGGCGCAGCCCCTGGTATACGAACCATGGTGCTGTCAGCGTCTGATCGGGAAGTACCGATCCTTCGCGAAATGCGGAAACACCTCCAACAATTTGATACTTCCGAACAGATGACCAGCTCTCGCCGCATCATGATGGTCAGTTTTCGGCTTTCTCTACTAAGGTGCTCATCCAGTTTAGACCAGGGCACAATCGCAGTAGTTCTCCCTTTACTACCCTAGCCGATGTAGCGGAACGTAGGATAGCAAGCACATGACACGGGCAACCCAAATTTTGACCAAAGACATGATTCGAAGCCAATGCATATAATGCTAAATTCGGGGTGCCGAACTATACTTACAAGAAGTGTTCGGACTTTTGTTGTCGTAATGTGGGGTGCTATAAAGCCCCTGGCAAAAATCAAAACGTACCAAAGTGTACGGGTGCTACCTGATGGGGTTATCCAGAGGGAAACTGAAAAAATAAAGAAAAGAGAGAAAGAAAACAGAAAAGATGTAAAGGTAAAAAGCTGGGGTCCTACAGCTCTAGCTACAAACTATTTTCACTGTAATGTAATTAATATGTCAAGGCGCATTAATAGAAGGAGTGCAATAAGCAATAGGCTATTTAACATGTCGAAACCAAGGAGGAGCTGCCTGTGGGTCCTGGAAGACAGGTAGAGTTATCGTTAATGGAATCACCTAAAAAGTTCCCATATGTCTGCGCTCCTCGCCATCTTGGTTTGTTTATCCTTCAAGAAGACCAATAACCAAACCACCCGATGGGGTCTCTGGGATTAAAACCTGAAATAAAACAAGCAAAAGTGAAAGTATGTGTGTATCCGGTGTCGGTTGAGCCGTGCTGTGGATCACAAGCTAGCTATGCCTCCATCAATGCCCATGGAATTTTGAGTGCGTAGTTATGTATGCGCGGCATGCAGGACAATGCTTGATCGGGACTGAGATAGAGGCCGGATTGCTAGTCGAGGCCCTGACGCGTTGAGCTCTCCTACTGCAGAGTAGTCTGGACCCTCTTAAGGGTGTTCGAGGGCTCGGCAGGCGAATGAAGGTTTTGTTTGAGCAGGCCGCTTTGTACTTCTACTGCTAGGGCAGCTGTGTGCTCTTTTGTACGGAGAGAGCGTTCCGTATTGCCATTGACTGGTATGACGTCGCGTGGGCTGGACATCTTGAGCTTGAGATAAGCATAGTGTGGCACTGCATTGAATCGAGCAAACGCAGTTCGTCCGAGCAGTGCATGATAGCCGCTACAGAATGGGACGATATCGGAGACTAACTCCTCTCTTCGGAATTTGTCCGGAGATCCGAAGACAACCTCTAATGTGATTGAGCCCGTACAACGGGCCTCTACGCCTAGAATGACTCCCTTAAAGGTGGTCTTTGTAGGCTTGATCCTTGATGGTTTAATGCCCATTTTTTGCACTGTATCCTGATAGAGCAGATTGAGGCTGCTACCGCCGTCCATGAGGACATGAGTCAGGTGAAACCCATCAATTATTGGGTCTAAGACCATTGCAGCTAAGCCTCCGTGATGGATGCTGGTCGGGTGATCCCGATGATCAAAGGTGATCAGGCATGACGACCATGGATTGAATTTTGGGGCGACTGGCTCTATCGCGTAGGTGTCCCTGAGCGCACGCTTGCGCTCCGTCTTGGGGATGTGGGTAGCATATTGATGTCTACTACACAACCTTCTTCTTGTAGACGTTGTTGGGCCTTCAAGTGCAGAGGTTTGTAGGACAGTAGCAAATTTCCCTCAAGTGGATGACCTAAGGTTTATCAATCCGTAGGAGGCGTAGGATGAAGATGGTCTCTCTCAAGCAACCTTCCAACCAAATAACAAAGAGTCTCTAGTGTCCCCAACACACCCAATACAATGGTAAATTGTATAGGTGCACTAGTTCGGCGAAGAGATGGTGATACAAGTGGTATATGGATAGTAGATAATAGTTTTTGTAATCTGAAAATATAAAAAGCAAGGTAACTAATGGTAAAAGTGAGCGTAAACGGTATTGCAATGTGTTGAAACAAGGCCTAGGGTTCATACTTTCACTAGTGTAAGTCCTCTCAACAATACTAACATAATTTGATCATAAAACCATCCCTCAACATGCAACAAAGAGTCACTCCAAAGTCACTAATAGCAGAGAAAAAACGAAGAGATTATGGTAGGGTACGAAACCACCTCAAAGTTATTCTTTCCAATCAATCTGGTGGGCTATTCCTATAAGTGTCACAAACAGCCCTAGAGTTTGTACTAGAATAACATCTTAAGACACAATGAACCAAAACCCTAATGTCACCTAGATACTCCAATATCACCTCAAGTATCCGTGGGTATGATTATACGATATGCATCACATAATCTCAGATTCATCTATTCAACCAACACAAAGGACCTCAAAGAGTGCCCCAAAGTTCTACCGGAGAATCACGACGAAAACGTGTGCCAACCCCTATGCATAGGTTCATGGGCGGAACCCGCAAGTTGGTCACCAAAACATACATCAAGTGAATCTCATGATATCCCATTGCCACCACAGATATCCACGGCAAGACATACATCAAGTGTTCTCAAATCTTTAAAGACTCAATCCGATAAGATTACTTCAAAGGGGAAACTCAATTCATTACAAGAGAGAAGAGGGGGAGGAGAAACATAGGATCCAACTATAATAGCAAAGCTCGCGATACATCAAGATCGTATCACCTCAAGAACACGAGAGAGAGAGAGATCAAACACATAGCTACTGGTACATACCCTCAGCCCCGAGGTAGAACTACTCCCTCCTCATCATGGAGAGCACCGGGATGATGAAGATGGCCATCGGTGAGGGTTCCCCCTCCGGCAGGGTGCCGGAACAGGGTCCCGATTGACTTTTGGTGGCTACGGAGGCTTCTGGCGGTGGAACTCATGATCTATATTGCGTTCTAGAAGTTTTAGGTCACGTAGGTATATATGGGTGCAGGAGGTACGTTAGGGGAGCCACGAGGGCCCCACGAGACAAGGGCGCGCCCTAGGGGGGCGCCCCCACCTTCGTGAGCACCTCGTTCCTTCCTTGACGTAGGGTCCAAGTCCATCGGTTGTGTTTCCTTCCAAAAATAACTTCTCCAGTTGATTTTGTTCCGTTTCGACTCCGTCTGATATTCCTTTTCTTCAAAACACAGAAATAGGCATAAAACAGCAAATCTGGGCTGGGCCTCCGGTTAATAGTTTAGTCCCAAAAGTAATATAAAAGTGGACAATAAAGCCCAATATTGCCCAAAACAGTAGATAATTTAGCATGGAGCAATCAAAAATTATAGATACGTTGGAGACGTATCAAGCATCCCCAAGCTTAATTCCTGCTCGTCCTCGAGTAGGTAAATGATAAAAAAGATAATTTTTGATGTGGAATGCTAGTTGGCATAATTTCAATGTAATTCTTCTTACTTGTGATATGAATATTCAGATCCATAAGATTCAAGACAAAAGTTTAATATTGACATAAAAACAATAATACTTCAAGCATACACTACTAGGAAAAAGGCTACCAGTAGTGCGGGTAAAATGGCTACTAGTAGCGCAGGTACCCGCGCTACTAGTATCGCGCTACAGCTAATAGTTAGTAGTAGCGCGAGGTAAAACCGCGCTAATACTAACATTTTACTAGTAGCGCGGATGTCACCCGCGCTACTACTAACGAAATAGTAGTAGCGCATCTATAGTACCACACGCTACTAGTATCCTGAATACTAGTAGCGATCCATTTCACTCCCACGCTAGTACTAACTAATTAGGAATTAAAAAAAAAATCCTTCAATTCCGTTTTATGCATACAATTCTAACAACTAAAACAAGCACAGATTTGTAATAAACCAGCAGCATTACACATCATTCCAAATCGAAGATTTATTGTAAACCAGGAGCATTAGAGAATATCCATACATCTACACTTATTGCCTAGTCACTTATTCCCACGCAGTGCAAACACAGTTGAAAGCAAAAAAAAAATGCATAAAAACACCAAACAGTGGCATTCTATCCCTCCAAATGATTTGCTCCCTCTCCATCCTTGCAATCATCTTCTTCTCCCTTATGTGCTTCTCCCATTTATGAATCCAAGATTTCTGTAAATAGCAAAGAACAAATAAAATTAAATTTCAGCGGACATATATTTCCTTGCATGTTGTGATGTACAGTAGCTACGGGAATAAATATACGAAAACAAAAAGTGAGTGATTTCTATTAACAAGAGATCGCCTATGTAATAGCTACAAACAAATGAAATTATTGTCTAGATAATATATATTGCCAACCAAGCCTAGATGAACTATATATTGCCAGGTAATAGGACATATCTAATTTTCACATTAATTGTCTTTAGTTTTCTTCAAAACTTAATATACTTAAACTTAGATCTTTCATATAGATGTTCGAAGGATAATACGGCTAAAAGAATCCAATTTCTTTGTTTTTTTGAAGTAGTTTAAAAGGAAAGCATTAACACATAATAGAAATGATTATCTACCATAGGGTGATGCTGGACAGCTGAAAAGCTCACAACCCATCAGATCAATTGCTCGATAGGACAGCATAAATCTTATAGGATGATTTTCCAAAACGAAAGCAGACCAACAAGGACAAACAACGGCCCATCAGATCCCTAGTTCTTACCTAGCCAACACCATAGAGAAGACGGCTGTTACGTACCGCTGGTGCTCGCCTCAGACAAGAAGAAGAAGGAAAAGGTGCGGCGCGGCCAGTGCCATGGATTCTGACAATGAACTGCAAAAATATATTCAGTGAGCTGCAAAAGAATTGAAAGGAGCTGCAAATGAACACATGTTTTAACAGCAGGCATGTCATGAATGGGCAAACTAAAGTGCATGGCTTCAGGGATACAAGACTAATCGGGTGCATAGAGAGATGTTATAAACTTGTTCAGATTGACTAGGATAATTAAGGAATAACAACCAGTGGATCTCGCTTGAATGGATGCGAATGAGGGTTAGTTGTTGCATTAAAGCGATGCATCCATAAATCCAATATAAGAATGTCACAACATCATCATCATCATCATGGCCAAATGATAAAGAAGTGAGATGGATCCATACTCTTGGTCTGGGGAGTCCCACTGACCACCCATGTGTTTGCGGCGATGGACGCTTGCACTGCATCGACAGAAAACAGGACACAAACAAGTCAGTAATCCCCATCTGCGTTTTCTTATATTTTCCCATCATCACAGTTCACATACACGGGGCTGTACTACAGTATCCAAAATTCATCATTTTCAGGGTATCGCCATGACCAGCGTCAACAGAATGACAGAGGCTGCCAGCCCGATCAGGTTATTGACATTTCATACGACACACACACCCTCCCCTGTTGCACCACACACTCTCACAATGCTCTTGCTTCATTTTCTATCCTTTTTTGAACCGAGTTTCTACTACCAATTTTCCTCGGCCTCTCTTATGCAGCAAAAGCAACGAAGAAATAGCGCGCTACAAAATATAGCGAGGCCCTTCTCCAAATGCTACACAAGTTATAGCGTGCTAATAGCGTGCTGTATTCAAAATAGCATGTGCAAAAAAATCAAATATATCTAGAAATAAAGTATTTATAAGCAACTAAAGCATGGTGCAAATAAAATCGTCTGATCCAAGCATTAACACGAGTTACTCTTATTACTATAGTTCAGTTCAGTACTATATGGGTTCAGTACCATGGCTACAATCAGACGCAAGCTTCAGTGCAGTCAAAGTATAATTACAAAGAGGAGCAAGAATCAAATTTTTTATACTCGTGGGCTTGTGGCACAAGCTTTAGTTCAGTAAAGAGCATAACACAAGCTACACTACAGAGTACAAAGTATAAACACAAGCTTCAGTACAGTGCAGAGGACAACACCGCCTACACTTTACAAAGAGAAGAAAAATTGAAACTATATTGTACTCCCTACATGTTTTCCATCTCTGTATAAGATGCAAAGGACAACACCAACTACACTTTACAATCTGCAAAAGTCTTTTTATTTTGGTCAGTTCGTTCGCATAAATACTTCTCTTTCTCTACCAAAGGGGAGGCACAAGCACAGCTAGCCCCCAAATGCTCTTTTCTTTAATTTCCGCCCTAAAACTTTCTTTCTATATCACAGGATTAATTTCTGGACCAGTCTACTAAACAATTTTTTTTCTAGATGTCTACTGCAGTTTATGAAGAAACAATAATGGGTTCAGGGGAGGCACAACCGCACAAGCATAGCCTACCCCCAAATACTCTATTCTTTAATTCTCCCCCTAAAAATTCCCACCCATGGGTTAGCATCAGGATATACCTTCTAATCCAGCCGGCCGCCTTTGGATTAGGATTTATCGCGGACTCCCCCGACTCCGCTGGAGCGCTCTCGGCACTGCACTGAAGTACTAAATTTACGAGGCCTCTGAAGTACTGAACCAACTCCAACTTAATTCATGCCGAGAAAAATTTACAGTACCATATCCTATCTTGGAGGACACAATCTACACAACAACAATTCCACATCCCTTGGACAACCTGACACTACACTGAAACAAAACGTCCCGACTCTATCCTAGTCATGCAATGCCCATTAGAATTTCACTTTAGCCCGTTATAATTTGCGCCAAACAAACTTGGAGTATTAGTTAACAAGACCAGAGAGTGTGAATTTATACCTCGACCATCTTGACGGAGCCGGCCTGCTCGAAGATCCTGGCGAGCTGCGCGCTGTCGACGGTGAAGGGCAGGTTCCTGACGAAGACCTTGAGGTCCTCAGAGTACTCGGTCGCGGAGTCGCCTCCGCCCTCGCCCTCGCTCTGCTCTCCCTCGGCGTCCTCCGTCTCAAACTCAGACGACACGGCCACGACCACGGGCAGCAGGAGCCGCCTCCTCGGCGCCAGCAGCGCCGACACGGCGCGCAGCGGGCCGCAGGTGAAGGAGGCGGCGGCGGCGGGCCTGGCGGCGGAGGGGAGCAGGATGAAGTGGAGCGAGAGCGCGGTGGAGAAGAGGGTGGTGGATCTGGACGGAGGGGAGGGAGGGGCGGAGCTTGGGGTGGCGCGCGGCCGGTGCTCGCAGGAACCGACCGGCATGGGTGGTGGCAGCGACAAGGAGATCGTGGGGAGAGGAGCAGGTGAGTTCGTGAGAGAGTTTCTTTAGGGATTAGAGAGAGAGTGTGTGGTGCGGTGGGAGTGGGTCATGCCGGGGTGGAAACGCTTAGTAATAGCGTGGGGTCTTACCAGCGCTATAGCTACTTACATAGTAGTAGCATAGGTTTTATACCCCTCGCTACTACTATGGCCTGTCCCGGGGGCACCACTTAGTAGCAGCGCAGGTTTATACCCCTCGCTACTACTATCAACTTAGTAGTAGCACGGTTTTTATACCCCTCGCTACTACTAATTAGCAGTAGCGCCCCCTTTTAGACCGCACTACTGATAAGCTTCTGTGTATAACGTTTTCCCTAGTAGTGATACTAACTAAGCAATTATGTCTCCTCAAAATAACATGGCCAACGAGAGCTACCCCTACAAAATCATATAGTCTGGCTATGCTCCATCTTCACCACACAAAATATTTAAATCATGCACAACCCCGATGACAAGCCAAGCAATTGTTTCATACTTTTGATGCTTTCAAACTTTTCCAATCTTCATGCAATACATGAGCATGAGCCATGGATATAGGTGGAATAGAGTGGTGGTTGTGGAGAAGACAAAAAGGAGAAGATGGTCTCACATCGACTAGGCGTATCAATGGGCTATGGAGATGCCCATCAATAGATATCAATGTGAGTGAGTAGGGATTGCCATGCAACGGATGCACTAGAGATATAAGTGTGTGAAAGCTCAACAAAAGAAACTAATTGGGTGTGCATCCAACTTGCTTGCTCACGAAGACCTAGGGCAATTTTGAGTAAGCCCATCATTGGAATATACAAGCCAAGTTCTATAATGTAAAATTCCCACTAGTATATGAAAGTGACAACATATGAGACTCTCTATATGAAGAACATGGTGCTACTTTGAAGCACAAGTGTGGTAAAAGGATAGTAGCATTGTCCCTTTTTTTGGCCTTTCTTTTTTTTGCCTTTATTTTTTTATTTGGCCCTTTTTGGGACAATGATCTATTGAATGATGATCATCACACTTCTATTTATTTACAACTCAATGATACAACTCGATACTGGAACAAAGTATGACTCTATATGAATGCCTCCGGCAGTGTACCGGGATACGCAATGAATCATGAGTGACATGTATGGAAGAATTATGAACGGTGGCTTTGCCACAAATACGATGTCAACTACATGATCATGCAAAGCAATATGACAATGATGAAGCGTGTCATAATAACGGAACTCTGGAAAGTTGCATGGCAATATATATCGGAATGGCTATGGAAATGCCATGATAGGTAGGTATGGTGGCTGTTTTGAGGAAGGATATGGTTGGTGTATGATACCGGCGAAACGTGCGCGGTACTAGAGAGGCTAGCAAAGGTGGAAGGGTGAGAGTGCGTATAATCCATGGACTCAACATTAGTCATAAAGAACTCACATACTTATTGCAAAAATCTACTAGTTATCGAAACAAACTACTACGTGCGTGCTCCTAGGTGGATAGATTGGTACGAAAAGACCATAGCTCGTCCCCGACCGCCACTCATAAGGAGGGCAATAAATAAATAAATCATGCTCCGACTTCATCACATAATGGTTCACCATACGTGCATGCTATGGGAATCACAAACTTCAACACAAGTATTTCTCAAATTCACAACTACTCAACTAGCATGTCTCTAATATTACCATCCTCATATCTCAAAACAATCATCAAGTATCAAACTTCTCTTAGTATTCAACACACTCATAAGAGAATTTTATTATTCTTGAATACCTAGCATATTAGGATTTTAAGCAAATTACCATGCTATTTAAGACTCTCAAAATAATATAAGTGAAGCATGAGAGTTCATCTATTTCTTCAAAATAAAACTACCACCATGCTCTAAAAGATATAAGTGAAGCACTAGAGCAAATGACAAACTACTCCGAAAGATATAAGTGAAGATCAATGAGTAGTCGAATAATAATGCAACTATGTGTAGACTCTCTAACATTTAATAATTTCAGATCTTGGTATTTTATTCAAACAGCAAGCAAATCCTAGCAAAATAAATTGACGCTCCAAGCAAAACACATATCATGGGGCGAATAAAAATATAGCTCCAAGTAAAGTTACCGATGAACGAAGACGAAAGAGGGGATGCCTTCCGGGGCATCCCCAAGCTTAGGCTCTTGGTTGTCCTTGACTATTACCTTGGGGTGCCTTGTGCATCCCCAAGCTTAGGCTCTTGCCACTCCTTATTCCATAGTCCATCGAATCCTTACCCAAAACTTGAATACTTCACAACACAAAACATAAAGTAGAAAACTCGTGAGCTCCGTTAGTATAAGAAAATAAATCACCACTTCAAGGTACTGTAATGAACTCATCCTTTATTTATATTGGTGTTAAACCTACTGTATTACAACTTCTCTATGGTTTATAAACTATTTTACTAGCCATAGATTCATCAAAATAAGTAAACAACACATCGAAAACAGAATCTGTCCAAAACAGAACAGTCTGTAGTAATATGAATCAAACGTATACTTCTGGAACTCATAAAATTCTCAAATAAATTTCGGGATCTGAGGAATTTATCTATTAATCATCTGCAAAAAGAATTAACTAAATATCACTCTCCAAATAAAAATGGCAGCAATTCTCGTGAGCGCTAAAGTTTCTGTTTTTTACAGCATGATCAACAAGACTTTCCCCAAGTCTTCCCAAAGGTTCTACTTGGCACAAACACTAATTAAAAGAATAAAACCACATCTAAACAGAGGCTAGAGTAATTAGTTATTACTAAACAGGAACAAAAAGCAAGGAACTAAAATAAAATTGGGTTGCCTCCCAACAAGCGCTATCGTTTAATGCCCCTAGCTAGGCATGATGATTTCAATGATGCTCACAGAAAGGATAAGAATTGAAACATAAAGAGAGCATCATGAAGAATATGAGTAGAACATTTAAGTCTAAACCACTTCATATGCATAGGGATTTTGTGAGCAAACAACTTATGGGAACAAGAATCAACTTGCATAGGAAGGTAAAACAAGCATAACTTCAAAATTTTAAGCACATAGAGAGGAAACTTGATATTATTGCAATTCCTACAAGCATATGTTCCTACCTCATAATAATTTTCAGTAGCATCATGAATGAATTCAACAATATAACCAGAACCTAAAGCATTCTTTTCATGATCTAAAAGCATAGCAATTCTATTACTCTCCAGATAAGCAAAATTCTTCTCATTCGGAATAGTGGGAGTATCATAAGACACTTGAATACTATAAATTGTTTCCACGTTAAAGGAGTAATGTTCAGAGAAAGGGTACTCATAATCATGACAAGTTTTATAAATATAATCATCACTACTCTTTATAGCATAAGTTTTATCACAATAATCATCATAAGTAGCAACTTTGTTCTCATCATAATCACTTTGCATATCAAAACATGGAAGCCTAAAAATATCATCATTATTAAACATAGCATCCCCAAGCTTGGGACAAACATTAATTGCAGCAAATATATTCTCAAATATGTCATCCTCATCAAACATAGCTTCCCCAAGCTTGGGCCTTTTCGTATCATAAGCATAATCACTCTCATCATTAATAGTATGGATAGCACCAATAGTATAGCAAACATTATTATCATATTCTTCCAAGCAAGTACCAAGAAGATTTTGAAGATCATAAGAAGTATCATTATCTTCCCAATCATAATCATCACAACAAGTAATAGGAATAACGAGATCATCATAAAGTGTTTCATCTTCATTTTCATGAGGCACAACAATAATAGGAGCAACTTTATTTGGGAGAGATACCTTTTTACCTCTCTTCCTTTTTCTTTTTTTCCTCTTCGCCACATCATGTGGGGGGTCAATCCTCTTTTTGGAGCTCCTTATTAATGAGATTGGTTGAGTAGAAGGCTCCTCCTCGTTACCTGATTCATCATAAGAAATAATAGGAGGATATTGGGAAGTCTCTTCCCTTTCATTAGCATTATCTTCATCTTATATTTGCTTTCTTTTCTTTATGTAATTGGCAATATAAGGATTTTTGATGCAATTCACCGCACAATACATATAAACCTTCTCTAGATCAATATGGAGGAATTTCACAAGGTTATATTCTAGAATATGCTTAGTTTGACGTTTCAATTCTTCATAACCCAAAAGCAAACTTAGTTCATTATAATGCGCAAGGGAAATCAAGTCATCACAATTTTTGGACACGATTCAGTCATGAAACATTTTGCATTTAATATTTAAATGACCATGTTCATTGCAAAGTTCATAGGTACGGTAAAGATATTTTAAATTTTCAGCACTCACATCAAGACTTTCTTGCAAAAATTTGGTTTCTAAGTACTTATGCCTCTTGCAATATCTATCTTACCTATTTGGTGTGTACTTGCACACCCAATCTACTCCACAAAAATTGACATGTTTATAGGAGGTATTTTCATCATAACTAGTGCAATCATCATTAGCATCATGGATATTCAAAGAATTCGTACTAACAACATTGTAATAATGCTCATCATTCAAATATTTAGTGCCAAACATTTTAGAGATCTCTTCTTCTAGCACTTGAGCACAATTATCCTTTCCATCATACTCACGAAAGATATTAGAAAGATGAAGCGTATGAGACAAACTCAATTCCATTTTTTTGTAGTTTTCTTTTATAAACTAAACTAGTGATAAAACAAGAAACTAAAAGACTCGATTACAAGATCTAAAGATATACCTTCAAGCGCTAACCTCCCCGGCAACAGCGCCAGAAAAGAGCTTGATGTCTACTACACAACCTTCTTCTTGTAGACGTTGTTGGGCCTCCAAGTGCAGATGTTTGTAGGACAGTAGCAAATTTCCCTCAAGTGGATGACCTAAGGTTTATCAATCTGTAGGAGGCGTAGGATGAAGATGGTCTCTCTCAAGCAACCCTGCAACCAAATAACAAAGAGTCTCTTGTGTCCCCAACACACCCAATACAATGGTAAATTGTATAGGTGCACTAGTTCGGCGAAGAGATCATGATAGAAGTGGTATATGGATAGTAGATAATAGTTTTTGTAATCTGAAAATTTAAAAACAGCAAGTCCTCTAAATAATACTAACATAATTGGATCATAAAACTATCCCTCAACATGAAACAAAGAGTCACTCCAAGGTCACTAATAGCGGAGAACAAACAAAGAGATTATGGTAGGGTACGAAACCACCTCAAAGTTATTCTTTCCAGTCAATCCGGTGGGCTATTCCTATAAGTGTCACAAACAGCCCTAGAGTTCGTACTAGAATAACACCTTAAGAAACAAATCAACCAAAACCCTAATGTCACCTAGATACTCCAATGTCACCTCAAGTATCCGTGGGTATGATTATACGATATGCATCACACAATCTCAGATTCATCTATTCAACCAACACAAAGGTCCTCAAAGAGTGCCCCAAAGTTCTACCGGAGAATCACGACGAAAACATGTGCCAACCCCTATGCATAGGTTCATGGGCGGAACCCGCAAGTTGGTCACCAAAACATACATCAAGTGAATCACGTGATATCCCATTGTCACCACAGATATCCACGGCAAGACATACATCAAGTGTTCTCAAATCTTTAAAGACTCAATCGAATAAGATTACTTCAAAGGGGAAAATCAATTAATTACAAGAGAGAAGAGGGGGAGGAGAAACATAAGATCCAACTATAATAGCAATTCTCGCGATACATCAAGATCGTATCACCTCAAGAACATGAGAGAGAGAGAGATCAAACACATAGCTACTGGTACATACCCACAGCCCCGAGGGAGAACTACTCCCTCCTCGTCATGGAGAGCATCAGGATGATGAAGATGGCCACCGGTGAGGGATCCCCCCTCCGGCAAGGTGCCGAAACAGGATCCCGAGACGTTTTTGGTGGCTACAGAGGCTTGTGGCGGCGGAACTCCCGATCTATATTGCGTTCTGGAAGTTTTAGGTCACCTAGGTATATATGGGTGCAGGAGGTATGTCAGGGGAGCCACGAGGGCCCCGTGAGACAGGGGGCGCGCCCTAGGGGGGGGCGCCCCCCACCCTCGTGAGCACCTCGTTCCTTCCTTGACGTAGGGTCCAAGTCCATCGGGTGTGTTTCATTCCAAAAATAACTTCTCCAGTTGATTTCGTTCCGTTTCGACTCCGTCTCATATTCCTTTTCTTCAAAACACTGAAATAGGCATAAAACAGCAAATCTGGGCTGGGCCTCCGGTTAATAGGTTAGTCCCAAAAGTAATATATAAGTGGAAAATAAAGCCCAATATTGCCCAAAACAGTAAATAATTTAGCATGGAGCAATCAAAAATTATAGATACGTTGGAGACGTATCACATATATCATGTTCACCATTTTGACCTGAGGGGGAAACTTCTTCTATCCCCATGTGTTCGGTTGTCGTGGCTCTTCATCATCATCCTCGCTTTGTGATCCCTTTTTCCTGTTATCGACGTTTAATTTGCCGGCCTGTTTGAAAACCCAGCACTCTCTATTTGTATGATTAGGAGGCTTGTCGGGGGTGCCATGAATCTGGCATGGACGATCAAGTATGCGGTCGAAGCTAGATGTGCCCGAATTGTTCATTTGGAACAGCTTGTTCCACTGACCAGACTTAGAGCCACTGAATCCGGCGTTGACCGCCGTATCGTCGATGTTGTCACTATTGTTTCGGCGCTTGTATCTATTGCGTCGAGACTTGTCGTTGTTACGGGCCAACCAGCTGTCCTCCCCCACACAAAAGCGGGTCATGACTGCCGTGATGGATGCCATGGATTTTTGCTTTTCTTGACCGAGGTGGCGAGCAAGCCATTCGTCACGGATGCTATGCTTAAAAGTTGCTAGAGCTTCAGCGTCCGGATAGTCGGCAATTTGGTTTTTCTTAGTTAAGAAACTTGTCTAGAATTTCATGGCGGACTCTCCGGGCTGTTGAACTATATTGCTTAAGTCATCAGCATCCGGAGGTCGAACATATGTACCTTGGAAGTTATCGAGGAAAGCCTCTTCCAAGTCCTCCCAGCTGCCAATGGAATTTTCACATAGACTGCTTAGCCAATGCGAACTGGCCCTTTGAGTTTTAGAGGGAGGTATTTTATGGCGTGGAGGTCATCTCCGCGGGCCATATGGATGTGGAGAATGAAGTCCTCGATCCACACTGCGGGGTCCGTGGTTCTATTGTATGATTCTATGTTCACGGGCTTGAATCCTTCGGGGAATTCATGATCTAGGACCTCGTCAATGAAGCAATGAGGGTGTGCGGGGCCTCTATATCGAGCCATATCATGACGCAGCTCTGATAGAGTCCGTCTGCGGTGCTCGGCCCTCGCATGACTGGGTTTGTCACATCCGAATAGGTGTCCGTGGTCACGTGTCGAGGCGTGTCCTCGCGATCCGTAGATTGATCTTATATGTCCTGCTTTATTGTTCAGGTTCTGCCGGAGGTCATATGTATGGCCGTGGGCTAATTTACCTCTGCCTCAGTGATGAGGCGGGGCGGGCTGGTGTTCGGCATGAGTTGCAGTTTTGTCCCGACCACGTGGTGGTCGGTCGGCCGTATTGTGCAATTGTGGTATGTACTCCGGCGCCTCCTCGTCGAACTGAGGTAGCAATTTGCGCTTTGGGTAGCTTTTGGTTGGGTGCTTGAGGCCGTACTCTTCGGCTGCTAGGACATCAGTCCATTTATCATTGAGCAGATCTTGGTCAGCTTGAAGCTGCTAATGCTTCTTTTTCAGGCTCCTTGCCGTGGCTATTAGCTGGCGCTTGAAGCGCTCCTGCTCAAGAGGTTCCTCGGGCACGATGAAATCTTCGGTGCCGAGGCTCACCTCATCTTCGGAGAGCGGGAGGTAATTATCGTCCTCCAAATCTTCGTGCGTGGCCTGTTTAATAGGGCTAACCTACTCATCTTCCCGTTCATCTTGTTCGTTTGCTTTATTGACGGGGTCTTCGTTGTCTTCGGCACCTTCCGGAGTGTCATCTTCTCTTGTGCCGGTGTTGCTGTCTTTACCGCGGCGTGCTTCAGAGCGGCGCCGCTGACGCCGGTGCTTGGACAATATTTCATAAGGTCTGTCCTCAACTGGGCCTTCCTTATCGTCGCCACTGTTTTCCTTTGGTGCATCCACCATGTATACGTCATACGAGGAAGTGGCCGTCCAGCGTCCGGTGAACGGTGGGTTCTGGGCCTCTTCTTCTCCGGCATCGTCGTCCATACCGTCGATGTCCACGAAGTCATAATCAAGTTCGTCGGTCAAATCATCGATCGTGGCTATAAAGTGGGTGGCTGGTGGGAAGTAAATTTCTCCATCGTCAGCCCCTAGTTCAAGCCGGATATAGTTCGGCTGAGAGTCCTCCGCCAAGCACAAGTTTTTTAATGAGTTCAGCACATCGCCCAAAGGCGAGTGCTGGAAGATGTCTACGGCGCTGAATTTGAAGATCGATAAACGATCAAGCTCGGCGTTCGTGGGCTCGCGCGGTTCAGAACCTGCGGTCGGAGACGAGTTCGATGTTCCGGTGGCAGAGGCCTCGTGTGAGACCAGGTCCATGTATGGCTCCAACGCTGTCGAATCTGCGGCCTCTGAGGTGGGGTTAATCCTTCCGTCTCTGGATGGTGCGGCCTTCTCCAACTCTAGGGCCAGAGCGGTTATGGGAGCGATCTCCTGGATGCGGCCCGATGACATATTTAGATCATGATCATCAGGGTAACTGGGAGCGGCCATCGTGGTATCGAATCCAGCGAAGATCAAGTCTCCACGGATATCTGCGACGTAGTTCATGCTCCCAAATCTGACCCGATGGCCAGGGGCGTAGCTTTCGATCTGCTCCAGATGGCCAAACGAGTTGGCCCGCAGTGCGAGGCCACCGAACATGAAGATCTTCCCGGGGAGGAAAGTTTCTCCACAGACAGCGTCATTATCGATGATTGAAGGGGCCATTGAACCTTTCAGCGACAGCACAGAGGAACTCTCAATGAAAGCACCAATGTCAGTTTCAAAACCGGTGGATCTCGTGTAGGGGGTCCCGAACTGTGCCTCTAAGGTTGATGGTAACAGGAGATAGGGGACACGAAGTTTTACCTACGTTCGGGCCCTCTTGATGGAGGTAATACCCTACGTCCTGCTTGATTGATATTGATGAATACGAGTATTACAAGAGTTGATCTACAACGAGATCGTAATGGAAAACCCTAGAAATCTAGCCAGTATGACTAAGGTATTGAGTATATCCTTTCCGGACTACACCCTCCGGTTTATATAGGCACCGGGGGATCTAGGGTTACATAGAGTCGGTTACATAAGATGGAATCTTCATAGTTGTTGGCCAAGCTTACCTTCCATGCCAAGGAGAGTCCCATTTGGACACGGGTGTAGTCTTCGGTCTTCTTATCTTCACAGCCCATTAGACCGGCCCAACAGCTCCAGTACGTCCTCCCAAGGAATGCACTTCAGTTTCACACCGTTCGATCTCCTTCTGTATAGGGCATCATCCACAAACTGGTACATGCTGGACCGACGGGCTACTTTCTCTACCTCTTGCTGTTCCTCAGGGAGTTCCCCTGTTTGGAGGAAACGGACGGTGCGCTGCGCCCATGCCGAAGCCTGGGGCTCGACGGCAAGGACTAAAGACTCATCTTCGGCCATAGGGGCAGCTGCCTCTACGGTCATGGCTTGAGGCCCTGCTGGAGGTTGCTGCTCCCCGGCAAGCTTGGGGCACCCGGCAACGTCCTTGCCGGCGGCTACTGGTAGCTCAGCGAGAAAGTACTTTTCGGGACCTGCCTTCCTTCGTTTGTTCTATCCTGCTGATGGCTCAACGGATGGCTGGGTTAATTGAAGCACAAAGGAAACTGATTCCACAGGCAACTTGAGGGCAGTGCATTTTGACAAGTCATCGACAATGTTGTTCTCTGCTCGGGGAACATGCTCTACTTGTAGACCGTCAAAACGCTCTTCCAACTTCCTCACCTCACCCACGACGAGCTACGAATCACCTCTGATGATGAGCTTCCTGATTCTGAGGCCTGCCGCGATCCTGAGACCGGCAAGCAATCCCTCGTACTCTGCCGTGTTGTTCGTTGATTTTCCCCAGAGAAAGTGCATTTGTACTATGTACTTGAGGTGCTCTCTGGTAGGTGTGACGAGCAACACGCCGGCGCCAGCACCTTGCAGCGAGAAAGCTCCATCAAAGTACAAGATCCAATCATGGCTCATCTACTTACCGGGAAGGGTGGTCTCTCGAATCTCTTCGTCGGGCATTGAGGTCCGTTCTATTATGAACTCTGCTAAGTCTCGGCTCTTTATTGTTGAAGTACTTTCAAACTTGAGGCCAAAGCTCGACAGTTCCAAAGCGCACTACACAATCCTCCCGGTTGCATCCGAGTTGTGCAAGATTCGTTGGAAAGGGAGGCGGGTGACGACGGTGATCTCATGTGCTTGGAAATAGTGACACAGCTTTCTCGAGGCTATGAGGAGGCTGAAAAGTAGCTTCTGTATACCAGAATATCTTGATCTAGCCCCCTGCAAGAGGGAACTTAAAAAATAAACCGGGTGCTGCATCACCTTCTTCTTCTGTTCGACTTCACCCACTTGCGCAGACTCTGTCTTGCCGGGACCAGGCTCTGCCGAGGGTTCCGCCCCGCCGGCATCACGTCCTGCCTGGGAGAGCTCCGGCCCATCACCCGACAGCTCTGGCACTGCCACTGCTTCTACCTCAAATTCTCTCTATGCCACCAGCGCAGCACTGACCAGTTGATTCGTTGCCACTAGATACAACAGCAATGGCTCTTGCGGTTTAGGCGCGACTATTATTGGCATGGAGGAGAGGTACCTCTTCAAATCTTGCAGCGCTGCCTCTTCCTCCGGAGTCCATTTCATTGGACCCTCCTTTTTCAAAACTTTGAAAAAGGGGAAGGCGCGCTCAACAGATTTGGAGATGAACCTACTTAGAGCAGCAACGCAGCCGGCAAGCCTATGGACGTCTTTGACTCGTCTTGGCGCCTCAATCTGCTCAATTGCTTTGATCTTGTCTGGTTTTGCTTCGATTCCGCGTTGAGATACAAAGAACCCAAGAAGTTTGCCAGATGGGATATCGAACACGCACATCTCTGTGTTGATCTTGAGGTTGATCTTGCGCAGGTTGGCAAATGTTTCCACCAAATCCTACACGAGCGTGGCTCTGTCCTTGGTTTTGACCACTATATCATCCATATAAACTTCCATATTTCTATGCAGCTAGGGCTCAAAACCAATTTGGACTACTCGGGCGAATGTCGAACCAGCGCTCTTCAAACCAAAAGGCATCCACACAAAATAGTACATACCACATGGGGTGATGAACGCAGTCTTTTCCTCGTCTTCCTTCATCATGAAGATCTGGTGGTATCCTTTGTAGGCGTCGTGGAATGACAGTAGGTCGCACCCGGCAGTGGTGTCCACTATCTGGTTAATGCGTGGCAGAGGTAATGGATCCTTTGGACAGGCTTTATTGATATCTGTATAGTTGATACACAGCCTCCATTTCCCATTTTCCTTACGCTCTACCACTGGGTTGACCAACCACGTGTGGTAGAGCACTCCTCGGACCAAGCCTGCTGCCTCCAACTTCTCGATCTCCTTGATGATGAACTCTTGTCGCTCCAAAGCTTTCTTTCTGACCTTCTACTTGACAGTCCGCGCATGTGGACATGCGGGAAGGTGGTGCTCAATCACCTCCCTGGGAACGCCGGGGATGTCAGATGCTTGCCATGCAAACACATCGACATCCGCCAGCAGGAAGGCGACGAGCGCGCTTTCCTATTTGCTGTCAAGGGTGGAGCTTATGCTAAAAGCTCTACCCGTGCCATCCTCCTTGACGGGCAACTTCTTGGTTCCTGGTGGGGCCGCCTTGGACCTCTTGCTTCCGCTGGCGGAACTTTCTGGCATGTCCTCAATGGGAACGCGACGCTCCGAAGAGGCGCGTTTGCCAAAGGGGGTGCGGTAGTCCTTTTCGGGGTTAGAAGTCTTGCCGGAAGGGGCCTTTCCAGCAGGGGCAGAGGCCTTGTGGGCTTTCTTCCCTCCCGGGGTCTCAACAGTAGGAACAAGTGCCTTGGCGGCAACTGCTGCAACTGCCTCCTGGTAGAGTTGGTCGGCACAATTGAGCACGACTTTCTTGTCGGAGGGGACGGTGATGATGCTCATTGGCCCGGGAATCTTCAACGCATTGTAGGCGTAATGTGATGCCGCCATAAACTTGGCCAGCGCTGGGCGGCCGAGGATCCCATTAAAGGGCAAGTGGATCTCGGCAACATAAAAACAACCTTCTCCGTCCTATATTTTAGCTCGCCCCCAAATGTAATGGGCAGCGTGATCTTACCCTTCGGCTGACTCCTCCCCGGGTTGACCCCTTGAAACGTGCCCGTCTCCTCTAGATCTCCATCGGGGATTTGCAGCCTCTCGATCACAGCGGGCGAGATCAAATTCAGACTGGCCTCGCCATCAACTAGCACTTTTGTCACCTTGAGGTTTCGTATTGTGGGTGAAACCAACAAAGGCAAACACCCGACCGCAGTCGTGTGATCAGGTGATCCTCGGTGTCAAAAATGATACGCGTGCTGGACCACTTCATTGGCCTCTGGGAATCAAACGATGGCTCCGCAGCAGTTACTTCACGCGTACACTACTTTAGTTGGCGGTGAGAGGTGTGCAACGAGGCACCACCGTCGGCGCACATGGCATCCATAGCTTTCTGGAACTGGTGCTCGCCGGACTCGTCGTCCTCATCATGATCATCGTCTCCCTCCTTCTTGTCTCGGCCCGGTGCATGCCTCTCGTGTTGATTATCTTTGTCGCGATCTCCTCGACCGCCACGCTTCTTGCCGGATGCCTCAGCACCATCCTGGCCCTTCTCCTTATCGCGCCTCTCATACTCAGCTTTCTGCTTCTCTGCAAGTAGCTCAACCTACCAGAAATTCTGGATGTCATGGCCCTTGGTGTGATGAATCTTACAGTACTACTTGTTGGAGCCTCCCAGCTTGTCGGTAGCTGCCAAGGCTCGGCAGGCGGCGCACCCGGCAACTTCCTTGCCGGGGTCGTCAACCCTGGCCTTCTTGGCGGTGCTGGGGTCGCCGGATCCCTCGACGGCAAGCACAGTCTTGCCCTTGCGCTTCCTATTGTGGTGTCAGCCCTTCTTTGCCGGGGCGACAGCGTCTTCGTTTGTGGAGTTGGTTTCCGCGCGGGCATCCTCGCCAGGGTACTTCCTTCCTTCTTCAGCCCAAGCACATGTATCGTCCAGAACATTAAGCTCAGCTACATCCTTAACCTTGTTCATCGCCAGCTCCTCACGCATCTTGCGGTTGCACACATTCTGATGGAATGCACTGATGACGGCGGCGAGATGAACATCTGGGATGTTGTACTACACACCGCTGAACCTTTGTATGTACTTGTGCAGGGTTTCGCCATCCTTCTGGGGGATGACATGCAAATCACTTGCTTGGCCAGGAGCTTGGTGGCCTCTGGTAAAGGCGCCAACAAACTCGTGACACAGATCCGACCAAGAAGAAATGGAATCCACTGGCACGTGCATCAACCATCACACGATGTTGGGCTTAAGCGCCAATGGTAAGTAGTTGGCGAGCACCTTGTCGTCGCGAGCCCTGGCAGCTTGCATCGCAATAGTCTAGATGTCGAGGAACTCCGACGGGTGAGTCTTGTCGTGGTATTTTTCTCCGACCTTAGGCTTGAATGTGCGGTGGGTGGGCCACTAGAACTGCTGCAACTCATGGGTGAAGGCTGGACAACCCACCTCGTAAGGTAGGTCACCGGAACCCCCCAGCGCTGGGCGGTCCATCATGGGTCCCGCACGCCTATCTTACAGATGGCGCACTTCTCGCCGCCGCTCGATACTGGTGCGAGCGTCTTCCTGAGCTCACTCCCGAAGAACTTGACAATGGTCGCAGCGGGCTCGCGGGTTAGACGACGCTGTGGAAACATTGTCGCGGGCGTCTGCCGACGATCCGGCAGCTACTGTTGCTGGTGTGGGGGAGGAGAGTGCACCGTGGTCGTAGCGTGTCCGGTCCATCCACCACCGGCGGGCACCGGCTCGACATAGCACCGGCATGAGAGTCCCTTTGGTCACGGCTCATCTCTATTTGCGAAGCTGATGAGGCTCCTAATGGTGGCATTCCACTCGTGGAGCTTCTCCGCGGCAGGGGGAAAGTTGAGGAGCTGTTGCACGCGTGCCAACGCTTCTGCTGGCGCGGGTGGCGGCGAAAGCTGCATGGACCGTGACACGCTCCGACTTCTAACAACGTTAGAAGGAGCTCTATCACGGTCTCGCAGTCGCGCGCCATTTCCACCAGCGTCTAGGCGCGCTTGCTGGCCCGGTGCATCTTGAGAGTGACGCAAAGGGATCTTCCCGCGGCGGCGCCCCGGGGCACCGATGTCGCGCGTTGCTCGTCGTGCGTGACCCGGGAAGGCCACGACACGGTCGTTGGT
The DNA here is from genome assembly GCF_003073215.2 of Triticum urartu. NCBI lineage: Eukaryota > Viridiplantae > Streptophyta > Magnoliopsida > Poales > Poaceae > Triticum > Triticum urartu. Next base: position 371,786,271 of record NC_053023.1, on the reverse strand, counting down.
TGGGGAATCCTGGAGGTCGTCGCGCCGCCCGTGGGCAGCATGGCCCCGCCTCTGGAACGAACTGCATGTGGCTCGTCGTCTTGGGCACAAACGATGCTGCTCGCCTAGCTCTGATTGCCAGACTGTCGTGGATGCTCGCGGGCCATGCCTCCGCCACCATCCGCGGCCACCCCGTCGCTCGCCCGTGCTGGTACGGGCGGTTTGGCTCCGGACGAACCGATCGCTGTGATCGCCTTCTTCTTGGGAGCCATGGCGATGAAGAAGTCGATGCGCTAACATTTAGACCAGATTTTCACACCGTCACCGCACGCCTACCTGGGTCGCCATAGATGTCGGGCGAAATGACACCTGTGGGATCCCGGGGAATCCCTTTCTACGGTTGGTGGGGCGTGGAGCTGCATAAAGAGCAGGTCTAAAAGATCAGTGCAAGGGGATTTTTACCCAGGTTTGGGCCGCAAACGATGTGTAAAACCCTAGTCCTGCTTTTGTGTATATTTGGTGTTCTTGAGCTCTTGAACTAGCTGCGGTGCAGGCCTAGTCCCAAAAGTCTGAATCCTTCCCCGGTATGCCTCGGGCCTCCTTTTATATGTCAAAGGGGTCGCTACAGTGGCACACATGAGGTGGAAAGTATCTACAGTGTACAAGTTTATCGCCTGGCACCGTAGGACAAATGCATTTAATGTGCTGCCGACGTGCCCTCTTGCTTTATCGGGGACGACAACGAAGCTCGTCCCGTCCGTCGTCAACTCGCCTTGCTTCAACGTGCGTCCAAGTTGACGAGGCACGCAACACCATGCTGGTTGGCTGGTTGATGAGCTGGTGCGGTGATAGGGTCTTCGTGAAGATCTGCATGCCACCACGGAGGTGCTTCACTAGTTGCCTAGAAGTTACATGCTGCCACATAGGTGCTTGCCTAGTTGGCGGGCTAGTTGCGGGCCTAGCCGTGGCCCGAAGATGCCCCCGGCAAGGGTATTGCCGGGGCCTCGTGGCCATCCCCGGCAAGGATCTTGCCGGGGGTCTTCATCTATCCCCTGCAAGGATCTTGCCAGGGGTGTTCGTCTTCTGGTTCTTATCTAGGCTCACAGGCCCTTGGTCTTCACAAAGACTATATGCCACCACGTGGGCGCCCCCGAGTCTTGGTCTTAACGTTATCGGTGGTGTCAGAGCTCTTAGGCTCAAGGGTGGCGGCCTCGCTGGTGTGGGGAGAATTGCCCCGGCAAGGCTCTTGCCGGGAATATGTAGGCCGTCCCGACAAGGGTTTTGCCGGCGGAGCTCCATCTTTCCCCTTTGCTCTTCATGCCTCTGATTTGAGTGCTGGCTCGGTAGCCTGGTATCTTTCCTTACTCAGCCGCACCAAGCATGGCCACAAGTGTGGCTATGACTGCCCATGCACAAGTAATGGGGTACAGAAAGGCCCCTACTTTTGTACACCGACACCTGGGCACTAGGGGGTGCCATGCGCGCCCTGGTGGGTAGTGGAGGCCGTAGGCCTCCATTTGCGTTGATTCTACCTCCAAAAAATCACATCTATTCCAAAATAATTCTTTGTAAATTTGTATCGCGTTTGGACTTTGTTTGTTATGGACATTCTGTGAAACAAAAAACATGCAACAAATAGGAACTAGCATTGGGCACTGTTTCAATATGTTAGTACAATAAAATCATATAAATTATTGCCAAAAGTATGGGAAAGTTGTATAATATTGGCATGTAACAATCAAAAATTATATATACGACGGAGACGTATCAGCATCCCCAAGCTTAATTCCTGCTCATCCTTGAGTAGGTAAATGATAAAAAAGATAATTTTTATGTGGAATTCTACCTAGCATAAACTTGATCATATAACTAATCATGGGATGAATATTAAGACATGAGTGATTCAAAGCAATAGTCTATAATTTGACATAAATATATCAATACTCAGGCATCCCAACAAACAATCATGTCTTTCAAAATATCAATGCTAAAGAATACTATCCCTACAAAATCATATAGTCTTGTCATTCTCCATCTTCTTAACAGAAAGTATTTATCATGCACAGCCTCGATGACAAGCCAAGCAATTGGTTCATACTTTTTAATGCGCTTTAGCTTTTTCAACCCCCACGCAATACATGAGTGCATGCCATGGACATAGCACTATGGGTGGAATAGAGTATGATGATAGGGGTAAACATAGAGAAAACAAAAAACTAATAAACTCTCACATCGATGCGGCTAATCAATGGGCTATGGAGATGCTCGTCAATTGATATCAATGCAAGGAGTAGGGATTGCCATGCAACGGATGCACTAAGAGCTATAATTGTATGAAAACTCAATCTAAAAACTAAGTGGGTGTGCATCTAACTCTATAATGAAAAATTCCCACTACTATATGAAAGTGACTACATAGGAGACTCTCTACATGAAAAACATGGTTCTAGACTGAAGCACAAGTGTGGTATTTGCATGCCCCTTCTCTCATTTTTTCTCATTTTTTTCTTTTCTTTCTTTTCATTTTTTTCATTTTTCTTGGGCTCTTTTTGGCCTCACTTTTTTTATATTTGTCTGGAGCATCATCCCGACTTGTGGGGGAATCATAGTCTCCATCATCCTTTCCTCACGTGACATGCTCTAATAATTAATAATCATGATCATCACACTTTTATTTACTTACAACTCAATATTATAACTCGATACCTAGAACAAAGTATGACTCTATATGAATGCCTCTGGTAGTGTACGAGGATGTGCAATGATCTAGCGTAGCAGAGATATCAAAAAATGGACAAGCCATGGAAATATGACGATGAATGGTCAAGTCGATACTGCACGATGGCCCAAACGTGACAGTCCAATCAGAGACCCTTCGACGAAACTAGGTGCGATGCATTAATCGAAAACAGTTGTCTAGGAAAACTGTCAAAAATGAGAGCAAATGTTTGCGATTGCGCAAACATCAAACACGATTCAGATCAGAGATGTGTGTGCGATGCGTGGCATACAATTAATCCATACGAACTGCTTGTGATGATCCAGAACAACAGAGACAGTCAGTCTGACGAGGATGTGTCCAATATACGACATACAATTCACTAGGATGAACTGTGTGTGATTAGGCAACACATTAGAAACGGTCAGCCAGATCAAGGTGTGTGCGATGGAGGGCATACAGTTCACTCAGATGAACTTTTTGCGATGAGCCAAGACAACAGAAACAGTTCAGCTGAATAAGATGTGTGTGATACGCGGAAAACAGGTCCGTAATCAGTAATGTATGTGAAGACCAATAATAACACAGATGATTGATGCTAATAATCCGTGTGATTTGCTTTGTCTATAGAAGAACAACATATATATAACTAGAACAAACATCCAATTACATAAGTGACTATACAGATCATTCGTACACACCTCAATAAACAATTGCATGCATTCTAAACTAGGAGAAACGATCGTCTGTTATCTACTTCCTGTGACACTCCCACCATTGCTCTGTGGCTCGATCCCTCATCTAGGGAAGGATAAAGACACTTCCTCATGTCAACGATCCGCCTATACATCTTGTAGCTTGTGTACTCATCCTTGACCGCGTGCTTGACGTGTTCTTAATTCAGTCTCTGATGCTAGGCGTTCTTGTCCTTCTTGCTCTCATCCTTCATCTTCATGTAGTAGTGGTCGATGATGGCCAAGGCAAGGTCAACCAGGTAGTTCTATTTGTTGTTGGTGCTGCCGCAGGCCTTGTAGTGGTCACGGATGTTGATAAGATTCTGGCAGGTCAAGCCCAAAACCTTGAGCGCTTTTAAATCGTTGGTGGTGTCCAGCATAGCGAAACTATAGTCGGAGATGTTGATAAACCTGGAGAAATGCTCGCAATGTCTTGTGGCTAGGTGGTAGTGGTAGACGAGGACGTCATGTCGCACGCACAACTAGGCAATGGCAACCTTATTATATTGCCCGACACGACCGCTGATGAACTCAAGGTCGAAGCCGACCACTTGGTACTTGTCCTTAGCAAGCAACTACTCCATAGTTTGGATGGATCTCTCCACCGAGACTAGATCGTTCGTGTACACCACCGAGAGGTCCTTCCCCCTCACGTGGGTGTCCACTACATGATGCATGGTGAACTACCCCCGTTGTCGTCGTCGGCCGCTGGGAGCGCCATTGGAACTGCCGAATGTCCTCCCTGTATGTGTCGTCATGGGTGTGCTTATTGTGTCATGGGGTGCGAGAGATGAAGGTAAATGGCCGCGGGAATAAATGGGGGCTAGGCGGCCTAGATTCACGGCACATCCGCATGGCAGGTTTTGTAGCGGATAACTGCATCATGGCGCCGCGCCTGGTGCAACCACATGCATAGCGGCATCACAAATGTATGTGATCATGCACCAGCCCCAAATACATGGGTAGAGTGCACAGAGGGGCGCGAGAGCAGTGCGCTTGCGGTGGGACGCGAGCAGAGCGCGGCACGGCCGCCTCAACCATGAGCAACCACACGCATAGAGTAGTTGAACATGCAGGGAATGGTCGTCTAAAAGCCGACTGATAGTTGCGATGCTATGTAGAGAGCGGCCATGTGCTACTACCTCCATCTTGGTCTATTAGTCCCCGTTATATTCTGTGCCATATTTTGACCTTAAATTTAACTAAAAAATGTTAATGCATGTTATAAAAATTATATAATTGGAAACTATGTTCAAATACAAATTCAAAGTTATAAACAAGGATGGGGGGTAGTAGGTAATTGAATCGCAAAATTTTCTTTTATTAACCGTACATGTATGTCTCCTTTTGTCTTCCTCTCGCATGTCTTGTCACCCCGCTGCCACAGACGGCTTCGAGCGCAAGCTTGAGCAGCACGCAGGGGCGTTCTTTTGGCCAAACGGTGGCTTGAAGTGTCACCAATGAATCGTCGGTGAGCCCATTCCCGCGCAACTTCGTATTGCCGTGCATAGCCGCACGAGCTTCTTGTCCGACTTGGCGAAATCCCCCAAAATCCTAATGCTTACTAGCCTACTATACAAACCCTCATGGGCGGAGAGTCCTGCGTCGCATTTCCCCTCTCTCCCTGTAGCCTATCTCGTCTACTTCTCCCAAAATCGCCAATGGTACCGTTCCGTCATCATCGCTCAGCCACTCCATCGTCCTTAGAGGATAGGTCCATCTAGGAGGCTACACCGCGGCAGTGGCGTAGTCCCCAGTGTAGTGTAGTGAGCGTGGCATCCCTGTTGGGTGTGCACGCAACACCCACCACATGCTCCGTCGTCGCTGCCCGTTGGCAGCTATTGTTGCTCGCCATTCCCGCCACCCCACCGTTTGCCACCGTGGCCGCCACACGACCGTCGAAATCCAAGTCCATCACCCGCTCCGCTGCCGTGACCTGAAGGCGGGAGGTAGCCATCGTTGCTGCCACCCCACTATTGGCCACCATGGGCATCACCAGGTCCGCCACCGCGGCTCGAAGGCAGGAGGTGGCGGTCGTGGGTGCCAGCCCACCATCGATCGCCGAGGTCATTACCCGCTCCGCCACCGCCGCCCGAATGCGGGAGGTGGAGGTGGAGGCATGCACGTGCATCAGCGACCTTGCGTGCTACATCGAGTTCCTGCAGGAAGAGGAGGAGCGCCTTGTCTAGCACGCGAAGAGCCTTACCACCACCGTGGCTGCAGTACACGCCGCCGTAGAGGCGAGTAATGAGGAGATCTACAAGGAGTCCCACCTCTTCGAGAGGGGTCGTCTGGAGCAGCAGAGGGCGTTCGAGGTGAGCGTCGCTGAAGGTGCAGCAGCGGCAGGCACCAGATTGCAATTGTCCAGCTCATCGGTAGGCTCCTCCGCCTCTGCTTCTTACTGAGCGCGCTCGGTAGAGGAGAGGCTACTAGAAGTAGTACAAAGCCCCTCCGTAGTAGTAGTATTTGTTGGCTATTTTGTTTAGTTTATCTCACTATATATGTGGTTGAACTATACAATGTACTTAAAATTAGCTAGTATATATAGTTCAACTATCTATTCCAGTACGTGGTTGGCAGAATTGGGGAAAGTTTGGTCGGTTCAGCTGTCGAGTTGAACTGTTTGTATAAAGAACGACTACTTAATCTATGAATGAAATCTATGCTTATTGAATTTTAGTTCCAAAAGTTAGATAGTGCTAGCGATTTTGAGCTGCAATTTTTGACAAATGGCAGTGTAACAAGGTTGACAAAGGGCAATATTACTAGATCAACAAATGTCAATCTTTCGAGTTTGACAAATGGCAATATACCCAATATGACAGCTGCAAATCTTACCAAGTTGTCTGTACGTGGTTGCACACGGGTCATCCAAAAAAACCCTTTGTGTTGAAGGGATGTACAAATCCTGCGTGCCAGATTGTCTCTTGGTTTAGGGGCGAAGGAACCTGTGGCACCCTAGCTCAGAGCGACCGATTTACCTTGCATTGCCAACCCAGAGATCATGTCTTCTGGCAACACACAACATGCCGGTATAGAAATCACTGCTTTATTGAAACTAGCGGAAGCATAGCGTGACATTACATTAAGTTGCGAGGCCAAGTGGCACACTCGGTGCGGCTGAATAATATTTACATTATTTAGTGAACATAAAGGGGGCCTCGAGCACGACATCTACACGACAGCAGAACAATGACGTAGCGGGACTCCATAGCACAGGGACACCAATGTGGACACGGTCTAGAAATGGCAGCACTCTGATCTAGTTAGACTTTCCTGAAATCTGGCATAACATGCCAAGTCATTACATTGAATGTACTTGCAAGCTCAAGTTAAATGCAAACAACATCATGCTACTCATGCAGTGAAACCAAACTTGTTCATCGAGTGACTCGACTCTCTTACCAGCAGGTTGCCTCGTAACCGAACAGTGCTCACGACGAAGCACAAATAGAACCACACTTGGTTCAACTGGTTACCTCGTAACCAACAGTGATAAATCTCGGATCACAAGTGATACCACAACAGTCAGTCTCACTAACATCATCATAATCCAACCAGTGCAATGCAATTACTTAGTGTGCAAGATTTATTATTAAGAGTTGATCCATGGTGTGACTTACTTACGAACTGAGCCCTTATCTGTGGGCACGACTATCGATAGATTAATACACTCTGCAGAGGTAGTGCACTTTACCCACACCATGGAACCCATGGCCTCGCACTCCCATTCGGGTGGACCAACGGCGTTCTGACAGAACTCTCCCATTGCCATGACACTCTTATGGCCACTCCGACCAACTCCCCACTGGGCTTAGTCCTGGGTGACCCAGCCTACCAAAGTCAAAACTAGCACCGTCGTGGCAAATAAACAGCCCCAAACGGGGACACGGTACCATAACAACAGGTCCACAAGGTTATGTCTGCTTACCGGGCCAGGGTAAAGCATGCCCATAACCTTCCCTCATTGGAGGTACCGACAAAAGGCATGGCAACAGGACGACTAACGACCTCCCCATAAAGAAAAATGTGGTTGCACTTGTCAGCCCGATTCAGTGGCACCATGACCCGACCAACTTTGCATTCAAGTTCAATTATCATCAGGTTTTAACTTGAAATAAAATGCTAGAGTCAATTTGGTCCTTTCTTCATTTAAAGTTCATCAAATATCACATAGAAACAACAGCTCAACTTCATTCAAAGTTCTACTTGCACAAACTTAACTTCCAACATTCTGGTCCTTTCTTACTTGTTATTTATACTCATCACTTTAGTTGGCATTAATCAAATAAAATTTATCTTAGCATATATATAGGAAAAATAAGACCGATAATCATAAGACCATAGTCTTGACAAATCTACTTAGATCAACTACTCAAGTTACATCTCACTAGCTCAAGCATTCATTTCTGTTAACTAAGCATTTTGAAATGACCACCGGAGTAGAACGGAGCGCCGGAATGCAAAGCCGGAATGCAAAATGGACAACGGGGAAAATTCTCAGATGCATGAGATGAACACGTATGCAAATGCAATGCACATGATGACATGATATGAGATGCATGACAACAACAAAAACACACGAAGACAAAAACCCGAACCCGAGGAAATAAAATAACTTAACGCCGGAAACGGCAAGAGTTGGATTATATATTGGGTAAATCATATCCAGGGTGTTAACAACACTCCACCACTACGAAAGGATCTCGTCCCGAGATCTAGGACCAGAAGAATTCCGGGTACTCAGAACGGAGGTGATCCTCGCGTTCCCAGGTGGCTTCACGGTCAGAATGGTGTGACCACTTGACTTTGAGGAATTTGATTGACTTATTGCGAGTCTTGCATTCAGTCTCTTCAAGAATAGCAACGGGGTGCTCATGATAAGAGAGATCTTCTTGGAGCTCAATGTCTTCGAAGTTGACGATGCGGTCAGGAGTCTTGAAGCACTTGCGGAGCTGAGAGACATGGAACACGTCATGCACATTTGCAAAGTTTGAAGGAAGCTCGAGTTGATAGGCGAGATCGCCTCTCTTGCTGACGATCTTGAAAGGTCCCACGTATCTAGGGGCAAGCTTCCCTTTGATATCAAAGCGACGAGTACCTTTCATTGGAGAGATGCGGAGGTAAACATGATCTCCGATCTCGAAAGCCAAATCATGGTGCTTACTATCATAGTAGCTCTTCTGGCGCGATTGCACTACTTTGAGGTTATATCGAAGGACTTTACACATCTCCTCTGCCTCTGTGATTAAGTCATTTCCCAGAAGTTGACGTTCACCGGTTTCAGACCAGTTGAGAGGGGTACGGCACTTCCTGCCATACAGAATTTCAAATGGGGCCTTGCCCGAACTTGCTTGAAAACTGTTGTTGTAGGAGAATTCAGCATAAGGAAGACAATCCTCCCACTTCATGCCGAAGGAGATCACACAAGCCCTGAGCATATCTTCAAGAATCTGATTGACACGCTCGACTTGACCGCTAGTTTGAGGATGGAAAGTTGTGCTGAAGCGGATGTTGGTGCCCATGGCCTTCTGAAAAGACTCCCAAAACTTGGAGGTAAAGATGCTGCCACGGTCTGAAGAGATCACCTGTGGAATACCGTGCAACGAGACAATTCGAGAGGTATACGAGCTCCGCCAATTGAGCTGAGTGATACTCTTTGAATAGTGCAGACAATCGAGAGGTATAAGCTTCCGCCAATTGAGCTGCAGTGATGACTCTTTGATAGGCAGAAAGTGAGCCACTTTAGTGAGTTTGTCGATGACAACGAATATAGCATCATTGCCACGCTTGGACTTTGGAAACCCAGTCACGAAGTCCATCTCAATGTGGTCAAACTTCCATTCTGGAATGGCAAGAGGTTGGAGGAGACCAGCTGGCCTTTGGTGTTCTGCCTTCACTCTTCTGCAGACATCACATTCATTCACGAACTGAGCAATCTCGCGCTTCATTCGAGTCCACCAAAAGCCTGCTTGAGGTCCTTGATACATCTTCGTGCTCCCAGGGTGGATGGAGAGGAGAGAATTGTGAGCCTCGTTCATGATCACTTTACGAAGGTCACCTTTGGGCACAACAATACGATCCTCGAAGAAGAGAGTATCCTTGTCATCAAGGCGGTAGCACTTGTACTTGGGTTGACTCTTGGCAATCCCAATCTTCACCTTCTTCACCATAGCATCAAGAAGTTGAGCTTGGCGAATCTGATCTTCCAAGGTAGGAGAGACTTGAAGGTTGGCGAGGAAACCTTGAGGAACAACTTGCAGATTAGTTTGCGGAAAGCTTCACAAAGCTCGGGTTGATAAGGCTTGAGAATCAGACTGTTGCAGTAAGCCTTCCTGCTCAATGCGTCAGCAATCACATTGGCCTTGCCTGGAGTATACTCGATACTCGGATTATACTCTTGAATCATTTCGACCCATCGAGTCTGCCTGAGGTTGAGATTAGGCTGAGTGAAGATGTACTTGAGACTCTTGTGGTCAGTGAAGATGTCCACTTTTCTTCCCAATAAGAGATGTCTCCAAGTCAAAAGAGCATGCACAACTGCCGCCAACTCGAGGTCATGAGTGGGGTAGTTCTTCTCGTTGGGCTTCAACTGGCGAGAGGTATAAGCCACAACTTTCTTCTCTTGCATCAACACTGCACCAAGACCTTGGAGGGAGGCATCGCAAAAGACCTCGTACAGTTTGGATTCATTAGGAGGAGTCAGAACTGGAGCAGTGACCAATTTCTCTTTCAAAGTGTTGAAAGCAATGTCACACTCCGGAGACCAAACGTACTTGACGTGCTTCTGGAGAAGATTGGAGAGAGGCTTCGCGATCTTTGAAAAGTTTTCAGCGAACCTTCGGCAATAGCTTGCGAGACCTTGGAAGCTACGGAGTTGCTTCACGTTCTAAGGTGGTTCCCAATTCACAATTGCAGACACGTTCTCAGGATTCACCGCAATGCCCTTGGCAGAGATGATATGCCCAAGATAAAGAACCTCATCGAGCCGAAATTCGCACTTTGAGAACTTGGCGTAGAACTGATGTTCCCTGAGCTTATTGGGTACCAAACGCAAATGCTTGGCATGATCTTCCTTGTTCTTTGAAAAGACCAGAATGTCGTCGAGATAGACCAAAACAAAGTCATTGGTGTAGGCATTGAAGATGAAGTTCATCATGCGAGAGAAAGTCGGAGGAGCATTGACGAGGCCAAAAGACATGACAGTGTATTCATATGAACCATAGCTTGTCCTGAAAGCCGTCTTGGGAATATCTTGCTCACGGATTCGAATCTGGTGATAACCCATACGGAGATCAAGCTTGGAGAATACTTGGGCACCTTTGAGTTGTTCGAACAGCTCGTTGATGTTGGGAAGTGGGTACTTGTTCTTGATAGTCTTCTTGTTCAATGGACGGTAATCAACACAAAGTCGGTCCGTTCCATCCTTCTTCACAAAAAGAACTCCACAACCCCACGGAGAAGAACTAGGTCGGATGAGACCCATTCTCTCTTGAATATCGAGTTGCTTCTTCAGCTCCTTCAACTCTTCAGGTCCGAGCTTGTAAGGACGTTTGCACAGGTTCCGTGCCAGGCTCAAGATAATGACGAATTCAACTGGCCGGTGCGGAGGCATTCCTGGAAGCTCTTCTGGAAAGACGTCTTGATATTCGCAAACGACTGGAATTTGAGAGATGGCATCCAGTTCACCCTTCTCATTGAGAGAAAACAGACGGATGGTATTATCCCGAGCGGCAAAGACAATTACATCCTCAGACGAATGAGTCAATTGAATCTGCCTGGCTGCACAATCAAGCTGAGCCTTGTGCTTAGAAAGCCAATCCATTCCTCACCCATCATGATAGAAATATCCGGAATCTCATGGTTAGCGAGCAAACATTTACCCGGAGAGACAACTGCTAACGGTTTATGCATAACTTGGGAAGTCAACTCATGTTTAGATGCAAAAGGTTTCGAGATGAAACAATGTGATGCACCAGTGTCAAAAAGAACTTTTGCGGAAACATCTTTAACAGGAAGGTTACCCATGATGACATCTGCCAAGTCCTCTTCTTGAGCTGCATTCATCAAATTGACCTTGGCGTGCTTGGGGTTATGCTTGACCACAGCTGTACTTGCCGATCTCACAGGAGGAGGAGGAGGGAGGCGCCTCTGATTGAAGCATTTGTTGGCATAGTGACCCTTCTGTTGGCACTTGTTGCATGTGACCTCTGAAAGCGGACGGTGATACGGAGCACTCGATCTTGGAGCTTGAGACGAAGTCTTGTTCTGAAAGCCAGGGTTGGGTGGGTGGGAAGATCCACTGCCACCTTTGCTCTTCTGATATGGCTGACGAAACGGAGGAGGAGGAAGCCAATACTTCTGTTGCTTGGCCACTTGAGTAGAGGAAGACGGAGTAGCATCTCTGACTCGCTTCTTGGAAGCATCACACCTCAGTTGAGCAGCCTCTTGCTTCAATGCCATGTTGTAGAACTGATCGTACCTCAAGGGCTCAAAGAGAACAAGAGCTAGCTGGATTTCTTCTCTGAGACCACCCCTGAACTGATATATCATGCTCTTCTCGTCAGGGATGTCCTACTTAGCAAAGCGGGCGAGCTTCTGAAACAACTGGTTGTAGTCATAGACAGACAAAGAGCCTTGCTTCAGGTTGCGGAATTTCTCACGCTTGCTTTCAACCACGCTCTGAGGAATATGATGAGCTTTGAAGTCTTGACGGAATTCATCCTAGGTAATCACACGGCCTCCTCTGGAATCCTTGTACTGCTGGAACCATTCTGCAGCTTGGTCTTTGAGTTGGAAGGAAGCAAACTTGACAAAGTCCTCAGGCCTGACGTTACTGCACTCGAAATGCTTGCACAGGTCCACGAGCTAATCGTCAGCATCAGTTGCCTCAACACAATTTCTGGAAGTCTTTGGCCCGTTAGCAAGGAACTGGTTGAGTGTAGCGAAGTGATTCTAATTGTTGCCTTGGTTGCCTGGATTCGCTTGATTGCGCTCTTAAAGAATTTGCATGATCAACTACGTATTTGCATTGGTTGCGGCCATCACAGCTTGCCATGCCTCCGGAGGAGGGGGAGGTGGTGGCGGATCAGGATTTGGAGTCGTGTGCGTTGGAGGAGCCATCCTGAAGAGGTTGACATCCATTAGCACATTCATAGAAAAATATTGAAGCTGAATCCAACGGAATGAAAATTGCAACATATAGTCTTCACATCCGAACATAAGAACAAATGCATTCCAATTGAAATGGTCACATATCCATAAATTGAGAAGCCACTTAGAATTTAGGTAGAGGAAATAAATCAACAAGGTACGGATCAAGAACGAATACTCGGTAAGAAATCCCAATCTCAAACCAAATATCCGTGGAAGAATAGCTAGAGCTACAAGAATTCCCACCTATGAAACTCCCGAACCTTTCCGGTTATGCAATCAGGTGTTGGGGATACAGGGGAAGCATAATATCTCACCCAAATCTAGCAAATCCTACATCCAGCTGTATCCATCCTTCAACACATAACCGAGAAAACTTCGGAAACCATCTACCTCAACCTTCGAAAAGCATCCATTATACAAGTTATGGCAATACTCCCGAACTCCCGCCCCAGTACTGGGTGGCGTTGAGGTTATCTCACCAACGAACTGCATATAAGAGATTTTTTATGTTGGCGTACTAAACTCAGGTATTCCAGAACTGCAAAGATAAAATTGTGACGACAACACCTCGGATCTCAACTCCCCGGGACACTGCCACAACCCCTAAAGACAGGAGGCACCAAGAACAATGTTCTCGTCACAAAACCATCGGAACGATTCCAAGATACCCGCGTGATCCTAAAATTTTTTTTAGTGAAATTTGAGAAGAGAATAGTCAAAACTCCACGTCAGGATGCCTTACTAGAGTGATGAAGGGACTGGGGAGTAAAAAGAATTCCTAAACTCTCCGATATACAATTCCTAAATGACTCAAAACATTTTTCTAGACTCAACTCGGCCGCTAATAACGATCAAGCAATGGGGCTCCTAAGGTCGGGATGGCTCTGATTACCAACTTGTAACGCCCTCGATGCGGCTATATCTCCTACGTGTCGAGGCACGACTTAGAGGCATAACTGCATTGAAAGCAATGTAGCAAGTTAGGAAATCATCACAACATCCAATGTAATACATAATAAGGGGAAAAGTAACATAGTTGGCTTACACTCGCCACATCAATCAAAGTACATAAATAGCATTACATCAACCAATCACTCATGGCCCGACTACGGTGCCAAAATAAAAGACCAACCCAACATGCGACACAGTCCCGATCACCCCAACTGGGCACCACTACTGATTATCAGGGAAAGATACATAGTAACGGCGTGAGTCCTCGTCTAACTCCCACTTGAGCTCTAACGCGTCATCTGGAACAGAGTCGTCTGGTCCTGCATCTGGTTTGGAAGTAAACTGTGAGCCACAGGGACTCAGCAATCTTGCACCCTCGCGATCAAGACTATTTAAGCTTATAGGAAAGGCAAGGTAAAATATGTGGAGCTGCAGCAAGCGACTAGCATGTATGGTGGCTAACCTATTCGCAAAAGAGAGCGAGAAGAGATAGCAAAGCGCGAACGAGTAACAAGAGAACAACCTGCGGCAAGCATTACTCCAACACCGTGTTCGCTTCCCGGACTCCGCTGAGAAGAGACCATCACGGTAACACACTCAGTTCATTCATTTTAATTAAGTTAAGGTTCAAGTTATCTACAACCGGACATTAACAAATTCCCATCTGCCCATAACCGCGGGCACGGCTTTCGAAAGTTCAATCCCTGTAGGGGAGTCCCAACTTAGCCCATGACAAGCTCTCACGGTCAACGAAGGAATAGACCTTCTCCCGAGACATTCCGATCAGGCTCGGTATCCCGGTTCTACAAGACACTTCGACAAGTTAAAACCAATCCAGCAACACCGCCCGATTGTGCTGTCAAATCCCGACAGGAGCCGCACATATCTCGTTCTCAGGGCACACTCAAATTATCCAAACTTCCGTTAGGCCAGCCCAGAGTTGCCCCTGGTAGCCACCGGCGGCTAACGAGGTGGACCAACACTCGGAGGAGCACTGGCCTGGGGGGGTTTAAATAAGATGACCCTTGGGCTCCAGAAACCCAAGGGAAAAAGAGGCTAGGTGGCAAATGGTAAACCAAGGTTGGGCATTGCTGGAAAAGCTTTATTCAAGGCGAACTATCAAGGGGTTCCCATTATCACCCAACCGCGTAAGGAACGCAAAAATCCGGGAACATAACACTGATATGACGGAAACTAGGGCGGCAAGAGTGGAACAAAACACTAGGCGAGAGGCCGAGCCTTCCACCCTTTACCAAGTATATGGATGCATTAAGATAACAAGATAATATAATGATATCCCAAAAAGTAAATAATGTTCCAACAAGGAACGGTCTCCAATCTTCACCTGCAACTAGCAACGCTATAAGAGGGGCTGAGCAAAGTGGTAACATAGCCAATCAACGGTTTGCTAGGACATGGTGGGTTAGAGGTTTGACATGGCAATTTGGGAGGCATGATAAGAAAGTGGTAGGCATCGTAGCATAGGCATAGCAAAAGAGCGAGCATCTAGCAAAGCAAAGATAGTAGTGATTTCGAGGGTATGATCATCTTGCCTGCAACGTTGTCAGAGTTGACTGGATCCTCGAAAGCAAACTCAACGGGCTCCTTATTAGCGAACTCATCTCCCGGATCTATCCAAGCAAGACAAACAAGCAAAAGGACCGCAATCAACCACGTGCACAACTCAAACAATATGATGCAAACATGGTAAGCTATGCGGGATGCGATATGTGATGCATATGCAAGATTTGACAAGGAATGTTTGAACCTTGTCTCAACTTGGAAATCCAAGTGTGCCACTGGAAAGGTGAGATGATTTCGCTCGAAAACGATATAAAGAACGCCCGAATCGGAGACACGGTTTGGAAATGGCAAGCAAAACAAATATGGCACCGGTCTGCGATATACAGCATGTGATCATCTAAATGCAACAAGATGAACATGCTACAGCACCCAAACATGGCAACAAAATACATGGCAGAGATCCATTCATGATGCTTAACAAAAGAGGAACACTGAGCTACGGCCAATTCATCCATTAACAGGTTCAAACAAGCATGGAAAAAGTGCAATTGGTAAACAGATCTCAGACTTAGTGAAATTAACACTTGTCTGGAATTTCAGATCAGGTAGCACACTTCGGAGCATGAAAACTATATGATACAGGGCCTGAACATCGCAAAGTAAAGCATGGCATGGAGCTACTCAAAGAGCTTAACAAAAGTCTCTTAGTGACCTTGAGCCAAAAGGGATCATAAAATACATTTGCAAGCATGTGAACATGGCAAAAACACAAACAGATCACAGACTTGGTGAAAAACTGGAGAATGCAAAACAGATATCAAGTAGGCATGTTTACGAGCACGATGCACTCACTACAGAGAAAGTCATGACAATCTAAGCATATACTTATCAAGAATACACATTATAAAAGCTAGACAAGGCAAGAACAATAACATATCATGCACGGATCAACTACAACATCCTCGGCAAAAATCGCTAACAAGTAGACAATCTTCCCAGATTCACAAAATGACAAAAGTAGAGATCGATTGAATCAAGATAGGGTTCTCAATAATTGCAAACAAAGACATGGATGGATAGAGCACTAAAAGATTAACAAAACATACTTATTGATCATCCTCAAAAGAGGCACGGATCACTAGGAAACAACATGAACATATGGCATATTGATAAGAACAGCTCAAGGACTTAGTGGAAATGCTAAGTCCCTGAAATCAACATTAACAAATGCACCACTTTGCAAGCTTTTGCTAGTCACCACACACATCACAAAAATACATGGATGGAACCACTGGAAAGATGACAAAGCATATAACAAAACATATGTAGAGCTCAGGGGCATATCATGCATACAATAATCATAGCAAAAATGACAAATAGCTATTTGGAGCAGCAGATCTGACAATTATCTCAAATAGCACTCTTTCAACAGCATTTCAGGCATCAAGATGAACTCAATTGAAAATGATGCAGTGAGATAAAATGATGTTCTCTCTGAGACGAACAATTTGATATGCTATATGCCCAAAACGGATCTACGGATGAGGAGATACAACATGATGAACATGGCAAAATAATTAGCGACTTAGGGAAAAATCAACCCCTAGGGTTTCCAGGTCCAGATCTGAGGTTGCGGGTACCGAGGACCGCCGGGGAAGCACTGTTCACCGGAGCTAAGGAGGCGGCGGTGGCCGGAGACAACGAGGGAGGCCGGAGAGATGGCCGAAGACGGCGGCGACCGCGGCGTGGGGCGGCAGCGAGGTGGGACTTAGGGAAAAATCAACCCCTAGGGTTTCCAGGTCCAGATCTGAGGTTGCGGGAACCGAGGACCGCCGGGGAAGCACTGTTCACCGGAGCTAAGGAGGCGGCGGTGGCCGGAGACGACGAGGGAGGCCGGAGAGATGGCCGAAGACGGCGGCAACCGCGGCGTGGGGCGGCAGCGAGGTCCGGCCGCGTCGGACGGTGGCCGGCGCGGAGCTCTAAGCTCGCCGGCGAGACAGCGTGGTGGCGCGGCGAGCAGCTCCGGCGTCGGGGCGGCGCGCCTGGAGCGAGGAGGCGGCGGGGAGGATCTGGGCCGCGGGGGCCTGACCCGGGCTCATGGGCCGGCGACGCGGGAGGCGGTGCGGCGCCATGTGGCGGCGCGGGAGTGGACCGAGCGGGCGGCGGACGCTGTCCGGCGGCCGGCGGACGTGTCCGGCCGCACGGAGAGGGGCGGATCTAGGGTTAGGGGTGGAAATACCCGGGATTTCAAATGGGGGAGGTATATATAGGCATAGAGGTAGCTAGGAGTGTCCAAATGAGGTGCGGTTTTTGGTCACGCGATCGTGATCGAACGCTCTAGATGATGGAGAGGGCTTTGGTGGGTTTTGGGCCAAATTGGAGGGGTGTTGGGCTGCAACACACACGAGGCCTTTTCGGTCCCTCGGTTAACCGTTGGAGCATCAAACGAAGTCCAAATGGTACGAAACTTGACAGGCGGTCTACCGGTAGTAAACCAAGGCTGCTTGGCAAGTCTCGGTCCCATCCGGAAATGTTTAATCCGCACACACGAAAGAAAGGTAGAAATGACCACCGGAGGAGAACGGAGCGCCGGAATGCAAAACGGACAACGGGGAAAATGCTCGGATGCATGAGATGAACACGTATGCAAATGCAATGCACATGATGACATGATATGAGATGCATGACAACAACAACAACAACACACAGAGACAAAAACCCGAACCTGAGGAAATAAAATAACTTAATGCCGGAAATGGCAAGAGTTGGATTATATATTGGGTAAATCATATCCGGGGTGTTAACAACTTATCCTCCATATGTCAGGTGATCCTGTGAAATAAACCGGTACTTTATCGTTGTATTCCTGTAGTTTTCCTCTGTGTAGTCTCCAAGGGTCGTTTTATCTTTCCAAGGTGAACTAGGATTTTAACTAATGCTCCGATTTGAACAAATGTACATTAGCCCCCAAGTATCAAGGATAATGCTTGCATTGTACTTGAGACTTGCAAAAAAAATGGATGACAGAGCAAATAGGCATTAGCCCCCAAGCCCATTGATGATATATCTTGCCTTTGTAGGCCGAGCTGAGTAAGAAGGATGCTCAAACCGCTGACCTTTAGGAGAACATGAAATCTCATCAAGAGGAGGCTTCCAAGGCCAAGGAAGAACTGACTAATGCCTTAGTAGCCACAGAGAAGGCCGGTTTAACAAAGAAGGCCGAAGACGCAGAAGCATCCCTGAAGCCGGTTGTTGAAGAACTGACCGGCTTAAAATGGCAAATTAATGCCATGACCTCTGCTGTATTTGGTGAGTATCCGCATATGAAGTTTTTCCAATCCATAATATCTTATCAAAGACCGGTTTACTGATGCTTTACTGTGACAGGGACCCGCATTACTCATCTGGGCTCCGACATGCGGATGAAGCTTAAAGCAGCCTATACTTTGATAGAACAGCTGTATTCTGGATCCCAATGAGCCATTTGCACTACAGCTTATAACAAGCCTCCTGCAACACTGATAAAAGAAACCATCGAAAAGCTGGCCATGCTGCCTGCCCGGTTGGATGAACTGAAGAGATCAACCGCAAGGTCAGGTGCGCTGACCGCACTAATCCGGGCCAAGGCGTGGATTCCAGATCTTGAACCGACAGATATCGGCCAAGGCTACCCCAGCGTGAAGGAAGATGGCACAAATTTCAACAACGATGATCTTCGAAGGCTGACAAAGGAAATGTGGCCTATAGCGAGTAAATTGGCGGATGACACAGATCTATCTCATTAACAACCGGTTTATGATGTTGAGGGGAAAAGACAGCCCGCGCCGATTCATAATGTAGAAGATCTTGTTCCGCCGATTCGTAAGAATACTTATGCCCCTGACATTGACCCTTCCAACCTTATTCATGAAGAAGCGGTTTTTCAAGCCTTAACTTGAATCGATTGGACAATGATTGATTTCAAGTGACTGGGTAGGGATGACGAGAATGCACCCGCCGAAGATGACCCTCAATCTTCAAGCCGTCTGGATGAAGAATCGTAATCTGGAAGTTGGTTTAATCATTTTCCAAATTTTGTTGAAACAATTGTCCTGTGTGGGCACTAAAGCGCCTTGTAATAGGCTAGTGCAAATACTTATCTGCTTATGCCATCGAGCATACTTGTTTTGCTTGACATTGATAACTCGCCATGCTTTCGGGATCTATTATATGCATAATCCACAGTGGCTTTACTAAGCTTATTCCTGCAAAAAAATTGAAAGTGTCCTAGCGGTTTACCGCTGGACGGGTCATGGTGCCCAAACATACATATAACCTGGATGCCGAACCAAGGATGTAATATGTAGATATAAAATAGATGATACCTGTGGTATATCTCGTTTGGCTTACCAACTGTTGTTATAATAAAAGGTGATAACACCAATCTGGAGTGTTGATGACTCATTGAATCCTCGTCGGTTCATACCGAAATCTTTCCGGGTGATGGTAAACACCGGTTTATGCATATAATTGTGGTGACCTGTAGTCAGACCAGACCGGAACAATATTATTGCCGGATTAAAACTGACCATGTACTGACAACTTAGCGTTGAAAGCCATGCCGGCTTGTAATAAACACCGATTTATCAGAAAATATTCATAAATCCCTTATCAAAAGATGTTTAAAATAGAAAATTCAAAAGAAATGTGCAAGGCTTTTCATGGGCTGCCATGCCGCTGAGTTAAACCATTTGTCAAAGACTTTTAAGATGGACCTCAATCTTTAACCAATCATCGTTTTAACTTTGACAAGTTCAGGGTCTATGAGATTGACTTGTCAAACGTTCGATGGGTCACACCAGGTTTACCTGGACGGAGTGGCTTACTTAAAAAGGTAGGATAACCCGGGATTTTAGGTGAATACACCTGGCTTCCAATCCTGGCTTGTGTGACGCCCCGAGACCGATGCGCCAGGTGTCTTCCAGTTATTCGCCGTCGTTTCCATGGCATTCGCTTGTGTGTTGCATCTTGTCATTGCATCATATGCATTGCATCATCATGTTTTCAAAACTTACATCTGTCCCGGTCTCCTCGTTCTTTCCGTTGTCCGTTCTGAGCCCAGACACATTGCACGCGCCCGCGACACCTCCGAAATATTATTTTATAAGTGGCCGAAAAATGTTCTCGGAATGGGTTTAAAGTTGGCATGCCGTGTTTTTATGTTGTAGGTAGGCCGCCTGCCAAGTTTCATCGCGTTCGGAGTTCGTTTGATGCCCCAATAGTTAACTATAGCGGCAGTATAGCCGGTCTTTTCGTCGGACGTTTTCGGTCTCCGGAAACCATGTCGGGATGCATCTCTCCCTTCTTCTCTCAGACCAACCCTCTCTCCACAGTCCACCTAGGCTCATGCCTACCCCTCTTCACGCCCGGAGCCATCCGATGCATTCGCACGGTCCGAAAACCCCTCTTTGCTCAGAGCACAAACCCCCTCGCATGCATGTCCGAAACTTCCCCGAACCCGACCCGGGCAGTTGTCACCGTTGGGTCCGGATCATCCCCAAACGTCTACAAAACATCCCCGTTTTCTTAATTGGACTCCCTAACATATTTTTTCCTCGTCCGTCCAATTTAAATCTAAGGGTTTCGATTAGTCTGCCTTTAGATCCACTAGATTGATATAAATATAAGTCCAACCCTAGATTTTAGGAAGCCTTGTCCCATCGATCCCATCGCACCGCTGCCACTCCTCTAGTCCCCTCTTCCTCGGGATCCCCTCCCGATCCAGCCCACCAACTAGTGCAAGCCACTTGTTTCCCTCGATCCCGACTGGATCATGTAGCTGCTCGAGGCCGGAGCAGGAGCGCTCGGCCTCGTCCCCTCGCGCCACCACCACCGGCAACCAGCGCCACCAGGCTGTGCCCTACTCCCTTCCTCCCCGTACCGCTCTCTCGAAATCTCTCATCTCTCTCGCCTCACCCTCTTTCTCTCTCTCTTCACAGGGAACGAGTGGGATATGCCATGACCGACCGCGGAAGCTCCGTCATCGCCAGGATCAAGTTCCTCCGGCCCCGGCCTCGGATCCGACATCTCCAGCCTCCCTGCTGCCTTGCTTGCCCGCCGGAGTCGGCCCGGTCGCCACCTTTCCTTGCTCCTGGAGCCGCGGCGCCCGCTCATCCTCAAGGTCGCCGGTGTTCGTCCCGCAAAGCCGTTGCCTCGCCACAGTTCCTCCGCCTCGCCCTATTCAGATCGGCTCCCTATAGGGCCGGATCCGCACGTCCGCTCCCTCCCTGCCGTTCCTCCGGAGTCCCGTTGCCGCGCCGACCATCTTCTGCATCGCCATGAACCCCTGCTGCTGCCTTTTTTCTTCAGTAGCGAGCAGCAGCTCGTTCGCCTCGCCTCGCCTCGCTTTGGCCACGCCATGCTTCGCGTCTGCCCAGATCCGGCGCTGGCTGGCATCTTCAACCTCCCTCTGTGTGCCCGCAAGCTCGCTGTTGCTGGCATCCTCGCCAAGACCTACTGCTGCCATGCCTTGCTTCGTCTGAAGCCACTGCGCAAAGCCCCGCCTGTTTCAGCGCCCGTTGACCGAGCCTGGGCCTTCTTGCCCTAGCTACTCTTCTGCTACGGCCTCCTCACCGACTGGGCCTTGGCCCATTGTGAGAGGCCCCCCAGAAGCGCCTCTCTTTTTTTTTCAGTTGGCCCAACTTGCACCAGATTCGGCCCATAGATGTTTTTTTAGTTCTGCGAATTTACTAATTTTTCCTTCACATGCATAATTACAGAATATGCCATCATTTTAAAAATGCTCTCACCTAAATAACCGTGCATCGGATTTAAAGAAACTTGACATGAAAGTTGCTTAGAATTTCGTGTAGTTTCATAATATGTCATTTTCATCCATGTTTAAAATGTTTAAAATGTTGTTTGTGTAACTTTGCCCATATGCCATGCTAAAATGTTTTAATTCATAACTATTTAACCGTAGCTCCAAATGTAATAATCTTTATATGTAAATGGGGTAGAAAAATGTCTAGTTTAACTTGGTGGCATCACTTTGCATGTTTAACGACCCTAAAATTGTGTTTAGGGTAGAACAGTACCAAATCCATTAATATGCACATGAGGATTTTCCGGACTTATTGCTTGTTGTTCCGGCCTCATTTAAACTTGCCTAGATAGGTAGTTTTACTTTGCTTCACCTCTTGCCATGTTAACCAACATTTAATATTGTTGAGTACCTAACCGGGAGTGAACTAAATAATCAAATGTGGTGTCTGGCAATATGAAACTCGTTGCATATTGATCTCCACTTAATTTGTAGTATTGTTTGTTGCACTTTGCCTTGCCATGCCATGCCTCATTAAACTGGACATGCATCATACTTGGTTGTGCATCATGCCATGATTATGTGATGGTTGTTTACTATGTTGTTTTCTTCTTTCCGGTGTTGCTTCTTCGGGTTAGTTCCGATAACGTCGCGTTTGTGAGGATTCGTTCGACTACGTCTGGTTGTCTTCTTCGTGGACTCGTTCTTCTTCCTTGCGGGATCTCGGGCAAGATGACCATACCCTCGAAACCACTTCTATCTCTGCTTGCTAGTTGTTCGCTCTTTTGCTATGCTGCGATACCTACCACTTGCTATATCATGCCTCCCATATTGCCATGTCAAGCCTCTAACCGACCTTACCTAGCAAACCGTTGTTTGGCTATGTTACCGCTTTTGCTCAGCCCCTCTTATAGCGTTGCTAGTTGCAGGTGAAGATGAAGTTTGCTCCATGTTGGAACTTGGTTATGTTAGGATATCACAATATCTCTTATTTAATTAATGCATCTATATACTTGGTAAAGGGTGGAAGGCTCGGCCTTATGCCTGGTGTTTTGTTCCACTCTTGCCGCCCTAGTTTTCGTCATACCGGTGTTATGTTTCTTGATTTTGCGTTCCTTACACGGTTGGGTGTTATGGGGACCCCTTGACAGTTCACTTTGAATAAAACTCCTCTAGCAAGGCCCAACCTTGGTTTTACCTTTTGCCTCACCACCACCTACCCTTCCCTCGGGTCGGCCAACCCGAGGGTCATGTTTATTTTAAGCCCCCTGGGCCAGTGCTTGTCTAAGTACTGGTCCGAACCGAGTAGACTGCGGGTCCACCTCGGGGAAACATGAGGTTTAGTTTTACTCGTAGGATGTCTCATCCAGTGTTGCCTTGAGAACGAGATATGTGCAGCTCCTATTGGGATGTCGGCGCATCGGGCGGTCTTGCTGGTCTTGTTTTACCATTGTCGAAGATGTCTTGTAACCGAGATTCCGAGCCTGATCGGGTCTTCCTTGGAGAAGGAATATCCTTCGTTGACCGTGAGAGCTTGTGATGGGCTAAGTTGCGACACCCATGCAGGGTTTTGAACTTTCGAAAGCCGTGCCCATGGTTATGGGAATATGGGAATTTGTTAATGTCCGGTTATAGAGAACTTGACACTTAACTTAATTTAAAATGCATCAACTGTGTGTGTAGCCGTGATGGTCTCTTTCTGGCGGAGTCCGGGAAGTGAACACGGTTCTTGTGTTATGCTTGAACGTAAGTAGTTGCAGGATCACTTCTTGATCACTTCTAGTTCACGACTGTTGCTTCGCTTCTCTTCCCGCTCTCATTTGCGTATGTTAGCCACCATATATGCTAGTGCTTGCTGCAGCTCCACCTCATTACCCTATCCTACCCATAAGCTTAAATAGTCTTGATCGCGAGGGTGTGAGATTGCTGAGTCCCCGTGACTCACATATTACTTCCAAAACTAGTTGCAGGTGCCGTTGATACTAGTGCAGGTGACGCAACCGAGTTCAAGGAGGAGCTCAATGAAGATCGTGTTCGTTGTGTTGTTTCGTTTCTAGTTGATCAGTAGTGGAGCCCAATCGGGGCGATCGGGGATCTTTTGCATTATGGGTTGTCTTTCTTTATTTGGTTCTGTAGTTGGACCTTGATTGTATCTGGATGATGTAATGCTATATTCATGTATTGTTTGAAGTGGCGATTGTAAGTCAATTCTTTAACCCTTTCTTATTGAGTACATGGGATGTGTAAAGATTACCCCTCTTGCGACATGCCTATAATGCGATTATGCCTCTAAGTCGTGCTCCGACACGTGGGACATATAGCTGCTGTAACGCCCTCGATGCGGCTATATCTCCTACGTGTCGAAGCACGACTTAGAGGTATAACCGCATTGAAAGCAATGTCGCAAGTAAGGTAATCTTCACAACAACCCATGTAAATAGATAATAGGGGAAAAGGTACATAGTTGGCTTACACTCGCCACGTCACACAAATACATGAATAACATTACAATCATCCAATACACTCATGGTCCGACTACGGTACCAAAATAAAAGATCAACCCCAACATGCGACACGGTCCCCGATCGCCCCAACTAGGCACCACTACTGATCATCTGGGAAAGACACATAGTAACGACGAGAGTCTTCGTCGAACTCCCACTTGAGCTCAAGCGCATCATCTGGAACGGTATCATCGGTCCCTGCATCTGGTTTTGGAAGTAATCTGTGAGTCACGGGGACTCAGCAATCTCGCACCCTCGCGATCAAGACTATTTAAGCTTATAGGTAAGGCAAGGTAATATGTGGAGCTACAGCAAGCGACTAGCATATATGGTGGCTAACCTGTTCGCAAAAGAGAGTGAGAAGAGAAAGCAAGGCACGGACGAAGAACTATGATCAAGAAGTGATCCTATAACAACCTACGTCAAGCATTACTCCAACACCGTGTTCACTTCTCGGACTCCGCCGACAAGAGACCATCACGGCTACACACGCGGTTGATTCATTTTAATTAAGTTAAGTTTCATGTTATCTACAACCGGGCATTAACAAATTCCCATCTGCCCATAACCGCGGGCACGGCTTTGGAAAGTTCAAATCCCTGAAGGGGAGTCCCAACTTAGCCCATCACAAACTCTCACGGTCAATGAAGGATATTCCTTCTCCTGAGACATTCCGATCAGACTCGGTATCCCGGTTCTACAAGACATCCTCGACAATGGTAAAACAAGTCCAGCAACACCGCTCGAATGTTCCGACAAATCCCGATAGGAGCTGCACATATCTCGTTCTCAGGGCATACTCAAATGAGACATCCTACGAGTAAAACCAACCCTCAAGTTGCCCCGAGGTGGCCCCGCAGTCTACTCGGTCGGACCAACACTCAGAGGAGCACTGGCCTAGGGGGGTTTAAATAAAGATGACCCTCGGGCTTCAGAAACCCAAGGGAAAAGAGGCTAGGTGGCAAATGGTAAAACCAAGGTTGGGCATTGCTGGAGGAGTTTTATTCAAGGCGAACTGTCAAGGGGTTCCAATTATCACCCAACCGCGTAAGGAACGCAAAATCCAGGAACATAACACCAATATGACAGGAAACTAGGGCGGAAATAGTGGAACAAAACACTAGGAAAAAGGCCGAGCCTTCCACCCTTTACCAAGTATATAGATGCATTAAGATAACAAGATAATATAGTGATATCCCAACAATAAACAATGTTCCAACAAGGAACGATATCCAATCTTCACCTGGAACTAGCAACGCTATAAGAGGGGCTGAGCAAAGCGGTAACATAGCTAATCAACGGTTTGCTAATACATGGTGGGTTAGAGGTTTGACATGGCAATTTGTGAGGCATGATAAGCAAGTGGTAGGTATCGTAGCATAGGCATAGAAAAAGAGCGAGCATCTAGCAAGCAAAGATAGAAGTGATTTCGAGGGTATGATCATCTTGCCTGCAAAGTTGTCAGAGTTGACTTGATCCTCGTAAGCAAACTCAATGGGCTCCTCGTTAGCGAACTCGTCTCCCGGCTCTACCCAAACAAGACAAACAAGCAAAAGGAACACAATCAACCACGTGCAATGCTCGAACAACATGACACAAACATCACCTCTGCAAGTGGAGTCATGCCCTGACTTTCCTATTATCCAGTATGCTGATGATACTTTGGTTCTCCTTCAAACTGATGCAAAGCAACTTCATTGCCTCAAAGCACTCCTCAACACTTTTGCAGATGCTACTGGCCTGAAAGTGAACTATAATAAGTCAAGCCTCATCCCAATTAATGTGCCAGAAGACAAGGTGGAAATTTTGACAAATACTTTCCACTTAAAAAGAGAATCCTTCCCCATTCATTATTTGGGAGCACCCTTGGGTCTTCATAAACCAACTGTGGAGCAATTCTTTCCTCTTGTCACACGACTCCAGAAGAAGCTTGTGGGTTTATCTTCTTTCATGACTCTGGCTGGCAGATTGTTATTAGTAAAATCTGTCTTAAACTCTCTGTTGATCTACCTCATGGGATGCCTTGATGTCCCTGTAACTATTAAAACCCAATCTATCAAGTTTTTGCGGCATTGTCTCTGGAGAGGTCCTGATCTAGAGGACCACAGGCCTGCCATGGTTGCTTGGAGTACTGTTTGTTGACCTAAGGATCAAGGAGGCCTAGGGGTCAAGGATATTTTTATTCAGAGCAAAGCTCTTCTTCTCAAGAACCTACACAAGTTTTATAATAGGCATAACATCCCATGGGTCAACTTGATTTGGGAAACCTACTATAGCAATGATTTGTTGCCTGGCAGTACTTGGGTTGGATCCTTTTGGTGGAAGGAAAATCTCAAGCTCATTGACAACTTTAAATGTTTGGCCAGATGTCACATAGGGGATGGTAAAAGTGCTTTATTCTGGTCTGATCTGTGGCATTCAGCTTGTTTACAGGACTTGTTCCCACACCTTTTCTCATTTGTGAAGAACAACAACACTACTGTGCACACCATTATTCACACTGAATTCCTAGAGGATTTATTCCACCTTCCACTCACTGTGCAAGCCTTCCAGGAATTTGAAAATATGGAAGACATCTGTATTGCCTTAAGGACCTGGATTGCACTCACACCTGGAGTTACATTTGGGGTAATGGCCAATTCTCAGTTGCTCAGGCTTATAAAGTAATGATGGGAGTTAAATTAGTGCCTCAGCAGTTTAACTGGATTTGGAATAGCTCTTGCCAGCCCAAACACAAGGTGTTTTTTTGGAGATTACTTCATGATAGGCTAAATACTAGGAACCTTCTACGCAGGAAAACCTTCCATTTAGAAAGCTACAACTGTGTTGTAAATAACTATCCTCAGGAGGAAACCTTGCAGCATCTCTTTTAGACCTGCCCTTTTGCATCCTAGTGCTGGGACCTATTATGATCTACAAGACAAGCTAATGTTTCTGTGCTTGAAGCTTTTCATGATCTCAGGTAGAAATTACATGTACCTTTCTTCATGGAAATCATCATCCTAGCTTCTTGGGTTATCTGGATCTCAAGGAATAATCTCATCTTTCAAGCAATTCAACCTTAAGTTCAGAGGTGGAAAGCAATCTTCATTAAAGAGTTGTGCAAGGGCTTTCTGTACTTGGCTTGACAACCTTGTTCTGTAATTTTGTTTTTTTTGGTAGTTTTTTTTCTTTTTAGGGCTTACCTCAAGACTTTGTACTGTTGGATCCTTGCTTTTCATTTTCAATTATAAAAATTACAGTGGGGTTTTTCCCTACTGTGTATAGTCAAAAAAACATGACGCAAACATGGTATGCTATGCGGGATGCGATATGTGATGCATATGCAAGATTTGACAAGGAATGATTGAACCTGGACTCAACATGGAAATCCAAGAGTGCCACTGGAAAGGTGAGCTGATTTCGGTTGAAATCGATATAAAGATCACCGGAATCGGATGCACGGTTTGGAAATGGCAAGTAATACAAATATGACACCGGTTTGCGATAAACAGCAAGTAGCCATCTAAATGCATCAAGAAAATAATGACACGACACTCAAACATGACAAAAAATACTTGGCAGGGATCCACTCATGATGCTTGACAAAAGATGAAAACTGAGCTACGGCCAATTCATCCATTAACAGGTTCAAATAAGCATGGCAAAAGTGCAAATGATAACAGGTTTCAGACTTAGTGAAATTAACACAAGTCTGGAATTTAACATCAGGTAGCACACTTTAGAGAATGAAAACTATATGCTACAGGAACTTAACATGGCAAAGCAAGGCATGGCATGAAGCTACTCAAAGCACTTAACAAAAGTCCCTTAGTGACCTTGAGCCAAAAGGGATTGGAAAATACAATTGCAAGCATGTGAACATGGCAAAAAACATAATCAGATCCCAGACTTAGTGAAAAACTGAAGCACGCCAATCTGTTAACGAGTAGGCATGTTTACGAGCTCGATGCACTCACTACGGAGCATTGCATGACAAACTAAGCATACACACATCAAGAATACATATCATAGAAGGTAGACATGGCAAGAACAACAACATAGCATGCACGGATCAATAGCAAAATCCTTGGCAAAATCGCTAACAAGTCAACAATCTGCCAGGATTCACGAAATAGCAAACGTAGAGCTTGATTGAGTCAAGCTAGGCTGCTCCATAAATGCAAACAAAGACATGGATGGATAGAGCACCACAATGTTAACAAATCATCCTTACTGATCATCCTCAAAAGAGGCACGGATCACTAGGAAATAGCATGAACATATGGCATATTGACAAAAATCAGGACAAGGACTTAGAGAAAAGTCCCTGAAATCAGCATTACCGATTGCACTACTTTGCAAACTTGTGCTAGTCACCACACTTATCACAAAAATACATGGTAAGAAACTTTTTAAACATGGCATGGCATATAACAAAACTCATGTAGAGCTCAGGAGCATATCAGGCACACATTAATCATGGCAAAAATGACAAATATCTATTTGAGGAAACAGATCTGGCAATTTTATCATATAGCCCTCTTCTAACAGCATTTCGGGCACCAAGATGAGCTCAAATGAAAATGATGCAATGAGATTAAATGATGTACTCTCTGATACGAACATTTTGATATGCTACACACGCAAATCACAGCTACGGATGCAGAGATACAACATGATGAAAATCGCAAAAAAATAGGGTTTCGGGGGAAAGTCAACCGTCTCCCAGATCTGGATCCGGTCCGAATGTACTGTAGCATGTACACGCCTCCCGAGGTTCGCCGGGGTTGAAGTCGCCGGAGAAGGACGAGGCAGCCGGAGAGGAGGGAGCTCGCCGGGGCAGGGGCTCTCGCCGGAGCACGAAACGGCGGGCGCGGAAGCCGGCAGGGAGGGAGCTCGTCGGGGCAGAGCGGTGCCGGACTTGGGCGGCGGGCTGGGCGGCTGGAGATCGCCAGACTGCGGCGGCGGTGGCCGACTCGGCGCGCGGGGTCAGCGCGGGCGAGGGAGATGAAGGCGCGGGCGGCGGGAGGAGACGGGCTGTGGAGGGCCGGCCGTGGGCTCACGGGCCGGAGGCGGGAAGAGCGGCGGCGCGACACGTGGCGCGGTGCCACTGGTGCGGGGCGGTGGCGCGGCTGCAGCCGGACACGTCCGGCGCCGGCGGACATTGTCCGGCGCGCGGAGGACGAAGGAGGCTAGGTTTAGGCTAGGAGAGTCCAAATGAGGTGCGGTTTTCGGCCACGCGATCGTGATTGAACGCTCTAGATGATGGAGAGGGTTTAGGTGGGTTTTGGGCCAAATTGGAAGGGTGTTGGGCTGCAACACACACGAGGCCTTCTCGGTCCCTCGGTTAACCGTTGGAGTATCAAACGAAGTCCAAATGACACGAAACTTGACAGGCGGTCTACCGGTAGTAAACCAAGGCCTCTTGACAAGTCTCGGTCCAATCCGGAAATGTTTAACTCCCACACAAGAAAAGAGGTAGAATGGGGCACCGGAGGAGATAGGAGCACCGGAATGCAAAACGGACAACGGGAAAAATGCTCAGATGTATGAGACGAACACGTATGCAAATGCAATGCACATGATGACATGATATGAGATGCATGACAAAGGCAATAACACATGGAGACAAAAACCCGAAACGGAGGAAATAAAATAACTTAGCGCCGGAAATGGCAAGAGTTGGGATACATATAAGGTAAACTACATCCGGGTTGTTACAACACTCCACCACTACGAAAGGATCTCGTCCCGAGATCTAGGACTGGAAAAACGCCGGGTACTCAGAACGGAGGTGATCCTCGCGTTCCTAGGTGGCTTCACGGTCAGAATGGTGTGACCACTTGACTTTGAGGAATTTGATTGACTTATTGCGAGTCTTGCGTTCAATCTCTTCAAGAATAGCAACTGGGTGCTCACGATAAGAAAGGTCTTCTTGGAGTTCAATGTCTTCGAAGTTGACGGTGCGGTCAGTGGTCTTGAAGCACTTGCGGAGGTGAGAGACATGGAACACGTCGTGCACATTTGCAAAGTTTGAAGGAATCTCGAGTTGATAGGCGAGATCGCCTCTCTTGCTGACGATCTTGAAAGGACCCACGTATCTAGGGGCAAGCTTCCCTTTGATACGGAAGTGACGAGTACCTTTCATTGGAGAGACGTGGAGGTAAACATGGTCTCCGATCTCGAAAGCCAAATCACGATGCTTACTATCATAGTAGCTCTTCTGGCGCGATTGCGCTGCTTTGAGGTTATCACTAATGACTTTGCACATTTCCTCTGCCTCTGTGATCAAGTCATTTCCAAGAAGTTGACGTTCACCGGTCTCTGACCAGTTAAGAGGAGTACGGCACTTCCTGCCATAGAGAATTTCAAATGGGGCCTTGCCCAAACTTGCTTGAAAATTGTTGTTGTAGGAGAACTCGGCATATGGAAGACAATCTTCCCACTTCATGCCGAAAGAGTAACGCAAGCCCTGAGCATATCTTCGAGAATCTGATTGACACGCTCGACTTGACCGCTAGTTTGAGGATGGAAAGCTGCGCTGAAATGGATGTTGGTGCCCATGGCCTTCTGAAAAGAATCCCAAAACTTGGAGGTAAAGTTGCTGCCATGGTATGAAGAGATCAACTATGGAATGCCGTGCAGAGAGAGAATCCGAGAGGTATAAAGCTCCACCAATTGAGCTGCAGTGATAGACTCTTTGATAGGCAGAAAGTGAGCCACTTTAGTGAGTTTGTCGATGACAATGAATATAGCATCATTGCCACGCTTGGACTTTGGAAAACCCGTCACGAAGTCCATCTCAATGTGGTCAAACTTCCATTCGGGAATGGCAAGAGGTTGGAGGAGACTAGCTGGTCATTGGTGTTCTTCCTTCACTCTTCTGCAGAGATCACATTCATTCACAAACTGATCTATCTCGCGCTTCATTCGAGTCCACCAATAAGCCTGCTTGAGGTCCTGGTACATCTTCGTACTCCCAGGGTGGATGGAGAGGAGTGAATTGTGAGCCTCATTCATAATGACTTTACGAAGGTCACCCTTAGGCACAACAATGCGATCCTCGAAGAAGAGAGTATCCTTGTCATCAAGGCGATAACACTTGTACTTGGATTGGCTCTTGGCAATCCCAATCTTCACCTTCTTCACCAAAGCATCAAGAAGTTGAGCCTCGTGAATCTGATCTTCCAAAGTAGGAGAGACTTGAAGGTTGGCGAGGAAACCTTGAGGAACAACTTGCAGATTGAGTTTGCGGAAAGCTTCACACAGCTCGGGTTGGTAGGGCTTGAGAATCAGACTGTTGCAATAAGCCTTCCTGCTCAAAGCGTCAGCAATCACATTGGCCTTGCCTAGAGTATATTCGATGCTCGGATTATACTCTTGAATCATTTCGACCCAACGAGTCTACCTGAGGTTGAGATTAGGCTGAGTGAAGATGTACTTGAGACTCTTATGGTTAGTGAAGATGTCCACTTTTCTTCCCAATAAGAGATGTCTCCAAGTCAAAAGAGCATGCACAACTGCCGCCAACTCGAGGTCATGAGTGGGGTAGTTCTTCTCATTGGGCTTCAACTGGCGAGAGGTATAGGCCACAACTTACTTCTCTTGCATCAACACTGCACCAAGACCTTGAAGAGAGGCATCGCAGAAGACCTCGAACAGTTTGGATTCATCAGGAGGAGTCAGAATTGGAGCAGTGATCAATTTCTCTTTCAAAGTGTTGAAAGCGATGTCACATTCCGGAGACCAAATGTACTTGGCGTGCTTCTGGAGAAGGTTTGAAAGAGGCTTCGTGATCTTTGAAAAGTTCTCAATGAACCTTCGACAGTAGCTTGCGAGACCAAGGAAGTTACGGAGTTGCTTCATGTTCTGAGGTGGTTCCCAATTCACAATTGCAGACACCTTCTCAGGATTCACCGCAATGCCCTTGGCAGAGATGATATGCCCAAGATAGAGAACCTCATCGAGCCAAAACTCGCACTTTGAAAACTTGGCGTAGAACTGATGTTCTCTGAGCTTATCGAGCACCAAACACAAGTGCTTGGCATGATCTTCCGTGTTCTTCGAAAAGACCAGAATGTCATCGAGGTAGACCAAGACGAAGTCATTTGTGTAGGTGTTGAAGATGAAGTTCATCATGCGAGAGAAAGTCGGAGGAGCGTTGACGACGCCAAAAGACATGACAGTGTATTCATATGACCCATAGCTTGTTCTGAACGCGTTCTTGGGGATATCTTGCTCACGGATACGAATCTAGTGATAGCCCATACGGAGATAAAGCTTGGAGAATACTTGAGCACCTTTGAGTTGTTCAAACAGCTCGTTGATGTTGGGAAGTACGTACTTGTTCTTTATAGTCTTCTTGTTCAATGGACGGTAGTCAACACAAAGTCGGTCCGTTCCATCCTTGTTCTTCACAAAAAGAACTACACAACCCCACGGAGAAGAACTAGGTCGGATGAGACCCATTCGTTCTTGAATATCGAGTTGCTTCTTCAGCTCCTTCAACTCTTCAGGTCCAAGCTTGTAAGGACGTTTGCAAACAGGTTCCGTGCCAGGCTCAAGATCGATGACGAATTCAACTGGCCGGTGCGGAGGCATTCCTGGAAGCTCTTCTGAAAAGACGTCTTGATATTCGCAAACGACTGGAATTTGGGAGATGGCATCCAGTTCACCCTTCTCATTGAGAGAAAACAGACGAATGGTATCATCATGAGCGGCAAAGACAATTACATCCTCAGACGAATGAGTCAATTGAATCTGCCTGGCTGCACAGTCAAGCTGAGCCTTGTGCTTAGAAAGCCAATCCATTCCAAGAATAAGATCAATATCCAAGTTTCCAAGAACCACTGGAGAGGACAGAAACTTGTAGTCGCCCAACGTGATAGAGACATCGGGAGCAACCAAACTAGAAGTCAAAAGCTTGCCGGGTGAAACAACTTGCATGGCTTTGGGCATAACCTCAGTATCAACATTGTGCTTCGATGCAAATGGGAATGACAAGAAAGAATGCGATGCACCAGTGTCAAAAAGAACTTTTGCAGGAACATCGTTAACAGGAAGGTTACCCATGATGACATCTGACGAGTCCTCTGCCTGAGCTGCATTCATCAAGTTGACCTTGGCGTACTTGGGGTTATGCTTGACCACAGCTGTACTTGCCGATCTCACAGGAGGAGGAGGAGGGAGACGCCTCTGATTGAAGCATTTGTTGGCATAGTGACCCTTCTGTTGGCACTTGTTGCACGTGACCTCTGAAAGTGGACCGTGATACGGAGCACTCGATCTTGGAGCTTAAGACGAAGTCTTGTTCTGAAAGCTAGGGTTGGGTGGGTGGGAAGATCCACTGCCACCTTTGCTCTTCTGCTGATAAGGCTGACGAAACGGAGGAGGAGGAGGAAGCCAATACTTTTGCTGCTTAGCCACTTGAGTTGAGGAAGAAGGAGTAGCATCTCTGACTCGCTTCTTGGAAGCATCGCACTTTAGTTGAGCAGTCTCTTGCTTCATTGCCATGTTGTAAAACTCATCGTACCTCTTGGGCTCAAAGAGAACGAGAGCTAGCTGGATTTCTTCTCTGAGAACACCCCTGAACTGGTATATCATGCTCTTCTCGTCAGGGACGTCCTGCTTAGCAAAACGGGCGAGCTTCTGAAACATCTTGTTGTACTCGTAGACAGACATAGAGCCTTGCTTCAGGTTGCGGAATTCCTCACGCTTGCTTTCAACCACGCTCTGAGGAATATGATGAGCTTTGAAGTCTTGACGGAATTCATCCCAGGTAATCACACGGCCTCCTCTGGAATCTTTGTACCGCTGAAACCATTCTGCAGCTTGGTCTTTGAGTTGGAAGGAAGCGAACTTGACAAAGTCCTCAGGCCTGACGTTACTGCACTCGAAATGCTTGCATATGTCCACGAGCCAATCATCAGCGTTTGCTGCCTCAACACAGTTGCTGAAGGTCTTTGGCTGGTTAGCAAGGAACTGGTTGAGTGTAGCAAAGTGATTCTGATTGTTTCCTTGGCCCTGGTTCCCTTGATTGCGCTCTTGAAGAAGTTGCATGATCAGCTGCGTGTTTGCATTGGTAGCGGCCATCAAAGCTTGCCATGCCTCCAGAGGTGGAGGTGGTGGTGGCGGATCAGGATTCAGAGTCGTGCGCGTTGGAGGAGCCATCCTGAAGAGGTTGACATCCATTAGCACATAGATAGACAAATATTGAAGCTGAATCAAACGGGTTGAAATTGCAACATATAGTCTTCACATCCGAACAAAATGAACGAATGCATTCCAATTGAAATGGTCACATATCCATAAATTGAGAAGCCATTAGAATTTAGGTAGAAGAAAAACAACAAGGTACGGACCAAGAACAAATACTCGGTAAGGATCACCCAATCTCAAACCAAATATCCGTGGAAGAAGAACTAGAACTACAAGAATTCCCACCTATGAAACTCCCGAACCTTTCCCGTTATGCAATCAGGTGTTGGGGATACAGGGGAAGCATAATATCTCACCCAAATCTAGAAAATCCTACATCCATTTGTATCCATCCTTCAACACATAACCGAGAAAAACTTCAAAAATCGTCTACCTCAACCTTCGAAAAGCATCTGTTATACAAGTTATGGCAATACTCCTGAACTCCTGCCCCAGTACTGGGTGGCGTCGAGGTTATCTCACCAACAACTGCATAAAAGAGATTTTCGATGTCGGCGAAACTAAACTCGGGTATTCCAAAACTGCAACGATAAAATTGTGACGACAACACCTCGAAGCTCAACTCCCCGGGACACTGGCACAACCCCTAAATGACAGGAGGCACCAAGAACAATGTTCTCGTCACAAATCGATCGGAACGATTACAAGATACCCGCGTGATCCTAAATTTTTTTTATAGTGAAATTAGAGAAGAGAAGAGTCAAAACTCTACGTCAGGATGCCTTACCAGAGCGTTGAAGGGACTGGGGAGTAAAAAGAATTCCTAACTCTTTGATATATATAATCCTAAATTACTCAAAACATTTTTCTAGACTCAAGAACGCCAGCTATTCGATCAATCAGGGGGGGCTCCTAAGGTGGGGGAAGGCTCTGATACCAACTTATAAGGCCCTCGATGCGGCTATATCACCTACGTGTCGAAGCACGGCTTAGAGGCATAACCGCATTGAAAGCAATGTCGCAAGTAAGGTAATCTTCACAACAACCCATGTAAATAGATAATAGGGGAAAAGGTACATAGTTGGCTTACACTCGCCACGTCACAAAAATACATGAATAACATTACAATCATCCAATACACTCATGGCCCGACTGCGGTACCAAAATAAAAGATCAACCCCAACATGCGACACAGTCCCCGATCGCCCCAACTGGGCACCACTACTGATCATCTGGGAAAGACACATAGTAACGGCGAGAGTCTTCGTCGAACTCCCACTTGAGCTCAAGCGCATCATCTGGAACGGTATCATCGGTCCCTGCATCTGGTTTTGGAAGTAATCTGTGAGTCACGGGGACTCAGCAATCTCGCACCCTCGCGATCAAGACTATTTCAGCTTACAGGTAAGGCAAGGTAATATGTGGAGCTGCAGCAAGCGACTAGCATATATGGTGGCTAACCTGTTCGCAAAAGAGAGCGAGAAGAGAAAGCAAGGCACGAACGAAGAACTATGATCAAGAAGTGATCCTATAACAACCTACGTCAAGCATTACTCCAACACCGTGTTCACTTCCCGGACTCCGCCGAGAAGAGACCATCACGGTTACACACGCGGTTGATTCATTTTAATTAAGTTAAGTTTCATGTTATCTACAACAGGGCATTAACAAATTCCCATCTGCCCATAACCGTGGGCATGGCTTTCGAAAGTTCAAATCCCTGCAGGGGAGTCCCAACTTAGCCCATCACAAGATCTCACGGTCAACGAAGGATATTCCTTCTCCCGAGACATTCCGATCAGACTCGGTATCCCGGTTCTACAAGACATCCTCGACATGGTAAAACAAGTCCAGCAACACCACCCGAATGTGCCGACAAATCCCAATAGGAGCTGCACATATCTCGCTCTCAGGGCACACTCAGATGAGACATCCTACGAGTAAAACCAACCCTGAAGTTGCCCCGAGGTGGCCCCATAGTCTACTCGGTCGGACTAACACTTAGAGGAGCACTGGCCCAGTGGGGTTTAAATAAAGATGACCCTCGGGCTCCGGAAACCCAACGGAAAAGAGGCTAGTTGGAAAATGGTAAAACCAAGGTTGGGCATTGCTAGAGGAGTTTTATTCAAGGCGAACTGTCAAGGGGTTCCCATCATCACCCAACCGCGTAAGGAACGCAAAATCCGGGAACATAACACCGATATGACGGAAACTAGGGCGGCAAGAGTGGAACAAAACACCAGGCAAAAGGCTGAGCCTTCCACCCTTTACCAAGTATATAGATGCATTAAGATAACAAGATAAAATAGTGATATCCCAACAATAAACAATGTTCTAACAAGGAACGATCTCCAATCTTCACCTGCAACTAGCAACGCTATAAGAGGGGCTGAGCAAAGTGGTAACATAGCCAATCAACGGTTTGCTAGGACATGGTGGGTTAGAGGTTTGACATGGCAATTTGGGAGGCATGTTAATCAAGTGGTAGGTATCGTAGCATAGGCATAGCAAAAGAGCGAGCATCTAGCAAGCAAAGATAGAAGTGATTTCGAGGGTATGATCATCTTGCCTGCAAAGTTGTCACAGTTGACTTGATCCTCATAAGCAAACTCAACGGGCTCCTCGTTAGCGAACTCGTCTCCCGGCTCTACCCAAACAAGACAAACAAGCAAAAGGAACACAATCAACCACGTGCAATGCTCGAACAACATGACGCAAACATGGTATGCTATGGGGGATGCGATATGTGATGCATATGCAAGATTTGACAAGGAATGTTTGAACCTTGCCTCAACTTGGAAATCCAAGAGTGCCACTGGAAAGGTGAGGTGATTTCGGTTGAAATCGATATAAAGATCACCGGAATCGGATGCACGGTTTGGAAATGGCAAGCAAAACAAATATGACACCGGTCTGCGATAAACAGCAAGTAGCCATTTAAAAGCATCAAGCAAATAATGCTACAGCACTCAAACAAGACAAAAAAATACATGGCAGGGATCCACTCATGATGCTTGACAAAAGATGAACACTGAGCTATGGCCAATTCATCCATTAACAGGTTTAAACAAGCATGGCAAAAGTGCAAATGATAACAGGTTTTAGACTTAGTGAAATTAACACAAGTCTGGAATTTAACAATAGGTAGCACACTTTAGAGCATGAAAACTATATGCTACAGGAACTTAACATGGCAAAGCAAGGCATGAAATTATGCTACTCAAAGCACTTAACAAAAGTCCCATAGTGAGCTCGAGCCAAAAGGGATCAGAAAATACAATTGCAAGCATGTGAACATGGCAAAAAACATAATCAGATCCCAATCTGTTAACGAGTAGGCATGTTTACGAGCTCGATGCACTCACTACGGACCATGGCATGACAAACTAAGCATAAACCCATCAATAATACATATCATAGAAGCTAGACATGGCAAGAACAACAACATAGAATGCACAGATCAATAGCAACATCCTCGACAAAATCGCTAACAAGTCAACAATCTGCCAGGATTCACGAAATACCAAACGTAGAGCTCGATTGACTCAAGCTAGGATGCTCCATAAATGCAAACAAAGACATGGATGGATTGAGCACCACAATGTTAACAAATCATCCTTACTGATCATCCTCAAAAGAGGCATGGATCACTGGGAAACAACATGAACATATGGCATATTGAAAAAAATCAGGACAAGGACTTAGAGATTCTAAGTCCCTGAAATCAGCATTACCGATTGCACTACTTTGCACGCTTGTGCTAGTCACCACACTTATCACAAAAATACATGGTAAGCACCTCTGTAAACATGGCATGGCATATAACAAAACTCATGTAGAGCTCAGGAGCATATCAGGCACACATTAATCACGGCAAAAATGACAAATATCTATTTGAGGAAACAGATCTGGCAATTTAATCATATAGCCCTCTTCCAACAGCATTTAGGGCATCAAGATGAGCTCAAATGAAAATGATGCAGTGAGATGAAATGATGTACTCTCTGAGGCGAACATTTTGATATGCTACACGCAAAAATCGGAGCTACGGATGCAGAGATACAACATGATGAAAATCGCAAAAAAACTAGGGTTTCGGGGGAAAGTCAACCGTCTCCCAGATCTGGATCCGATCCGAATGTACTGTAGCACATACATGCCTCCCAAGGTTCACCAGGGTTGAAGTCACTGGAGAAGGACGAGGCGGCCAGAGAGGAGGGAGCTCGGCGGGGCAGGGGCTCTCGCCGGAGCAGGGACCTGTGACGTTGTAATGATTTAGCTCCCCGTCAATAATGGTCATTGACTTGGATCGCCGGATTATCTGCCGGGCCAAGGTTTCTTCATCCGGTAACTCGCCCCGGTTCATGTAAGCCAGGTACGGGACTGTCCAATCCGGTACAACATGCAAAGCCGCCACCAACTGAGCCTCCGGGTCAGGAATAGCCAACTCCTCCTCTGTAGGTATCTTGACCGACGGATTATGAAGTATGTCGAGGAAGACATTAGGTGGCACCGGATTACGCTGAGAGCCTAGTCGACTTAAAGCGTCCGCTGCTTCATTCTTTCGCCGTTCTATATGGTCAACTTGATAACCCTTGAAATGACCAGCCACTATGTCCACCTCTTGTCGATATGCAGCCATGAGTGGATCCTTAGAATCCCAAGTGCCAGACACTTGCTGAGCCACCAGGTCCGAGTTACCGAAGCACATAACTCGGCTTAAGTCCATTTCCTTAGCCATCCATAGACCGTGGAGTAAGGCCTCATACTCAGCTGCATTGTTAGTGCAAGGGAACATTAAGCGGAGAACATAACAAAACTTGTCACCTCATGGGGAAGTTAATATGACTCCAGTCCCCGAGCCCTCCAACTGTCTAGACCCATCAATGTGAACAGTCCAATATGTGTTATCTGGCTTTTCCTCCGGTGCCTGCAACTCTGCCCAATCATTGATGAAGTCCACAAGTGCCTGGGATTTGATTGATGTGCGAGGCGTATATTTTATCTCGTGAGGTCCAAGCTCAATAGCCCACTTGGCAATCCGGCCGGTTGCTTCTCTGTTTTGAATGATATCTCCTAGAGGGCCTGAACTAACCACTGTGATGGGATGACCCTAAAAATAATGCTTGAGCTTCTGGCTTTCCATAAAGACCCCATACACCAGCTTCTACCAATGTGGATACCTCTGCTTTGATTCGATAAGCACCTCACTGATATAATAAACCGGCCGTTGAACCGGATACTCCTTTCCAGCCTCCTTACGCTCCACAACAATAGCCACACTAACAACCCAAGCATTAGCAGCCACATATAGCAATAAAGGCTCTTTATCGACCGGAGCCGCAAGGACAGGCGGTTCAGCGAACTGTCTCTTCACATCCTCAAACGCTTTATCAGCCGCGTCGCTCCAGACAAAATCATCCATTTTCTTTAGCATCTGATATAAAGGGATAGCCTTCTCTCCAAGACGACTGATAAACTGGCTCCAAGCCGCAATCTGGCCCGCTAAACATTGAACGTCATTGATACATGCCGGTTTAGCCAGAGAGGTGATAGCTGTGATCTTCTCCGGATTAGCCTCAATGCCCCTGTTAGACACCAGAAAACCCAAGAGCTTGACTGCCGGAACACCAAAGACGCATTTGTCCGGGTTAAGTATCATCTTATAAACCCGTAGGTTACTAAAGTTTTCCTTCAAGTCATCTATCAATGTTTCCTCCTTCCTAGATTTCACCACAATGTCATCCACATATGCATGAACATTGCGCCCAATCTGCTTATGAACACAATTCTGAACACAGCGCTGATAAGTCGCCTAGGCACTCTTGAGCCCAAAGGGCATAGATACATAACAGAAGGCTCCAAAGGGAGTTATAAAAGTTGTCTTCTCCTAGTCCTTAACTGCCATTTTGATCTGATGATAAGCAGAATATGCATCCAGAAAACACAAACGGTCACAACCTGACATAGCATCAACAATCTGATCAATACGAGGGAGGGCAAAGGGATCAGCTGGACAAGCCTTGTTCAAGTCTGCGTAGTCCACACACATACGCCAAGTGCCATTTTTCTTAAGAACCAACACCGGATTAGCCAGCCACTCCGGGTGAAAGACCGCCACGATAAACCCTGCGGCCAACAGCCGAGCTACCTTATCACCAATAGCCTTACACCTTTCTTCATTGAAGCGGCAGAGAAACTACCTGACCAGTTTAAACTTCGGGTTTATATTAAGTGTGTGCTCAGCGAGTTCCCTCGGTACACCTGGCATGTCAGAAGGCTTCCATGCAAATATGTCCCGATTCTCATGGATGAACTCAATGAGCGCGCTTTCCTATTTGGGATCCAGGTTAGCGCTGATGCTGAACTGCTTGGATGAATCGCCAGGAACAAAATCAACCATCTTAGTGTCTGTAGCCGATTTAAACTTCAACGCCGGATCATGCTCTGTAGTTGGTTTTTTCAAAGAAGTCATGTCTGCCGGATCAACATTGTCCTTATAATACTTCAGCTCCTCTGTGGCACAAACCGACTCAGCATAAGTCGCATCACCCTCTTCACATTCCAATGAAATCTTCCTGCTCCCATGTACAGTGATGGTCCCCTTATGACCCGGCATCTTAAGCTGTAGATAAACTTAACACGGCCTTTCCATGAACTTGGCATAAGCCGGTCGTCCAAACAGGGCATGATACGGACACTTGATTTTCACCACCTCAAAAGTCAACGTTTCTGACCTTGAATCATGATCATCTCCAAAAGCCACCTCTAGGGCTATCTTGCCCACTGGATACACCGATTTACCAGGCACCACACCATGAAAGACGGTGTTCGATGGTTTAAGACTCTTATCTGTCAGTTCCATACGGCGGAAGGTATCATAGTAAAGGATATTGATACTACTTCCCCCATCCATAAGCACCTTGGTGAACTTATACCCCCAACTTGAGGTGCCATCACTAAGGCCAGATTACCCGGATTATCAACCCGTGGTGGGTGATCCTCTCGACTCCATAAAATTAGCTGCTCGGACCAGCACAGATACTGAGGCACCGCCGGCTCAACAGAGTTCATGACCCTTTTATGAAGCTTTTGATCGCGTTTACACAAGCTAGTGGTGAAGGCATGATACTGCCCACTATTCAACTGCTTCGGATTACTCTGATAACCCGATTGTTGCTGCTGTTGATTCCCCTGATGGTTATAACCTCCTTGATTACCCTGATTGCCTTGATTACCATGTTCGGTTTGATTGCCCTGGAACCCTGAACCGAGCTGTTAACTCCATAACCCGGCCCATGAAAACCACCTCCTGAACCGCCGGGTTGAACATTGTTATATTGAAATAGATTAGAATTTTTGAACAACCGCATAATGAAGCAATCCTTCCAAAGATGCAAAGCTAGCCTCTCCTTCGATCTGTGTTTTGGGCAAGGCTGATTTAGTAGGCGTTCAAGATTAGGAGCTGACCCTCCACCCTATTGGGGCGGTTTACCCTTGCGATGCTGACTATTATCCTGGGCATTGGTGTTAGCCACAAAGTCCAAGCTATTGTCTGCCTTGCGCTTACCATTGTTCCCATGACCTACCGGATTATGTTGCTGCCCCTTGGCATTGCCGTTCTTTTTCCCCTTCCCCGGCTTGTCAGCCTCAGACTCAGGATCTTTGGTACTATCTGAATCGGCATATTTCACCAAAGCATCCATAAGGGTTGACATGTCATTGCAGTGACGTTTGAGCCTTCCCGACTTCATTTTTAATGGCATAAACCGACAATTGCCTTCCAACGTTAAAACTGCTGTATCTGCATTGATGCGGTCTAACGAATGCAAAATAGTTGAGACTCACTTCACCCAATGGGTTGTAGACTCCCCATCCACTTGAACACAAGCGGCCCGGTCCACAGTCGACATAGGTTGCATACAAGTATCCTTAAAATTCTGGATAAACCGGTTTTTTAACTCGGCCCATGACCCGACGGAGTTAGCCGGTAAGCCCTTTAACCAAGTACGAGCTGTGCCCTCCAACATCATGGTGAAGTACTTAGCACACACCACTTCATCCACATCTTGCATCTCCATCGCCATCTCAGAACTCTCAACCCATGACTCCAGGGGTAAATCGGCAGTGTAATTGGGCACCTTACGAGGGCCTTTAAAATCCTTGGGCAGTCGTACGTTACGCAAAGCGGGGGTGAGACACGGCACCCCTAAAGAACTGAATACCACACCTGGAATCACAAAAGCGGTAGGACGAACCGGAGTAAGCTGACGAGCCGCATGCTGTGCTGCTAACTCAGCTTCTCGACGTGCACGACCATGATCCACCACATCCTGTGCATTAGCACCACCACCTGCCGGTTTATGCCCTCGCGGCAAGTTACGGTGACATGCACTGCTTGACACGGCCGGTTCATCAATGTGCCTGTTGTAGCTCTGACTCGGATGGGGGGTGGAATGAATCCTCTCGCGACTATGCGAATAAGCCTACTACTGGGTTAAAGCTGTTTGAAGGAGCTCTCTGGCCCGTCGTGTCTCAATCGCCACTGGTGACTCACCGTCAATCAGGAGGGCTGCCAATCCTGAAGCGGCGGCCACAATGTTATCCAATGGGTTGGATCAATGCCCCGGGATTGTCGGAACGTACTATGGCACAATGTTGTTCTGATGAGGCGGGTCCATCGTGGGTGGCTGAACCGGCGCTCCTGTTGCCGGTGCCTCCGTCCAGTTTATCACTAGCTGGTTACTGGTCCCCGCTCCTGGCGTGTTGAAGAGGTTTCTTGGCTCATAACCCGGTGGGAGGTGCGACCGGTATCTCCTCCTCATTACATCTTGTGAGGCACTCTGATCCAGCCTAAGCCGGTAGGCCTGAGCTTCTAACTCGGCCCATTCTGTAGCCATCCTGGCGTTCTCTACTACCAGGTCCGCCTTAGCCTGAGCTATCTGATCCTTCACCTTTGCAATCTCCGCATTGTGCTGATCCCGGCTTGCCGCATCCACCTCTGCTGCCAGCAACGTCTCTAAGGCGTCGAATAAATCGGACAAAATCTGAGCCGGAGACGGCGCAAAGCCCCCTGCCTTGTTGGCGTTGCTGTGGCTGAACCGGAGATCATTGCCGTAGCGGTAGAAGAGGGTTGTGTTGGCTGTGTACCGGCCATGAAGACCGCGACCCGATTT
Organism: Triticum urartu; assembly: GCF_003073215.2. Classification (NCBI taxonomy): domain Eukaryota; kingdom Viridiplantae; phylum Streptophyta; class Magnoliopsida; order Poales; family Poaceae; genus Triticum; species Triticum urartu. The sequence goes on along the minus strand of NC_053023.1, from coordinate 371,742,586 downwards.
GGCATATCAAGGGGGTCCGGAATACTGTTGCCATCGGAACCTCCGCTAATCCAGCCATCCTGTAACTGGTATAGCGACTCGGTCTCTCCGGTTGAAGACTCGTCATCGGAGCAGACAATGGTTTCACCACCAGATGCCGATCCATCCTCATATTCCGCTCTGTGGATGACACCTAGGACGACATGCTTTACGGCAGAGCTTGCACGCAGAGCCGTCTCGATGGTGTTGGTGCAGATGTCCGGCTCTCTGGATGACACCTAGGAAGGACTTTTAGTGATCAAAGGTTAGCAGAATGAAGCTGCAGGCAAACAATTCCCTAGCTCGGCGAACAAGCTAACCAATCATGCCCCCCGCTCAAGGTGTCTAGTGATATCGTCGCTAATCATCCGAGGGTGCCGCCCGGTACCAATGCTAGAGATTACCTACCCGACGATGCAAATTTTGATACAATAGAGGTGGACGATTTTAAATACCGGCACGGGAAGCCTCTCGTCAAAGATGGTCATCCTCCTCTAACAACGATGATGCGAAGATTCCATAACTGGTACATGAAAACCTGCAGCGAGTCTGGTGAGGATACTTTGACTTTGAGAGTTAAAGAGGAGCACAACCTCATTGGAATTGATTTGTTGTCTGTTCCATTTGAGGAGTTCTTCCAGTTTTTAAATCAAAAGGCCCTCGATAAAATAGCCATCACTTCCTACTATCTGTAAGTACTACTTCTATAATTAAGTCTCTCTATATAGCTCAGCTCTTTCATTGCATGTATATATAATTATCCTCACTATATTATGCAGATTGAAGATCGTCGAATGCAGAAAGGCAAAAATCTATGATATTGGGTTCATTAACACAAATATCATTGATGAATGGATGGTTAAACATGATCCTATAGAAGCCGAGGCCAACTTGCTAAAATCGTTGCTTCAAAATCAAAACAAAGATAAAATACTCTTTCCTTACAACTTCAAGTGAGTGTTACTGTCTTGTGCATATTCGGTTTCCAGTATTACTCAAGGTTATAGTAATGTAATTGATGAGTTATGCATGTGTGTGTAGCTTCCACTTTATTCTCCTAGAGATTAAGCTTGAGCAGGGACTAATAACCATCTTAGACTCGAGACGAAAAACTCCCGAGGACTATGCGGACATGACTAAAATGCTTGAGAAGTAAGTTCAATCGATCATTATCACACCAAAACCACAACTTTGTTCATTTCTAGATATCAAGTAATTGTTTTCTTTGTCCTGCAGGGTTTGAAAAGTATTCACCGCACAAGATCCGGGACTGCCGGGGGAGCTGCAATTTACACACCCGAAATTAAGTACAACTAGCTAGCTAGTTCCGTGCATCTCCCTTTGATTAGCTAATTTCATCAATACCATTTATAATGCTTCATTATCAGTTTGATTGACCTGTATTTCTCGTATAGTGCTTGTGGCAGGAACCCGGGAATAATTACTGTGGATACTACCTTTGCGAGTTCATCTACAATGCGACTTGCAAAAATAACCGGGGCTACTATAAAAGAAAATTTGATGTGCGTAAGCAATAATATTCACAATTTCATTTTATTATACCATCATTTGTGTTAGGTCTCATTCATATATATGTATTGACCCCCTTGTTCAAATTAGACGTGGCAGATGCGGGATGAACTCCTACCACATGATCGCAAATGAGCAATTCAAGAGGAATTTGCGGGATTCTTTCATGACCACATTATCAGTAAAGCTGGAGAATACCATGTGGAACTTGAGTTCAGAAGATAGGGGATTGTAAGAGATCTTAATATTGTATATATGTAGTCAGTAGCGTCGGATAGATATACGAAAACTTGTTGTTCGACCAATCTCTCGGAGAAGGAGAGGTTGATCACTTCTCTCTATATATGTTCATGACGATCTTATGTACTTAATGGTTTCCTTCATTTGCTTACTAGCTGGTGTGTCGAGTCCTCTCTATACGTATAGTACGTAGCGTCGACCAACCACGGAGATAAGATAGGACACTTCTCTCTATTAGCTAGCTAGCACAATTAATATATGAAACCCCTACATTAACCCTACAAAACCCCCAACCCCCCCCCCTTGAAAAAAAACAAAAACCCTAGCCCCTTAATTGCTGACGCCTGGATGCCTTTTGGTCCCGGTTGGTGCTACCAACCGGGAAAAAAGGCTCCCCGTCTCGGGAAAGCCGCAGCGGCCAAGTGGAGCCCCATCTGTCCCAGTTCATATAAGAACCGGGACTAAAGGTATTGGGCTTTAGTACCGACCCTTTAGTCCTGGTTCTCAAACCGGGACAAATGGGCCTTATGAACCGGGACAAATGGGCCTTTTTCTACTAGTGTGAGAAGGTCATAGAGGCTATTATTATGACTGGTTCTAATATCGGAGATGTTGTATACATTCCAAGGATATGCCTCACTACCAAGAATCCTAGATGGTCATTTACTCTACATCCGCCAATTTTCGGTTAGGGTTTCTTATGCCATGACCATCAATAAAAGCCAGGGACAGACTCTCTCAGCTGTTGGATTATACCTTAAAAGCCCCATTTGTACTCATGGCCAGCTTTATGTGGCAATCTCATGTGTCACTTCTAAGAAAAATTTGAAAATACTTATTGAAAATGAAGATGGCACGCTTGGATCTGAGACTAGAAACTTTGGATTCTCTAAGTTCTTTCAGTCTCTAGAATAATCTTTATGTCACATGTTATTTTGCGAGCTACTTTTGGTCTGACTACTACTTAAACTATTTTCACATGGCTCCTGATTTTGATGATTCCTTTTGTTTGCGTGATCCCTTTTCAACAAGGTTTGAGATTGTAAATACTATTTTTCCCGCCGTCACCCATTGCCTCAAATAGTATCTATGTTATCGATGGTTTTGAGCCTGATCTTAGACTCTCTATTGTCCGTTCTTTCTTCATAGCTATATTTACGCCTTCAAACTATTTTTGTAGTATGCTTGGTATGTTTGTTCGCTTCAATTTAATTAGGTATGCTATCATATTGCTGTGCTTAGTATAACTCTTCTGTATATGTTTTCATCTTCCTAAGAAGCACTGTGTTTGCCTTTGTAGATGGCACATCAACTGCTTTCTGAGATACAAACCACATCAGGGAACGGGTTTTTTCTGCCCTTGTATCTTGCCTCTAGTTCTATCATGGAGGAACTGACAATGGACCCATCCAACACATGGACTTGGTTGTTCTTGATAGCCAGGTATGCCTTGTACATGCCTGAATGAACACTGTTTCTCTATGTTGAAGCTAGGCTGTCTTTATAGTTAATCATTTTGTTCGCAGGGCAACCATATGTACGTGCAGAGACCGCCTCAGGCAGCAAAACGCCTACAACATGAGCTAGAAGAAGGAAAGGTCTACATGAAGACTAAGTTCAACTGCATTGAGTCAAAGCCTACCTTAAGATTTAGGGCTGTTGAGAGCCCGTACATGATCCAGTTCACCAGGTTTAGTAATGTCGTGCTTCGCCCAGGCTTGGAGGCAGACTACCCATTTTGTACCTATAATTTGGTCCCATTTGAAGACATTCGCAGGCCACGTGGCCGTCCTGTCCATTTTCTTGGTAAGTTCTGATGATACATGCCTACCCATAGAAAATATCTCCTTCTAAAGTTTTGGAAGGCTCATGCTTTTCTGGATCATTTCATTTTGAACATGTCATCGGAAGGATAACTAATGTTTCTGATGTGATCCCTATCCACTCATCGCACCAGCCAGAACCATCAAGCACAAGGACAATAATCCTCACTGACTTACAGTGAGTTTAGTTGTGTCTTGATTGCTTTGCTCATCTATGAATAGTGTGGAATCTATAGGGGCCAAGAGCTGAGGCTGGTCCTCTGGGGTGATCGCGCAGTTGAATTTGAGGCAGAGGCAGTGCTGGCAAGGGACGAAAAGCAGGCTATCATTCCAATTTTTATAACAGGCAATTGTGTTTATATACCCAATACTGAATGATGTTGTTTACACAGGAAAAAAGGTTCATCTGCACCGTTACGGTCCAAAGGCTTACACCTGATCAGCGCTGGTCGTTCTTCTCTTGCTCTTCCTGCAGCAAGACCTCAACAATGATGGAATCGCAGTACTGATGCACTAATCCTAACTGCTCAGCTAAAGAAGCACAAGAAACGTATGTGCCTTGCTCATTCTCTGCTTGGTGTCCGCTCATTTACAGTTGTTTATTCTCAAGCTAGCCGACTAATTTCATTATGCTAATGCCATGGGTAGATATTGTGTTTCTGTCCTTGAACGTGATGATGTGGATGAGGCTAAATTTGTTATGTTTGATAAGGTTGAAAAAGGAGCTATGGGAAAGCCTATTCTTACCTTGCTGAAGTTTAGGAACCCAAGGCTTGTAACCATACAAGAAATTGCTCGTGTGACAATGGTTGACAGGATTGCTCCACCAGAAGTTAATCAGGATGTTGGGCAGAAGTATAAGCTCCTGGTGTCCATTTTAAAGAGAAGCTTTTCAACCACTAGCCAGTAGTTGTCATTCCAAGTTGTAAAGATTATGGAAACCTACAAGCCTCAGTTAAGCTCATCTGCTTTTGACTGTATTCCTGGGATGTCCGGAGCATCATCTTCTACCTCACTGATAGACAGTCCAGCAACTTCTGCAATTTTTACACCAAATACACCAAACATGCATCAAGTGCAGCCTGGAAACTCATCAGGCAGCCTTGCTATAGGCTATCAAACACATACAGGCGAGGTGTGTAGTTGTCTTAACTTACCTTCTACTATGCTCTTTGTTCGGTTTGACTGCCAGTAGGCTATTTTAATTCTTCTAAGTGCCTCTTGATGCATATACGCGGACACCAACTTCAAAGCTTAGTGTCAGTCTCCTTCCAACTACATCCCCAGGGTATACCTTTTGAAACAGAGCGCTACAATACACTTGGCTGTTTTATTGCACTCATGTTTGTCATTGTTTTTTGGGTAGAAAATGGCCATGCCCAGCCAGTAGTGCCAGACGTTCCTTGTTTCTAGGTCTTGATAAGAAAGCAGCTCCACGAGAAGAACATGTGAAGGAGCCTGATGAAACAGTAGAGGTAAAGCTATTTCACTACTGCTTATTTTAGCTGACAAATAGTCAAATGCTATATTACATAGATGGCCATAAAAATATTCTGTTGGATGTTGTCTAGCTGATTGAATGATCTGAAATATACTTGAACCAATTCATTTACCTTTGAGTGTTGGTATCTCTTCTTGCTCTATTATCAAACAATTGCTAGGTGCACCAGGAGGAATCTGATGGGACGGTTGAAGCTCCTTGAGTTGCTGTTGAGGAAAAGAATGACAAGGATGAGCAGAACCAGACGCCCAAAACAAAAGGTGCCAGTTTGTTTGCTTTGTATCTGCCTCTGCATTCTTTGAATCCATATAAATACAACACTCCTTCATTTCTAACTACAACACTTTTCTATAAAGGAACCCTGCAGCTGGAAAGGGGCTGCGACAGGAAAGAAATCAAATCAGTAACTACTCTATGCTAGCTACACAGAGATATATTACCTATAGCTATAGCCCAAATCCGTTCTCTCATGCTGTTGCTAGATTCCTTTCCTATAAACATGCTTTAACTTTGTCTTCTATCCTATGTTTTACTGTAGATAATCTATGTTGTAATGTTAGCTTCTCCACGACCACATCACGGGAGAAAGATGACCGTTCATGCAACTAGCCTCATCAGCAACAGCGCTCCACCTCAATGCTCTTTGACCAGCTTCAAGACGAGCCCGTTGATGCCTATGATACCTGCATGAACTTTAGTGTAACTGAATGCTCCTTATGAAGCAGGCCTAAAACTAGAGTCTTTGGCTGCTCAAGTAGTAGTGTCAAAGCACGACAAGACAAAAACTCCTTTATATAATCAAGTGAAGTCTAGGCTATTATGTGTGTCCTGTTCGAGTATGATTTTCCTTTTTATGCGTGATATGCTGCCCCATAGCCTTTAGATGATTTCTTCTTCTCATAGATAATTTTGTTCCCCCTCTGTTTTAGACTCTGGTCATCTCCTCCTTTTTTCATAGCTTTTAAGGCTCTAGCCCGTTCCTGGTTTTCTTCGGCCCAATAGGTTCATTCTTGGCCATGGCTCATATCCAGACAGGTTGTGTGCCTGAGGACTGACCTATGTGATGTTCCCCATAACCTACACGATCTCTTGATCCACCCCACCAATCCCGTTGTCACACTCTCCGCACATCCATTTTGATGGTATATTCCCTTGGTACAACTTGGTACCCTGGGCTTATGGCATCTTCTTCAACCGATGAAGTTGTGTCCTATACTGCCGTTTCAGTTCAAGGTAGATTCTATTCTTTCCCTATTCCTCTAAGCTGAGCCGCTGCCCCTGTATTCTTAGACCCGATCATCCTTTCTCAACGCCTAAGCTGGCGGAGTCATTTAGCCTAGACTATTTTATAATACTTCTAGGTATTTCGTCCTGGTCTGTCTCTTCCAGAAGAAATATTCCAAGAGATTTTCTTTATTATAGTGAAACAAAATGCCTAGAGGTTCGGACACACTACCATTTCCAAATCATTTTCTCTCCTGATAGTAGAACTACACGAAGGCACTTTGATGATGCATTGGCTAAAGATTTTTAGCTAGAATGCGACGAAATGGTTACTTTTGATGCTCCTGACCAAGAATTCTTAATTAGCATCCCAAACAAGCAGTAGAACAGACAATTAGTCAAGTTCCTTAAGTCCAAACAAATGCTTAGCCTAGGAAATATATACTTTACGACTCTCTGTGCAGATGAAAGCATACCATTTTGTGGCACACCAGCCTATGATTTCCATGATAACCATGTCGGATCCCAGTTTTTAGTTGAAGTAACAAACCTCCCGCTACGCCTTTGGACATTCAAGACAGTAGATTTTATATTGCATCCATATTGTGTCGTCTCTGATCTTTACCCTGACACAATCACCTACAGCAATCTTCTCGCGCTTCGGTGCATGTGTTGGACAGACATGCCAGAAAATGTACCATTGCGGATGAATATCAAGGTCAGACGTAGGTTTAGGGATAGAGCAAAGATAGCAGTAGGGATCCACCTGGACATGTTCATTGTGCTTATTAGTGTGCTTAAAAACCCTTCCTAGAAGATAATTAGGCCCATTGAGCCATTACCACCTGTGCCAGATGCTCGGGGCATCACCATCGGTGCTGCTGCCCCACACTGTTTTCTTCAGGATATGGAGGTCGACCCCGATAGATTCCAGGAGCTATCACATTCTATAGTCCTCAAACGATAAGATAGTGTTGAACCCATAGACAGAAAGGAAATATTTTCTATGGTAATTCGGTATATACCAGCGTCGAGGTATGTCAGGGTGAAGCCGATTAGCTTTGATGCTTTTGTCGTGTACTATCAAGGGGATGTTCAGTATGCTACAATTCTAGCATTCAGATCAACTATTCTGGAAAGTTGACACTTGAGCTTGGTGGCCACATCTTCAGGGCTATTCCATGGTGTGCTTCTTATGGTGGCCTGCAAATTTCTCTTACCCAATTTATTCGTGAGAGTATAACTGAACTTCTGACCGGAATCCTCCGACACGAGATAGCAAGCTAGCTGTTGAGCCCGTTTGTTTTCGTCAAAGGGAATGATTTGCCTAGACAGGCCTTCATAAATACACATTTCGGCTGGATTGACAGTGTAATTGATATCCCAGACTATATTACCATGTACATAACACCGCGTGAATGCCAATCAGACTATATGCATACAGGACATCATTACATGCCGCTGTAAGTCAATTTATGTACACATACTAACAAAGTCCTATGATATAACAGTGAACTTGTTTGTTCATTTCCCACATGAATATTGTTGCGATGAAGCCTACAAAAGTTGATGTATTCTGCTCTCTGAGCGAACTGCTATACATCAAATAGGGGAGAAGATCAGAAAATTCAACTGCCTATTACAGATGGCTTATTAGCAAGCAACCTTACTATGGTACCATTGTCTTTTTATTTTCAAACAACAACGCCAGTTTAAGATCGTAGATACTCAGCTTTGCATTCCATTTGTAAGACTGTATTGTCTGCTTCTCTTTGCTATTACCTACGATCAACAATTAGCATGGCCCTTTGTGTACCTTTCTATTCACACCTTTTCTTTCCAACTACTATGGAGGCCCTTGGGAGTTGCAGTGTATGGGCCTAGAGAAAATAGCCTAGCCAAAAGGCCCATAGACATATCATATATTGCTACAAAGGCAGCCAGATGAAACCTAGATCAGCAGAGTGTTCTCTCCCGCATGTTCAGTGCCTCGCTCTCAAACAATGACCACACTGGCGCGAGCGCAGTCAATATTGCTAGCCGCTGCTTCTCCATGTGTTTCAGCATCTGGGTGCTCGAAGAAGTCCTCAGCACGACCACAGGTAACTACCCTTACGATTCAGTGATGGGGCTGCAGATCTATGTGCCCTCTTTCTGATTAAGGTTGAAGGTGTGGTCAGCGTTTGAGCTATCTGCCTTATTTCACACAAGATGCCACTATATGTAGAGGAGATATATGCCAAGTTTTCTCCGGATGAAGAATACTCCAACAATATCCAATCTGAAGACCAGCTGCTTGAGGTGGCTTTCCTTCTGAAAAATAGACAAGCATTTCTTTAACCAGAATGATTTCCTTGGTATGCACTAAAGCTGTTCTGAATATTTGATGCAGGAGGAAGTGCCAAACATGGAAGAGTCCTACACTAAGTATGAGAATTCATAGCCTTGCTGTGAGGTTGGTGATTATATAATAGAAAACAACCGATGCTTTAGTTATCTATTGTAGATAGTTTTTCTACGCCTATTTCCTCTGAGTAAGATGTGTAATTTAAGCATCGTGGGCTTATTATGAAAACTATTTCTTAATGTCATGAAGTTTTAAGCATGCAAGTAGATATGCATGTACTGACACCACTCAGCAAGACAAAATTTGAACTACGAACACCAATGCTAGCATGGTCATCTAAAAATAATACACCAAGTGCTCGCATAATTTAAGAAAAGGGCACTAATATATTTCTTTAGTGATTTATGTACTTAAACTTTGTAAAATAGTGCCCTCTTTGCTTTCAGAAAAACTGCTTCCTACATTGTTTCAGTGTTAGATGTGTGTTCATACGCGAGTCTTGCACACCAAAGTCTTTTTATTTCATACAAGCACAATACTTCTATTTATACATTGCATTTAGGATTCAATTCACACTTGTGATAGTTATCAGCTCATAATTGTGATAATTAGAAGCTACTAAGTAGTAAATGTTGTGCTCTACACCGCCGTTGCATAGCTTATGCTTATACAAGTGATCATATACAAACTTACCTTCATCAACATCTTGTGCATAAAGTTGCCCAAGATAAATTAGTTATCTTCGTTCCTTGTTCTCTCATCCTTGAATTTGAACATGCAGCTGTTTCCATAGCAAAAACTAATATGGTGTTAGTTTTAATTGGGTTATTCAAAGTACACTTTCCCCTCTAAAAGCTTTTACCTGCAGAAATATGATTCGTGCCCTTGTGCATAATGACATTCGTTTAAAATCATAGGCCACACCACTGATGATCGAAATCCCTTACAAGATGATGTTGGGTGTTCTTTTAGAGACTTTAGAACTTCCACCAGCTGAGTATCGGTGCAAAGCATGTGATGGCGGTAGAGTATGCGTCACTGTTTTTTTCATACACCCACATCATATGTTGAAGATCATGGCAGTCATATGTCTATTCCTGGGGTGCAGTGTATCGATCATGCAATGTCAGAGGACACAACTGCCATGGAAGCAATTGGATACATAAAATGGATGGTTAAGACTGAACTAAGAGACTACAATTATAGCAACATGAAGAAATTGGATGAGGAAAATCGGTCTCTAAAGCATGAGTTGGCTGTACCTAAGTATAACACGCAGAAAAGAAAGGCGAAAACCAGATCCATCAAGAACAAATTAATGATGTCTAGGTATGGGCACAAGAAAAATGCTATGGGCTTGTTCGTTCTTACAAGATACATGCATGGATTATCTGATAATATATACAATGTAACAGCGCTCAACAGATCGTCTAGGAAAGATCCCATGGATCAGCTTATGAACGAACCTCATACCAACATTGAGAAGATAGCAAAAAGGCTCAAGCGCAGGGCTCAAATCAGAGAAGCAACGAAAAAGCATCAGGAAAGGTTTCTAGAGTTGTATTCTATAAGAATGCATCCTAAACTAGACCTTTTAGAATTGTAGTCTATTTCGCTCCTTTTGTTTAACCGCATAGGTTAACCGTAATGTATAATTATTTTTCTCTGTGTATGTAAGACTTGCCAAGAGTATGTGTGTAAGAACTAATGATAACCCTGTTAAGACTCTGTTGCTTGCACTGTTTATGTCTCTCTGGCTTTTTATTTAATTTTGAGTGCCATTTATGTCTCTATAGCTGGCATAGCCAGGGCCGTCAATATACTTTAGGATTCCTATTGTGTATATAATTCCTGTTTATGTAGACAACAAAGCTAAATTCGCAAATATAAAATAGCTCGTTTCCATCTGGCTATGAAAATGGGCTCGCATGGTTGTGAGAGTGGGCTCATATTCTAAAATACACACGCTGAAAAAATGAATAAAGCATTGGGACTGGTGTGCATATCAGGCCGCACTGCAAAACCCTTTGCATGCCTACAACAGCCAATATACAGCAAGCACACTGGCTCGAACTCACAGATTCTAGGGTTTCTATCATCCGCATCCATTTCCAGTTCGATCTACCATCCCCCGAGCTGCCTCTATCTTCTAACTCTGTAAATCACACATCCAGTGTAAGGATATGGCGAGTGAGGATCTGGATTCTCCATTGGATGAAGAACTCATGGTCAGGAGCATTCCACAGGTACGTGCCTCAAGATAATTGGGTAATTTACTTTCTGTTTATATGGTCGGTTAAAGCATATTTGCAACCACATCTTTGTCCATTAGCGTGATGCATGCCTGATTTACAACTCGCAGATGTCGGCAATCCATGTTAACATAAGCAAACATTACATTCTTCAGCAAGCCATGAACACTTTTACGCTGCAAATCACTGACCATGACCTACTTAACATGGGAGAACATGGCCTAATTGCCTCTCTTTCAATCAATTTACCACCTGATAGAGGCTGGGCAACCACAGAACCCAACAAATTTTATGGGGATTTCAAAAGTACATCCCTCGAAGCTGCTGAATCAGCTAATGTAGCTACGATAAGCTATCTATAAGAAAACAAGATCGGAGTCTTACCCCTGAAGAAATGCAGAAGAGAACTTCTACATGCAACATCCTGGTCATGGGGTTTTGAGCAATCTACTATACATCTTAAAAAGCATGTTGAAGCCATGGAAAGAGATAGCGTGGAGCCATTAACATTGCTGCTTTCATCTGATGATGACAGTCCTAATACACCACTTCTTCAGGTATATTAAAACATATTTGTGTCTTAGTTTGTGTGCTAGTTTTACACATGCAACAAGTTTCAGGAACCCGATGATGAAATGGTTGCAACACCTGAAGTAGAACCACAGTTTAATAGTAGCAGAACAAACACACCGCCAACTGATGTGATCTCTAACCTCTTTCCTGCCACCAGCAAGTTCAACCCAAAATCGCAGGCAATGGAACTACTAGGTAAAACAGTCACACGAAAAACCTTCTAAATCGGCTATCTTCCCATTTGACCAACCAGCAAAGCACTGTGTACAGGATGTCTGGAAAAAGAAGTTCAAAGAGAGCATTGTTCGGCCATGGCAATGGGCTGTAAATCCAAGCAACAGCGTCGACCAAGATACTTTTGAAATCTAGCTCAAAGCCATTACCAAAACTTATTATCCTTCGCGCGGAGCATTTTGTTGTGGCCAAAACTATAATCTTATCTTATGAAATGCCATGTACTGACTATGCTATACCTATGTGTGTCCCATCTTTCAAATACAAATTTCCAGTCATCTACCCATTCTACCTAACAAACACAGTATGCTTAATTACTTCAGACAAACAGAATTACAATGTTAGGCAAAAGCATGTAGCTCCCTAATAGTTTAGAGTCTTCATCATCGTTGCATTACATAGATAGCATAGAGGATACATTAGTGCCAAAGAAAAGCATCCTAGCTCCCCTGACCCAACAGACCTGATCGTAGTCTATGAATCGAATGAACATTACTAAACATAGGCATACCATCATACTAGAGAACATATATACATGCCCTTGCAGAACACCTTGCCATCTTCCTCCTTCCAAACTACATCACAGAAACCTACAGAAACCCATACTTACTTAGACCTGGAAATAAAATAGTATTTCTTGCAGAAATAAAATTATGTTTCATACACGAACCTCTTCAGATTTTGTGCATAGTGAGCACTCGCGCCCCCTTGCAATCTCGGGGAGAAAAGACATAGATTTCCCCTTTTTCCGCAAAGCGGCTCTAGCTATGTGTTATAGCAGCCCGGTTGTCAATCCCTTTCTGTCGGATTTCAGGTTCCACAGACCCTTGAGAGGTTCAAAATCTAGGGTGCATGCGAAGAACTCGTCCTCCCTAGTCTGCCAACTCATGAATCTCATGGCCTAGCTCGACGAACCGAATGAACAAGAGACACGGCAGTTTACAATGGTTCGGGCCACCTTGCAGTGTAAAACCATACTCCTGCTTTGTGGTGGATTGGCCTCGAGGGGCTGAGGATGAACTAGTACAGTGGAGAACAACCTGAGAAGGCGGGAAGGGATCCCTATCGGTGTCAAAACCGGCGCATCTCGGTTACAGGGTCCCGAACTGTGAGTCTAAGGCTGATGGTAACAGGAGGCGGGGACACAATGTTTACCCAGGTTCGGGCCCTCTCAATGGAGGTAATACCCTACTTCCTGCTTGATTGATCTTGATGATATGAGTATTACAAGAGTTGATCTACCACGAGATCATAGAGGCTAAACCCTAGAAGCTAGCCTATGATTATGATTATTGTTGTCCTACGGACTAAACCCTCTGGTTTATATAGACACCGGAGGGGTCTAGGGTTACACAGAGTCGGTTACAAGGGAGGAGATCTACATATCCGAATTGCCAAGCTTGCCTTCCACGCAAAGGAGAGTCCCGCCCGGACACGGGACGAAGTCTTCAATCTTGTATCTTCACAGTCCAATAGTCTGGCCAAAGTATATAGTCCGGCTGTCTGAGGACCCCCTAATCCAGGACTCCCTCAGTAGCCCCTGAACCAGGCTTCAATGACGATGAGTCCGGCACGCAGATTGTCTTCGGCATTGCAAGGCGGGTTCTTCTCCAAATCCCGAGTACCTGTCATAACGAGCAGTGTCCAGCTTCCCATGAATGTTGCACTCCTCGGCTTCTGTGCTTTAATAATGGCTATCTTCCACGTGTCGAGCGAATGCGATAAGTCGGGGCATTTTTACATTTGAAATCCTAACCATGTAGGTAAATCATCTATTTAAAGAGTCGGGGATCTTCAGATCCAGATCACACCATCCTCCCACAGCGAGTATCCATCGGAGCACACTCGGAAAAGTCCATCCCATCATGGCTGGCCATCGCAGCTCCTCCTCTCGCTCCCGTAGCACTAAGCCAGGAAATTGGGAGAAGTGTTCCATCCCCCACAGCCAATTAGTAGAGTTGCAGACCCAGGGGTTTCTCCCTCCTGCGTATATGGTCCCCGTCCGAGCCGGACTAGCCACTTATAATGGCGGGGAGCAAGCGGAGAGCTTTCCCAACCCATCCAGGGGGGAGCGAGTATGCCTTGTCCCTTACTTATTGAGGGGACTCGGATTTCCAATCCATCTGTTCCTCCGCGGGCTCCTAGAGTTCTATGGCCTCCAGCCGCATGTGACGCCACAAGACCGGAGCTTCACTTGCCTTCCTTGTTTTCCGAGTTTCGTCGGGTGTTTTGTTTTGTCTGTTGCATCCATCTTTGCATCATTTGCATCATGTCATCATTCCTTCATGCCATTAATCTTTGCACCTCAACTCACTAAATAAATCGTATGGATCTTCGGTCCATTTAAACCGAGGGAATTCAAGTGGTGATTCTCTTTATAACATATCATCCCAATATTAGGGAGCTATATTAAATATTCCATTTTCGGAATCACCCATAACACACATGCAATTTATCACATGCCCTTTTTTCTTCAAGTTTGGTCCCCAAATTTTTCCTGTAATTTCTTTCGTCACTTTCCCGAGCTCCACCTAAATTCTCAACATTTCTGGGCACTTCAAAACCCTAGCCCTAGTTCAAACCATTTCATTAAATTCAAATGAGTTTGAATTCATATCTTTCGATCTTCCCACTTCCAATTTTCTCGGACCATGCATATTTTTATGAGTCCGGGAAAATTGTCCTCGTGCCCAGATTCCGCCTCTACCTTCTCTTTCTTTTCCTTCTCCTTCTCTAGTTTGTTTAAAAAAAGAAAAGAGAAAAAGAGAGAGAAGGAGCCCAATAGCCATCAGGCCTCCTGACCTTTTCCCTCTCCCCACCTAAGTGGCCTAAGGCCCAGCCGCCGGCCTCTAAGGCCCATCCTTCCCCCCCAGCCCATCTAAACCTAAACCCTAGCCCGCATCCTGCTCCCCTCCCTTGCGCCGCCACTCCCTCCTCTCGATCTCACCCTCTCCCTCCCACATCGCTCCTCCTTCTCTCCCTCGTTTCCTCCCTCTCGCGCCGCCAGGGACAGAGCGCTTGTTCTCGATCCCCTCCTCTTTCCCCACCGTCCCTATCCTCGAACCCCCTTGTCCTCGTCCCGAGCCACAACCAACCACCACGAGACCCTGTCGCGAGCCACTGCCTTGCGCCATCTCTCCCTCTCGCAGCCTCGCCTTGGAGCCTGATGCGCGCCACCACCTGCAGGCCGACCCCATCGCCACTCCGTCCTCTCCTTCGCGTCTGCCCCCGCTCAAGCATCTCTGCCGGAGCACGCTCACTGGACCCGACCAGGCCGCCGCCCTGGAGTTTGCCCGCTGCTGGCGCCCTCCTCCAGCACCTCCGCACCTCTCCGCTACCCCGTTCCCGCGCACGCCGTGGCCCCCTCCAGCTGCGTCGCGCCCGTCGACCACCGCCGCTCAGGTCGTCTTCGCTAGAGTACCACCAGGAAGACGGGCCTCTGCTGGGCGCGTCCCGCCTCCCTCGTCATGCCCACTCCTTCGCTCCTACCCGTTGTCGTCGCCACGGCCGGCCCCTCCTTCGCTGCCGACCATGGCCTGCCCCTTGTTGTGTCGTGTTGTTGCATGCCTGGGCCCCGTGACCTCAAGCTCCTGCGTCAGCCTCGCCTTCCTGCACCACTTTGTCTCGGCCGTTCGACCCAAGCCATCCTCGCATCGCGGTCTTCATCTACCAAGGACGCCAAGACCTTTTCGTGGATGCGTCAAGTACCCTGCTGCCCTACGGTATCGCCAAGAACACATTCCGCGACGACCGGTGTTTTCGAAGAATGCCAAGTACCCCTTCATTTCGGCAAGACCGGCAAGTTCGTCTTCACTGAACGTTCACACGACCGTAACCGGGACCTTGTTCCGCTATGTTTTGGACACGCCTAGTTCCTCGAAGGCACCGAAGCCTAGTATGTCTCAAGACACGGATCAACAAGTACCACGACATCCGGAGCCTTCAGATCCATCAAGTCCGACTACCTTCGTGTGTACCACTAACATCGCCCCGAAGACGTTGGAGTCATCAAGTACCTCTCCGAACGAACGTGAACGACTACCGTCGTAAGAACGGGACTGGAAAGTCTGAAGACCCCAAGTACCACGACACCGATGACATGAACGTCTACGGAAACTCGTGCAACGATAAACATGTACCACTACAGTCGCCGAGATCGCGAGAACCTCTACCGTCGACCCTAGAGCGTGCGAGAACGACTACTTCCACTACCGTCGTCACGAGAATGTCTACTTCCTCTACTTTGCACCGAACGAGAACTGTCCCGCTTGCACGCTTCGAAGGTATAACCTCGAGACGACGTCCGTGAACGAATGCTTGCGATGTTTGAGATGCTCGTGTTTGTAGCCTGTTCAAATTGTCACTAGTTTCCTTGTCGCCAACTCGTGGGACACCCGGAATCCGGGAGCGCCCCACCATCTTTTACACGCATCCGCACACTTCTCCTTTGCATCAGTATCTCAATCGAGTTACCGGAACCGGAACTCTACCGTGGCACCATTTTCGTTATCGTTGCCATGACACCCCTTTCCTTTCCACCACGGTGAAAAATGCTTCATAATGCTCTTGTCAACTTTTAATAAAAATTGCATAAACTTGCACATGTCATCCGCATCATGATAACAACTTCAGGATTGGTTAAAATTGTTGTTTGCATTAAATTACTAATGCATATGGGCATTTACCGGGTTTGTTGTTTATTATACCCGGCCCCATTTAAATTGTTTAGATGGTATAGTTTCGTTATGTATCATCTCTTGACATGCTTAACAACATTTAATATTGGTGAGTACATAACCGAGAGAGAACTAAATAATTGATGTGGTGTTCCGTCAATATGCACCCCGTTGCAGATTGAGCTCCACTTAATTTGTAGTTTTGGTTGTTGCATTTAGCCATGTCATGCATATTTAAACCGGACATGCGTCATACTTGGTTGTGCATCATGCCATGATTATGTGATGGTTGTTTACTATGTTGTTTGCTTCTTTCCGGTGTTGCTTCTTCGGGTTAGTTCCGATAACTTCGCGTTTGTGAGGATCTGTTCGACTACGTCCGTTTATCTTCTTCATGGACTCGTTCTTCTTCCTTGCGGGATCTCAGGCACGATGACCATACCCTCGAAATCACTTCTATCTTTGCTTGCTAGATGCTCGCTCTTTTGCTATGCCTATGCTGCGATACCTACCACTTGTTTTATCATGCCTCCCATATTGCCATGTCAAACCTCTAACCCACCTTGTCCTAGCAAACCGTTGTTTGGCTATGTTACCGCTTTGCTCAGCCCCTCTTATAGCGTTGTTAGTTGCAGGTTAAGATTGGAGCTTGTTCCATGTTTGGAACATGGATATTTGTTGGGATATCACAATATCTCTTATTTAATTAATGCATCTATATACTTAGTAAAGGGTGGAAGGCTCAGCCTTATGCCTGTTGTTTTGTTCCACTCTTGCCGCCCTAGTTTCCGTCATACCGGTTTTATGTTCCTTGATTTTGCGTTCCTTACACGGTTGGGTTATAATGAGAACCCCTTGACAGTTCGCCTTCAATAAAACTCCTCCAGCAAGGCCCAACATTAGTTTTACCATTTGCCATCTAGCCTTTTCTTTCCCTTGGGTCGGCCGGCTCAAGGTCATCTTTATTTAACCCCCCCAAGCCAGTGCTTCTCTAAGTGTTGGTCCAACTGAGCGATGTCCGGGGCTACCAGGGGCAACTCTCGGCTGGCCTACCCGATGTCTTGCTCATCCGGTGTGCCCGGATAACGAGATATGTGCAGCTCCTATCGGGATTTATCGGCACATCTGGGTGACTTTGCTGGTCTTGTTTTACCATTGTCGATATGTCTTCTAACAGGGATTCCGAGTCTGATCGGGTCTTCCTGGGAGAAGGAATATCCTTCGTTGACCGTGAGAGCTTGTGATGGGCTATGTTGGGACACCCCTCCAGAGATTTGAACTTTCGAAAGCCGTGCCCGTGGTTATGGGCAGATGGGAATTTGTTAATGTCCGGTTGTAGAAAACCTGAAACCTATCTGAATTAAAATGCACCAACCGCGTGTGTAACCATGATGGTCTCTTCTCGGCGGGGTCCGAGAAGTGAACACGGTGTTGGAGTTATGCTGGACGTAGGTTGTTCTAGGATCACTTCTTGATCATAGTTTCTCGACCGTTCTTTGCCTCCTCTTCTCAATATCATTTGCGTAAGTTAGCCACCATATATGCTAGTGCTTGCTGCAGCTCCACCTCACATACTTTTCCCTACCTATAAGCTTAAATAGTCTTGATCGTGAGGGTGTGAGATTGCTGAGTCCCTGTGACTCACAGTTTACTTCCAAACCAGTTTGCAGGTGCCGATGTTACCGGGCAGGTGACTCAACCAAGCTCAAGGAGGAGCTTGATGAAGATCTCGTTCTTTGTGTTGTATCTTTTCCGTTGATCAGTAGTGGAGCCCAGTTGGGACGATCGGGGATCTGTGTAGCATTTGGGGTAGTCTTCTTTTATTTTGGTTCCATAGTAGGACCTTGATTGTATCTGTATGATGTAATGCTTTATTCATGTATTGTGTGAAGTGGCGATTGTAAGCCAACTATGTACCTTTTCCCTTATTCATTACATGGATTGTTGTGAAGATTACCTCACTTGCGACATAGCTTTCAATGCGGTTATGCCTCTAAGTCGTGCTTCGACACGCGGGAGATATAGACGCATCGAGGGTGTTACAAGTTGGTAATCAGAGCCTTCCCCGACCTTAGGACCCCCCTGCTTGATCGAATCGCTGGCGTTGTTGAGTCTAGAAAAATGTTTTGAGTCATTTAGGATTATATATATCGGAGAGTAGGATTCTTTTTACTCCTCAGTCCCTTCGTCGCGCTGGTGAGACATCCTGACATAGAGTTTTGACTCTTCTCTTCTCAAATTTCACTAAAAAAATTTTTGGATCACGCGGGTATCTTGGAATCGTTCTGATGGTTTTGTGACGAGAACATTGTTCTTCGTGCCTCCTGACATTTAGGGGTTGTGGCAGTGTCCTGGGGAGTTGAGCTCCAAGGTGTTGTCGTCACAATTTTATCGTTGTAGTTCTGGAATACCTGAGTTCGCCGACATCGAAAATCTCTTTTATGCAGTTGTTGTTGAGATAACCTCGATGCCACCTAGTACTGGGGCGGGAGTTCGGGAGTATTGCCATAACTCGTATAACGGATGCTTTTCGAAGGTTGAGGTAAATGATTTCTGAAGGTTTCTTGGTTATGTGTTGAAGGATGGATACAGCTGGATGTAGGTATTGTTAGTTTGGGTGAGATATTATGCTTGCCCTGTATCCCCAACACCTGATTGCATAACCAGAAAGTTTCAGGAGTTTATAAGTGGGAATTAAAGTAGCTCTTAGGATATCTTTCCGACAGATGTATGATATGAAATTGGGGTTCGACGTCTAGTGGTCCGCCTATCCACGGTTGGTTTTACAGTGGTCTCGTTGTGTCTTAAAGAGTCCTTGGCTATGCTGACTCGGGGACGCTTCGTATGTCATGTGCACTGCCTTGTACATGATGGTGGTGTACGATCAAGCCCGTGTAGGCCCCACCATGAAAACTTCGGACGAAATCTCTATCATATGTTTGTTCCGGCTTATTTTGCAAGCCAATGCTTGTTTTGTTTTGATTGTGGTATTCGAGTTGCTTCGAAGTCAAATGTTAATTCCATACCTTTCCTAAGCGATGTTCTCATCTTCCTATGTGAATACTAATCCCTCATGATAATCAAGATTGTCATGTTAATTCCTTTTCAACCGGTGTGCTTCTCTTCTAGTGGACCTAATCTTTTTCAACATCTGCAAGATCAACTCAAGTCCTCTTAACGGTGTTCGTTTCATCCATCCCAAGTTGTCTTTGTTGTCCCACCCCCCCTTCTCTTCAAGGACTCAGTTTTCTTAATTTGTTATCCATTTTATGGATGTGAAGTCTCTCCATTATTTTCAATCAACGTTCTTACACGGTGGTTCTCTTGAAGATGCTCTACTCGTTCATCATTCTTCATTCTTTTCTTCTCAGGTGGATTCAATTCAAGCTTTCTGTGTTGATCACATGCCTTTTCCTTGTTTCAAATGTTTTCTTATGCCGGTGCACCTCTTAATCATTCACCTCTCACTATTCATTTGTTTCCGAAGTGTTGAAGATATCTCAGAAGGCTCGTCTAGTCATTCAAGATCCGTTCAACCTATTTCGAGGTTATTATCTCATTCAAGCCATTTGATTCAACCGGCGCAATATCTCTTTTAAATCATTCAACGGTGTATATTTTGAGTGGGCCCTAACCCACAGGTCTTTTCCCAGGATCTTACCTGACTCTTCTCATTCTCCCGGAGTAGCTCTCAAATTCTTTTCAAAGTTTGACGTAAGAATGATTCATCATCAGTCAGATGTATTTATCCAAGATCTGTCAAATTCTTTTCATCGTTGGCTCAACCTTTCTATTCTTCATTCCGGAGTACCTCAACAATTTTTCGTGGTGTTTCGCGTCATCATTCTCGAATTTTGAAGACCGAAGAAGAGTTTTCCCTTCATATCTTATCCGTTCTATCAAAGATTCATGGTTCTAGCTGGATGTCATCCTCTCATAATTGTTTTCGATTGTGAGAATTCTTTTCACCCATCCGGAGCATTTCAGGAGTCTATTCAGTCTGATTCTTCGGAGCCCATCATTTCAGAAGATTTATTCATTCCAGCTTTCAGCTCTCGTTCTCCAAATCTGACCGGTGCTTCGCTCAAGTATTCTCCAATCAGTTCTTGATCTCTTCATTCTCTTGTATCTAAACTCTATCAGGTATCTTCATTCATTTCATTTGATAATCCTTCCCGGTGTTTCTTATTGTTTTATTCTCAGGTATCTTCTCAGGTATCTAAACTCTATCAGGTATCTTTTTCAATTCTTACGGTGGTTCGTTCAAGATTTCTCTTCCTTTTTTATCACATCAATTCATTCGTTCTTTCCAATCCTACCGGTGGTTCGTGGAAGACCTTTCTCAAGTTTATGCTATATCTCTCTTCAATCCTTTGCAACGGGAATAAGTAGTGTGCCAAATCCAATGTTTATCATCAATTTAATTGATGAAGGACAAGTATAACATAATTCTTATTCTTGTTCATCCAAGTGATTAATTCCTTATTTCGGAGGTTCATTGAAAAATTCTTTGTTTCTTTTGCTCATCTTTCTTTTCCAGAGTTCCAAGTTTCCACTTTATCTTCTCGCGAAGCTCCATTTAAATCATTGCAAGGCTTCACCTTGTGTTTTCAACTTCTTTTTCCTTTCGTCTTCATCATCCTTTTTGTTACCGGAGTTCTTCATGGATGTTCTACATGATGGTTCATCAAGGAAATAATTCCTTCTCCAAGTGTTCATTGAGATTCTTTTCTAAGGATCTCAAGCATTTCTTCATCTCGCATTCTGAAGTGCAATCCTTTCTACCGTATCATTGGAGATGGTATTATGTCATTCTTGATAATTTGAGTTCATGTTTCATGATTCGCCTGTTGTTAAGAATGAGATAGTTAAACCCATCAATATCTTCTAGCATGAGCTCTTCTCAATCCATCAATCTCTTTGTTGGAGTTATCTTGGGTTATATTTCACCTAAAGCTTTCCCTAATGATTGTTGCTATTTATGGTGCTTATAAATGACTCAAGTTCTTCTTTTATCCTCCCGACGGAATAAGTTTCCCGTCTCCTTGTTGATATCAATCCAATCCATTGTTTCCATTTGCGGCAGAATTTCACCTCATAATTTTGAGATGTCTTCCATAAGCCCACAACAAGCTTACTCTTTTTGTTGTTGTTTTTCCAACAACTTCGTTCGACCCTTATCCTAAGGATGCCTTTTTCAAGCTCATTTGTGGCATTAGTTGACCTTTTCTTCTCCATCCTTTCAATGATCTATTTTTTCTTTCTTCTTACAGAGGCATTGTGATGTTTCTCTTTTCTCTCATATTCTCGAGTTGTGAGGATCATGTTCTTTTCATGCTTATCCATTTAACCGGAGTGTTGTGCCATCTGCTCAAGTTCTTTTAATCTTATCAAGTTTCATATCACTTTTCGACCGGAGTGCTGTCCAAATTTGTTCTTCCTTGTTCCTCTTTTCTAACGGAGTATTTTCAACTTCGTCCATCTTTGTTGTTTTCTTCTTGAAATTTTTCAACCTCGCAAGGTTCTTTGGTTTCACTCATTTGCCAAAGAAGCAATTAGTTTTACCTCTTCTCTTCCTTTTCCGTTTCGCTCCGATGCCATCCTAGATCTCAGGACAAGATCCTCTCGTAGTGGTGGAGTGTTGTGACACCCCAAGACCGGAGCTTCACTTGCCTTCCTTGTTTTCCGAGTTTCGTTTGGTGTTTTGTTTTGTCTGTTGCATCCATCTTTGCATCGTGTGCTTTGCATCATGTCATCATGCCATCATGCCATTAATCTTTGCACATCAACTCACTAAATAAATCGTATGGATCTTCGGTCCATTTAAACAGAGGGAATTCATGTGGTGATTCTCTTTATAACATATCCTCCCAATATTAGGGAGCTATATTAAATATTCCATTTTCAGAATCACCCATAACACACTTGCAAATTATCACATGCCCTTTTCCGCTTCAAGTTTGGTCCCCAAATTTTTCCTGTAATTTCTTTCGTCACTTTCCCGAGCTCCACCTAAATTCTCAACATTTCTGGGCACTTCAAACCCTAGCCATAGTTCAAACCATTTGATTAAATTCAAATGAGTTTGAATTCAGATCTTCCGATCTTGCCACTTCTAATTTTCTCGGACCATGCATATTTTTATGAGTCCGGGAAAATTGTCCTCGTTCCCAGATTCCGCCCCTACCTTCTCTTTCTTTTCCTTCTCCTTCCGTGGTTTGTTTTAAAAAAGAAAAGAGTAAGAGAGAGAGAAGGAGCCCAACAGCTAGCAGGCGTCCTGACCTTTTCCCTCTCCCCACCTAAGTGGCCTAAGGCCCAGCCGCAGGCCTCTAAGGCCCATCCTTCCCCCCAGCCCATTTAAACCTCAACCCTAGCCCGCATCCTGCTCTCCTCCCTTGCGCCACCACTCCCTCCTCTCGATCTCACCCTCTCCCTCTGGCATCGCTCCTCCTTCTCTCCCTCGTTTCCTTCCTCTCGCGCCGCCAGGGACAGAGCGCTCGCTCTCGATTCCCTCCTCTTTCCCCATCGTCCCTCTCCTCGAACCCCCTTGTCCTCGTCCCGAGCCACCACCAACCACCACGAGACCCTGTCGCGAGCCACCGCCTTGCGCCGTCCCTCCCTCTCGCGGCCTCGCCTTGGAGCCCGATGCGCGCCACCACCTGCAGGCCGGCCCCGTCGCCACTCCGTCCTCTCCTGCGCGTCAGCCCCTGCTCAAGCATCTCCGCCGGAGCACGCCCACTGGACCCGAACAAGCTGCCGCCCTGGAGTTTGCCCGCTGCCGGCGCCCTCCTCCAGCGCCTCCACACCTCTCCGCTACCCCGTTCCAGCGCGCGCCGTGGCGCCCTCCACCTGCGTCGCCCCTGTCGACCACCGCCGCTCCGGCCGTCTTCGCCGGAGTACCACCAGGAAGCCGGGCCTTTGCTGCGCGCGTCCCGCCTCCCTTGACGCGCCCGCTCCTTCTCTGCTACCCGTTGTCGTCGCCACGGCCGGCCCCTCCTTCGCTGCTGACCATAGCCTGCACCTTGTTGTGTCGTCCTGTTGCATGCCTCGGCCCCGTGACCTCAAGCTCCTGCGCCAGCCTCGCCTTCCTGCACGACTTTGTCTCGGCTGTTCGACCCAAGCCATCCTCGCATTATGGTCTTCATCTTCCAAGGACGCCAATACCTTTTCGTGGATGCGTTAAGTACCCTGCTGCCCTGCGGTATCGCCAAGAACACGTTCCGCGACGACCGGTGTTTTCGAAGAATGCCAAGTACCCCTTCATTTCGGCAAGACCGGCAAGTTCGTCTTCACTAAACATTCACACGACCGCAACCGGGACCTTGTTCCGCTATGTTTTGGACACGCCGAGTTCCTCGAAGGCAACGGTGCCTAGTATGTCTCAAGATCCGGATCGACAAGTACCACAACGTCCGGAGCCCTCGGATCCATCATGTCCGACTACCTTCGTGTGTACCACTACCATCGCCCCGAAGACGTTGGAGTCATCAAGTACCTCTCCGAACGAACGTGAACGACTACCATCGCAAGAACGGGACCGGAAAGTCCGAAGACCGCAAGTACCACGACACCGATGACATGAATGTCTATGGAAACTCGTGCAACGATAAACATGTACCACTACCGTCACCGAGATCACGAGAACCTCTACCGTCGACCCTAGAGCGTGCGAGAACGACTACTTCCACTACCGTCATCGTGAGAACGTCTACTTCCTCTACTTTGCACTAAACAAGAACTGTCTCGCTTGCATGCTTCGAAGGTATAACCTCGAGACGACGTCCGTGAACGAATGCTTGTGATGTTTGAGATGCTAGTGTTTCCACCCTATTCAAATTGTCACTCGTTTCCTTGTCGCCAACTCGTGGGACACCCGGAATCCGGGAGCGCCCCACCATCTTTTACACGCATCCACACACTTCTCCTTTGCATCAGTATCTCAATCAAGTTACCGGAACCAGAACGCTGCCGTGGCACCGTTTTCGTTATCGTTGCCATGACACCCCTTTCCTTTCCACCACGGTGACAAATGCTTCATAATGCTCTTGTCAACTTTTAATAAAAATTGCACAAACTTTCACATGTCATCTGTATCATGATAACAACTTCAAGATTGGGTTTGTTGTTTATTATACCTGGCCCCATTTAAATTGTTTAGGTGGTATAGTTTTCTTATGTATCATCTATTGACATGCTTAACAACATTTAATATTGGTGAGTAGATAACCGAGAGAGAACTAAATAATTGATGTGGTGTTCCATCAATATGCAACCCGTTGCATATTGAGCTCCACTTAATTTGTAGTTTTGGTTGTTGCACTTTGCCATGTCATGCATATTTAAACCGGACATGCATCATGCTTGGTTGTGCATCATGTCATGATTATGTGATGGTTGTTTACTATGTTGCTTGCTTCTTTCCGGTTTTGCTTCTTCGGGTTAGTTCCGATAACGTCGCGTTTGTGAGGATCCGTTCAACTACGTCCGTTTATCTTCTTCATGGACTCGTTCTTCTTCCTTGCGGGATCTCAGGCACGATGACCATACCCTCGAAATCACTTCTATCTTTGCTTGCTAGATGCTCGCTCTTTTGCTATGCCTATGCTGCGATACCTACCACTTGTTTTATCATGCCTCCCATATAGCCATGTCAAACCTCTAACCCACCTTGTCCTAGCAAACCATTGTTTGGCTATGTTACCGCTTTGCTCATCCCCTCTTATAGCGTTGTTAGTTGCGGGTGAAGATTGGATCTTGTTCCATGTTTGGAACATGGATATTTGTTGGGATATCACAATATCTCTTATATAATTAATGCATCTATATACTTGGTAAAGGGTGGAAGGATCGGCCTTATGCCTAGTGTTTTGTTCCACTCTTGCGCCCTAGTTTCCGTCATACCGGTGTTATGTTCCTTGATTTTGCGTTCCTTACACGGTTGGGTTATAATGGGAACCCATTGACAGTTCGCCTTGAATAAAACTCCTCCAGCAAGGCCCAACATTGGTTTTACCATTTTCCACCTAGCCTTTTCTTTCCCTTGGTGTCGGGTGGTAGGTGCGACATATGCCAACGGGTGGCTTATCATTGTGGGAGCCAGTAAGACGTCGCCGGTGCCTGGAAACGGGATGAGGCGAAGACATGCATGCCGGCGAATCTTACCCAGCTTCGGGGCTCTCCGTGGAGATAACACCCCTACTGCTGCTCTGCGGGGTCTCCGCATGATCACTAGATGGACACGTAGCTACACAATGCTCCTTGAGCTGTTCGGTGGGAGGAGGAAGAAGGGCACGGCTAGCTTGCTTCTTCTCCTTGTGTGGTGTCTAAAACTAGCAGGGGGTTCCAACCCTTTGCATGGGTGCCCCGGGGGGTTTATATAGGCCTACCCCCCGGGGGTACAATGGTAATCCGACTGGGTGCGGGGCCCAGCCGTTTGTGACTGCGCTCGCCGGCTTCTGCGTCGGCTGCTGGGGCCCGCCAACTGGTGGGTCCCGCCGGCTGCCGGCCCCTTGGTCGACAGGCAGGCCCCACTGTCCAGGACCTGGTCAGCGGCTGGTTACTGTTGCTCTATCTTGGTGACGTGGGCTTCGTCGTGGAAGGCGTGGCTACAGTGCCGCCGTCCGGCGGGCGATCGCTGTAGCCTCACCGCGTCTTGTCTCCTTAATGGGGCGTCTCCTTCGAGGGAGGAAGCGAGCCGGCTGCGGGGAGCCGGCTCTGTCTTGGGCCGACTGGGGGAGGCGTGGCCGCCTTCGGGTGTCTCTCTGCCCGAAGGGGCCCACCGCCCGTGGGCCGTGCTGGTGGCCCGTCATGGGTGACATCAGGGTCAACATGGCAACAGTGCCGCACCGGATGGGTCATGGCCACTCCGTACGGCGCACTGTGCCAGGCGTGCTCCGGGATTCGGGGGTGGCAGGCTTTACAGTAGCCACGCCCCGTCTCATCACCGCTAGGTGGATGCAAACTTTGAGGGTACGGTCTTGACTGCTTTATGGGAGCCGGCTTCTTGGAGTCGGCCTCCTCGCGGACGGCTTCTCGAAGTCGGCCCTCCCATGGCTTTCTTCATGAGGGCTAAAGTCGGGCCGCCTTCCGAAAGCCGGCCTTGGTGACAGCCAGCAAGGGGAAGGCGGCCCCATGTCTTGGATTCTTGAGAGCCGGACGGGCTCGTAATTTTTTCAGAAGGGCCAGGGGAAGCCGGCTAGGCTACCCATGGCTATTTACTCCGACAGTAGTCCCCGAAGCTGATCGAGCTTCGAGGCGGACAAAGGGACGAGAAGCTTGGTCAGCTTCCTACCCTGAAGAGCCGGCTTTGCTGGTGTATGCCGATTTCGGGGAGCCCTGCGTCTTGCATGCGGGAAAGTGGTCGACCCGCGTGCTGACCGCGGGCCCTCCCGCGGGCCACGTGGCAGCGAGACCCTGCCAGCGCACGCGCACGACGGGACGCCGCCGCAGGCCCGGGCCCGCCACTCCTAGGCCTCGGCCCGAACGCTCGCCTTCCCGTGGCGATTTTATTTCGCCGTTAGGGCGAAATAAACATGGGACATGGGGAAGTGGGCCGATCGATCCCCATGTTTCCCCACGCCGCGTCTCCTCGGCTCCGCCACGCGAGCCTATAAGTAGGGGGAGGAGGGGGAGAGACAGAGGTTCGCTCGCTCTCTCTCGCTCCGCCCCTTCTCGTCCTCCTTTCTTCCTCTCGCTGCCGCCGCAGCTTCCCGTCTCAGCGCCTCCGCGCCGCCACATCGTCTTGCTCCCATGGCGCTGTCGAGCTCATGGGATGGCTCCAACGTCCATGAGGACCATGTTGAGTTCCTCCTCCAGACTCGGCGCCTGCCCGACGCCAACCTCGTGCGGGTCCGCCTGGCGCCAGAGACGGAGATCTCGCCGGCACCGGAGGAGGGCGAGCGGGTCATCTTCCGCTCGCACTTCCTGCGCGGCTTCGGCCTTCCGGCAAGCGGATTTCTGCGCTCCTTCCTCAAGTTCTACAATCTTCAGCCGCATCACCTCACGCCCAACGCGGTGATGCTGCTGTCGGCCTTCGTCTCTCTCTGCGAAGGTTTCTTTGGGCTGCTCCCCACGCTGGAGCTCTGGGGGGAATTCTTCCAGAGCAAACTCAGCACCATCGTCGCAGGCGTTCCCGCCCCCTGCGGGGCCTTCATCGCCATGAGAAGGTCGGGCGAGAACAACCCGTTCCCGCCCATCCCCCTGATCCAGTCGGTGAAGATCTGGCAGAAGTCGTACTTCTACGTGAAGAACGTCGCCGAGCAAGGAGACCACGTCAACCTGCCGGCTTACGTAGCCGGCCCGCCGGCTTGGAGGCAGCCCTCATGGAGTTTCCGGTCCAGGTCACTGTCTCAGGCCGGGAACGCTGCCGTCTCCCGGCTTCGGGTGATGATCCAGTCGGAAGGCCTGAGCGGGGCCGACTTGGTGGCCGCCTTCGTGGAGCGCCGGATACTTCCTCTCCAAAGCCGGCCCCACATGATGTGTCAGATGAGCGGCCGCTTCGACCCAAGCCGGCTGAGCACCAGGGAGATGCCTCATGCGGAGGTGTCATACATGGCAAATCATATCTCCAATTGCAAGCTCGCCGAGGACTGGCGATACGGCAAGGTGCCGTATTCTCGCGCCAACCCTCCGCCCATGGTAAGCTTTCCTCTCTTTCCTCTTTTTGTTGGTAGCCGGCTTTATGATGGCCGGCTTCTGATCGGTCGGTTCTTCTTAGCAGAACCCCCTTCTTCCGCTGACGACCGGGGTAGCAGGGATAGAACGCCAGTACGTCTCCGACCGCACGGTGGACGACGTCGACAACCCGGATTTGGGGGCGGCCGCCATGGAAGACGCCGTCATGGGGGATGACGCCGAGCCCGGAGGCACAGGGCTTACCGCCAGCTTCGAGGACTGGCCGGATGATGCCGAAGCCGAAGTCGCCCCGCGTCGCCAGCCGGCGGCCGACCATCAGGGCGTGGGCTGGTCCACCGCGCCGGCTGCCGGCGGCGGCGCATAGAAGCGCCGGGCCGCGTCAATCCTCTTCGGCAGTCGGCCGAAAAAGTCCAAAGCTTCCACCGCGGCGACGAAACGAGATGAGGCGGCCGCGAAAGTGGCCCGATTCCACAAGGCGGTGAAGCAGCCTCAGGCGGTCTCAGCGTAAGTCGTCGATTGCCTGGTCGCATGCTTTTCATTATTCTCTCTTGTTCGAACATTCTTCCTAACCTTTTCCTGCTCGCTGGACAGGGCGCCACTTTCCCTTGAGCGGGGTCCGGGCGGCTCCGTAGTTGGGCCGACTGGAGGGTCTTCGGGCTCCCGCCGCATGGACCCCGCGCCGACCTCAGGGAGGCCACAGAGCGGAACGCCCGTGAGGCGCGGGAGGAGCGTGAGGCGGCGGAAAAAGCGGCCGCCCAGGCGGCGAGGGAGCAGGCCGACGCGCCAGCCAAGGCCCAGGCGGAGGCGGCGACCGCGGAAACGGAGGCGGAGGGTTCGCGTAACCAGCCTCCGCTGCTCGCCATTCCCCTCCGAGCCGTGGCCCCTGACACCCCATTGCCCCTGGTGGAGGAAATCGTCCAAGACCCGCCGCTGATGGAGAGGAGGGAAGACCTCGTGGTCCTCGCGGGGAGAGCGCCGCCGGCAGCGCCAACCGGAGCGGGCCAAGGCGGCCAATCGTCAGCGGCGCCAGAGGAGCCGGCCGGGGGTGAGCCGGAGGACGGAGCCGGCTTCGTGGTGCAGCCGATGACGCCTCGGCGTGCAGGGGGAGGCGCCGCTCCGCCGGAGTCGCGCCAAGTTGCGGGCGCCGGCCAGTCGGCGGAGGCTCTGGAGGCGGCCAGCACCGCCACGTCCGACTGGACTCCCAGCGGGGGGAGTGGCGAGCTGAATGTGGCGGCTCAAGAGGTCCGGAGCCGGCTTCAAGCTCAGGCCGCCCTGCTGCAGCAGTACACCCAGGAGTTCCTGTCGACACGGGCCGCAATCCGAGTGAGTCTTTCATTCTTGGCCGCTTTGGTCTCTTGATTTCTTCCATGGGGGCGCGTCAGCGCACCCACTGGGTGTAGTCCCCGAGATTCGGGCCGACTGCTGAGCAGTCGGGTCGGATCTTTCCTGACGACTACCTTATTTTTGCTTCCTGTCCGAACTTTCAGGAATATCATAACTCCCGTGCTACCGCCTTCAACTCCCAGGCTCAGCAGTTGGGTCGGAAGACCGATGACCTGGTCAACAGCCGAAGTAAGTGCTTGATCTTGTCTGTCTCCTGTGGGGGCACGTCAGCGCACCCACTGGGTGTAGTCCCTGAGATTCGGGCCGACTACTGTGCAGTCAGGCCGGATCTTCCTTGACGACTTTTTCCTTATTGGTTTTTTCTTTCTTTCTTCTTTCGTGCTTTTAGGGGCCAACGCCGACTTGAGGAGGGAGCTGTAACACCCCGGATGTAACTTTCCCTATTTGTACTCCAACTCTTGCCGTTTCCGGCGTTAAGTTATATTTATTTCTCGGGTTCGGGTCTTTGTCTCCGTGTGTTGTTTTCGTTTTCATGTATCTCATATCATGTCATCATGTGCATTGCATTTGCATACGTGTTCATCTCATGCATTCGAGCATTTTCCCCGTTGTCCGTTTTGCATTCCGGCGCTTCATTCTCCTCCGGTGGTCATTTCTAGCTTTCTTTCGTGTGTGGGGATTAAACATTTCCGGATTGGACCGAGACTTGCCAAGCAGCCTTGGTTTACTACCAGTAGACCGCTTGTCAAGTTTCGTATCATTTGGACTTCGTTTGATACTCCAACGGTTAACCGAGGGACCGAAAAGGCCTCGTGTGTGTTGCAGCCCAACACCCCTTCAATTTGGCCCAAAACCCACCAAACTCCGCTCCATGTCCTAGAGCGTTCGATCACGATCGCGTGGCCAGAAACCGCACCTCATTTGGACTCTCCTAGCTCCACTTATGCCTATAAATAGCCCCCTCGTTTTTCGGATCTCTCTCCCTCTCCGAAACCCTAGTTTTTAAAAAAAAGATCTCCGCGCCGCGCCGGACACGTTCGTGCCGGCCGGACAAAACTGCCGCCGCCGCCCGCGACGAACCAGGGCGCGCCACGTGGCACCCGGCCGCCTCCACCGACCGCGGCCCGCCAGGCCCATCTCCGGCCCCCGCCTCCACCTCGCCCGGGCCGCCGCCTGCCTCAAGCTGCGCCGCCTCGCGCCCCCTCTTCCCCGACTCCGGCAGCCGGCGCCGCCGCCCGCCTCTTGCCGGCAAGCTCCGCGGCGACCCGCTGCCCGCCTCCACGCCGCCACCCGCGCCTCCACGCCGCCGCTCCGGCCTCCTCCTCGTCGCCCCTCCCCCAGATCCGGCCACCGACGACAATCTCCGGCGAGCTACAATAAACCCGGCCATCATCGATTCCCGTGCCTGATCTGGATCTAGATCTAGGAATTTGACGGTTTACTTTTTCCCTCCGAACCCTAATTTTTATGCATACTTTGACCGGCCGTATCTCCGCATCCGTAGCTCCGTTTTGGACATATAGTATATCAAAATGTTCGCCTCGATGAGTACATCATTTCATTCCAGTGCATCATTTTCATTTGAGTGCATCTTGATGCCCGAAATGCTGTTAGAAGGAGGCTTCGTGAGTTAATTGTCAGATCTGCTAGTTCATCTTAGACTTTTGTCATTTTTGCCATGATTATTGTGTGCATGATATGCCTGTGAGTCCTTCATATGTTTTGTTAAGGATTTTGTCTTCTTTCCAGAGGTGCAACCCATGCATTTTTGTGATGTGTGTAGTGACTTGTGCAAGCTTGCAAAGTGAGGCACCCGGTAACTTTGTTTTCAGGGCTTTGTAGTTTTCACTAAGTTTGGGATTATTTAGTTCATGATGCCATATGTTCAGCTTGTTTCCTAGTGATCCGTGCCTATTTTGAGGATGCCTACCTTTTGCTTGTCAGCCTCCCAAATTGCCATGTCAACCTCTAACCCACCATTGTCCTAGCAAACCGTTGATTGGCTATGTTACCGCTTTGCTCAGCCCCTCTTATAGTGTTGCTAGTTGCAGGCGAAGATTGGAGGCCGTTCCTTGTTGGAACATCTTTTATTTACTTGTTGGGATATCATTATATTGCCATGTTATTTTAATGCATCTATATACTTGGTGAAGGGTGGAAGGCTCGGCCTCTCGCCTAGTGTTTTGTTCCACTCTTGCCGCCCTAGTTTCCGTCGTATCGGTGTTATGTTCCCGGATTTTGCGTTCCTTACGCGGTTGGGTTATAATGGGAACCCCTTGATATTTCGCCTTGATTAAAACTTTTCCAGCAATGCCCAACATTGGTTTTACCATTCGCCACCTAGCCCTTTTCTTTCCCTTGGGTTCTGTAGACTCAAGGGTCATCTTATTTTAAACCCCCGGGCCAGTGCTCCTCTAAGTGTTGGCCCACCTGTCAGCTACCGGTGGCCACTAGGGGCAACTCTGGGCTGGCCTACCCGTACCTAGGACAATCTGAGTGTGCCCTGAGAAAGAGATATGTGCAGCTCCTATCGGGATTTGTCGGCACATTCGGGCGGTGTTGCTGGTCTTGTTTTAACCTGTCGAAGTGTCTTGAGTTACCGAGATACCGAGTCTGATCGGAATGTCTTGGGAGGAGGTCTATTCCTTCATTGACCATGAGAGCTTGTCATGGGCTAAGTTGGGACTCCCCTGCAGGGATTGAACTTTCGAAAGCCGTGCCCGCGGTTATGGGCAGATGGGAATTTGTTAATGTCTGGTTGTAGATAACTTGAACCTTAATTAATTAAAATGATTCAACTGAGTGTGTTACCGTGATGGCCTCTTCTCAGCGGAGTCCGGGAAGTGGACACGGTATTGGGTAATGTTTGCGCAGGTTGCTCTCTAGTTTCTCGCTCGTGCTTTGCCTCCTCTTCTCGCTCTCCTTTACGAATAAGATAGCCACCATATATGCTAGTCGCTTGCTGCAGCTCCACATATGTTTGCCTTACCCTTCCTATAAGCTTAAATAGTCTTGATCGCGAGGGTGTGAGATTTCTGAGTCCCTGTGGCTCACAGATACTATAACTCCAAATGTAGGTCCAGGTGATTCCGCTCCAGGTGACGAGTACGAGCTCAAGTGGGAGTTCGACGAAGACTCTCAGCGTTACTACGTGTCTTTTCCTGATGATCAGTAGTGGTGCCTAGTTGGGGTTTGATTCGGGGCCTTGTCGCATGTTGGGTTCTTTTCTATTTTGGCGCCGTAGTCGGGCCATGAGTGTTTGAATGATGGATGTTATTTATGCACTTCGATGTGACGTGGCGAGTGTAAGCCAACTATGTTATCTCCCCTTTATTATTCATATTACATGGGATGTTGTGAAGATTGCCTAACTTGCGACATATGCCTTCAATGCGATTATGTCTCTAAGTCGTGCCTCGACACGTGGGAGCTATAGTCGCATCGAGGGTGTTACAAGTTGGTAATCAGAGCCTTCCCCGACCTTAGGAGCCCCACTGCTTGATCGTTCTTAGCGGCCGAGTTGTGTCTAGAAAAATGTTTTGAGTCTTTTAGGAATTATATATCGGAGAGATTAGGAATTCTTTTTACTTCCCAGTCTCCTCATCGCTCTGGTAAGGCATCCTGACGTAGAGTTTTGACTCTTCTCTTCTCTAATTTCACAAAAAAAAATTTAGGATCACGCGAGTATCTTGGAATCGTTCCGATGGCTTATGATGAGAACATTGTCTTGGTGCCTCCTGTCAGGGGTTTAGTGGAAGTGTCTCGGGGAGTTGAGCTCTAAGGTGTTGTCATCATAATTTTATCGTTGCAATTCTGGAATACTTGAGATATGTTCGCCGACATCGAAAATCTCTTTTATGCAGTTCGTTGGTGAGATAACCTCGACGCCACCCAGTACTGGGGCGGGAGTTCGGGAGTATCGCCATAACTTGTATAACGGATGCTTTTCGAAGGTTGAGGTAGATGGTTTCCGAAGGTTTCTTGGTTATGTGTTGAAGGATGGATACAGCTGGATGTAGGATTTGCTAGTTTGGGTGAGATATTATGCTTCCCCTGTATCCCCAACACCTAATTGCATAACCGGAAAGGTTCGGGAGTTTCATAGGTGGGAATTCTAGTAGCTCTAGTTCTTCTTCCACGGATATTGGTTTGAGATTGGGATTTCTTACCGATTATTCGTTCTTGATCCGTACCTTGTTGATTTATTTCTCTACCTTAATTCTACGTGGCTTCTCAATTTATGGATATGTGACCATTTGAAGAGGAATGCATTCGTTCATTTTGTTCGGATGTGGAGACTATATGTTGCAATTTTCATTCCGTTGGATTCAGCTTCAATATTATCTATCAATGTGCTAATGGTGGTCAACCTCTTCAGGATGGCTCCTCCAACGCGCACGACTCCGAATCCTAATCCGCCACCACCTCCACCTCCTCCGGAGGCATGGCAAGCTGTGATGGCCGCAACCAATGCAAACACACAGTTGATCATGCAAATTCTTCAAGAGCGCAATCAAGGCAGTCAAGGGAATCAAGGCAGCAATCAGAGTCACTTTGCTACACTCAACTAGTTCCTTGCTAACGGGCCAAAGACTTTCAGCAATTGTGTTGAGGCAACCGATGCTGACGATTGGCTTGTGGATCTGTGTAAGCATTTCGAGTGCAGTAACGTCAGGCCTGAGGACTTTGTCAAGTTCGCTTCCTTCCAACTCAAAGATCAAGCTACAGAATGGTTCCAGCAGTACAAGGACTCCAGAGGTGGACGTGTTATCACTTGGGATGATTTCCGTCGAGATTTCCGAGCTCATCATATTCCCAGAGCGTGGTTGAAAGCAAGCGTGAGTAATTCCGCAATCTGAAGCAAGGCTCTTTGTATGTCTATGACTACAACAAGCTGTTCCAGAAGCTCGCTCGCTTTGCCAAGCAGGACGTGCCTGATGAGAAGAGCATGATATACCAGTTCAGGGGTGGTCTCAGAGAAGATATTCAGCTCGCTCTTGTTCTCTTTGAGCCCTTGAGATACGATGAGTTCTACAACATGGCACTGAAGCAAGAGGCTGCTCAGTTGAGGTGTGATGCTTCCAGGAAGCGAGTCAGAGATGTTACTCCTTCTTCCTCCACTCAAGTGGCCAAGCAGCAGAAGTTTTGGCTTCCTCCTCCTCCGTTCCGTCAGCCGTTTCAGCAGAAGAGCAAAGGTGGCAGTGGTTCTTCCCCCCCACCCAACCCTGGCTTTCAGAACAAGACTTCGTCTCAAGCTCCAAGATCGAGTGCTCCGTATCACCGTCCGCTTTCAGAGGTCACGTGCAACAAGTGCCAACAGAAGGGCCACTATGCCAACAAGTGTCTCAACCAGAGGCGTCTTCCTCCTCCTCCTCCTATGAGATCGGCAAGTATAGCTGTGGTCAAGCATAACCCCAAGCATGCCAAGGTCAATTTGATGAATGCAGCTCAGGCAGAGGCCTCGTCAGATGTGATCATGGGTAACCTTCCTGTTAATGATATTCCTGCAAAAGTTCTTTTTGACACTGGTGCATCGCATTGCTTCATCTCGAGACCGTTTACAAATAGGCATGAATTGGTTTCACAAGTTTTGCCTAGTCCTTTAGCAGTTGTCTCTCCCGGTAAGCGCATATAGGCTAACTCCATCGTTCCGGATGTTTCTATCACTTTGGGTGACTACAAGTTCTTGGCTTCTCCTACGGTTCTCGGTGACTCGGATATTGATCTCATTCTCGGAATGGATTGGCTTTCTAAGCACAAGGCTCAGCTTGATTGTGCAGCAAGGCAGATTCAATTGACTCATTCGTCTGAGGATGTAATTGTCTTTGCCGCTCGTGATGATACCATTCGTCTGTTTTCTCTTAATGAGAAGGGTGAATTGGATGCCATCTCTCAAATTCCAGTCGTCTGCGAATACCAAGACGTCTTTCCAGAAGAGCTTCCAGTAATGCCTCTGCACCGGCCAGTTGAATTCGTTATTGATCTTGAGCCTGGCACGGAACCTGTGTGCAAACATCCTTACAAGCTCGGACCAGAAGAGTTGAAGGAGCTGAAGAAACAACTCGATGAGCAAGAGAGAATGGGTCTCATCCGGCCTAGTTCTTCTCCGTGGGGTTGTGGTGTTCTTTTTGTGAAGAAGAAGGATGGAACGGACCGACTTTGTGTTGATTACCGTCCAGTGAACAAGAAGACCATCAAGAACAAATACCCACTTCCCAACATCAATGAGCTGTTCGAACTACTCAAAGGTGCCCAAGTATTCTCCAAGCTTGATCTCTGTATGTGTTATCACCAGATTCGCATTCGTGAAGAAGATATTCCCAAGACAGCATTCAGAACAAGCTTTGGTTCATATGAATACACTGTCATGTCTTTTGGCCTCGCCAACGCTCCTCCGACGTTCTCTCGCATGATGAATTTCATCTTCAATGCCTACACCAATGACTTCGTTTTGGTCTATCTCGACGACATTCTGGTTTTCTCGAAGAACAAGGAAGATCATGCCAAGCACTTACGTTTGGTTCTTGATAAGCTCAGAGAACATCAGTTCTACACCAAGTTCTCCAAGTGTGAATTTTGGCTCGATGAGGTTCTTTATCTTGGTCATATCATCTCTGCAAAGGGCATTTCCGTGAATCCTGAGAAGGTGTCTGCAATTGTGAATTGGGAACCTCCTCAGAACGTGAAGCAACTCCGCAGTTTTCTCGGTCTCGCAAGCTATTGCCGAAGATTTGTTGAAAACTTTTCTAAGATCACGAAGCCTCTCTCAAATCTTCTTCAGAAGCACGTCAAGTACGTTTGGTCTCCGGAGTGTGATATTGCTTTCAACACTTTGAAAGAGAAGTTGATCACTGCTCCAGTTCTGACTCCGCCTGATGAATCCAAGCCGTACGAGGTCTTTTGTGATGCCTCTCTCCAAGGTCTTGGTGCAGTATTGATGCAAGAGAAGAAAGTTGTTGCTTATACATCTCGCCAGTTGAAGCCTAATGAGAAGAACTACCCTACTCATGATCTCGAGTTGGCGGCAGTTGTGCATGCTCTTTTGACTTGGAGACATCTTCTATTGGGAAGAAAAGTGGACATTTTCACTGATCACAAGAGTCTCAAGTACATCTTCACTCAGCCTAATCTCAACCTCAGGCAAACTCGATGGGTCGAAATGATTCAAGAGTATAATCCGAGTATCGAGTATACTCCAGGCAAGGCCAATGTGATAGCTGACGCTTTGAGCAGAAAAGCGTATTCCAACAGTCTGATTCTTAAGCCTTATCAACCCGAGCTTTGTGAAGCTTTCCGCAAACTGAATCTGCAAGTTGTTCCTCAAGGTTTCCTCGCCAACCTTCAAGTCTCTCCTACCTTAGAAGACCAGATTCGCCAAGCCCAGCTTCTTGATTCTATGGTGAAAAAGGTGAAGATTGGGATTGCCAAGAGTCAGTCCAAGTACAAGTGCTACCGCCTTGATGACAAGGACACTCTCTTCTTTGAGGATCGTATCGTTGTACCCAAAGGTGACCTCCGTAAAGTGATCATGAACGAGGCTCACAATTCTCTCCTCTCCATCCACCCTGGGAGCACGAAGATGTATCAGGACCTCAAGCAAGCTTATTGGTGGACTCGAATGAAGCGCGAGATCGCTCAATTCGTGAATGAATGTGATGTCTGCAGAAGAGTGAAGGAAGAACACCAAAGGCCAGCTGGTCTCCTCCAACCTCTTGCCATTCCAGAATGGAAGTTTGACCACATTGAAATGGACTTCGTGACTGGGTTTCCAAAGTCCAAGTGTGGCAATGATGCTATATTCGTTGTCATCGACAAACTCACCAAAGTGGCTCACTTTATGCCTATCAAAGAGTCGATCACTGCATCTCAATTGGCGGAACTCTATACCTCTCGAATTGTCTCTCTGCACGGTATTCCTCAAGTGATATCTTCAGACCGTGGCAGCATCTTTACCTCCAAGGTTTGGGATTCTTTTCAGAAGGCCATGGGCAACAACATCCGCTTCAGCACACCTTTCCATCCTCAAACAAGCGGTCAAGTCGAGCGTGTCAACCAGATTCTTGAAGATATGCTCAGGGCTTGTGTGATCTCCTTCGGCATGAAGTGGGAGGATTGTCTTCCTTATGCTGAATTCTCCTACAACAATAGTTTTCAAGAAAGTTCGGGCAAGGCCCCATTTGAAATTCTGTATGGCAGGAAGTGCCGTACCCCTCTCAACTGGTCCGAAACCGGTGAACGTCAGCTTTTGGGTAATGACTTAATCACAGAAGCAGAAGAAATGTGCAAAGTCATTCGTGATAACCTCAAAGCAGCCCGATATAGCCAGAAGAGCTACTATGATAGTGAGCACCGTGATTTGGCTTTCGAGATTGGAGATCATGTTTACCTCCGCGTCTCTCCTATGAAAGGTACTCATCGCTTCGGTATCAAAGGGAAGCTTGCCCCTAGATACGTGGGACCTTTCAAGATTGTCAGCAAGAGAGGCGACCTCGCCTATCAACTCGAGCTTCCTTCAAACTTTGCAAATGTTCATGATGGGTTCCATGTCTCTCAGCTTCGAAAGTGCTTCAAGACTCCTGACCGCACTGTCAACTTCAAGGACATTGAGCTCCAAGAAGATCTCTCTTATCGTGAGCACCCAGTTGCTATTCTTGAAGAGACTGAAGGAAAGACTCGCAACAAGTCAATCAAATTTCTCAAAGTCAAGTGGTCACACCATTCCGACCGTGAAGCTACCTAGGAACGCGAGGATCACCTCCGTTCTAAGTACCCGGAGTTCTTTCAGTCCTAGATCTCGCGACGAGATCCTTTCGTAGTGGTGGAGTGTTGTAACACCCCGGATGTAACTTTCCCTATTTGTACTCCAACTCTTGCCGTTTCCGGCGTTAAGTTATATTTATTTCTCGGGTTCGGGTCTTTGTCTCCGTGTGTTGTTTTCGTTTTCATGCATCTCATATCATGTCATCATGTGCATTGCATTTGCATACGTGTTCATCTCATGCATTCGAGCATTTTCCCCGTTGTCTGTTTTGCATTCCGGCGCTTCGTTCTCCTCCGGTGGTCATTTCTAGCTTTCTTTCGTGTGTGGGGATTAAACATTTCCGGATTGGACCGAGACTTCCCAAGCGGCCTTGGTTTACTACCGGTAGACCGCCTGTCAAGTTTTGTATCATTTGGACTTCGTTTGATACTCCAACGGTTAACCGAGGGACCAAAAAGGCCTCGTGTGTGTTGCAGCCCAACACCCCTCCAATTTGGCCCAAAACCCACCAAACTCTGCTCCATGTCCTAGAGCGTTCGATCACGATCGCGTGGCCGAAAACCGCACCTCATTTGGACTCTCCTAGCTCCACTTATGCCTATAAATAGCCCCTCGTTTTTCGGATCTCTCTCCCTCTTCGAAACCCTAGTTTAAAAAAAAAGATCTCCGCGCCGCGCCAGACACGTCCATGCCGGCCGGACAAACCGCCGCCGCCGCCTGCGACGAACCAGGGCGCGCCACGTGGCACCCGGCCGCCTCCGGCCCCCGCCTCCACCTCGCCCGGGCCGCCGCCTGCCTCAAGCCGCGCCGCCTCGCGCCCCCTCTTCCCCGACTCCGGCAGCCGGCACCGCCGCCCGCCTCTTGCCGGCGAGCTCCGCGGTGACCCACTGTCCGCCTCCACGCCGCCGCCCGCGCCTCCACGCCGCCGCTCCGGCCTCCTCCTCGTCGCCCCTCCCCCGGATCCGACCACCGACGACAATCTCCGGTGAGCTACAGTAAACCCGGCCATCATCGTTTCCCGTGCTCGATCTGGATCTAGATCTGGGAATTTGACGGTTGACTTTTTCCCTCCGAACCCTAATTTTTATGCATACTTTGACCGGCCGTATCTCCGCATCCGTAGCTCTGTTTTGCACATATAGTATATCGAACTGTTCGTCTCGACGAGTACATCATTTCATTCCAGTGCATCATTTTCATTTGATTGCATCTTGATGCCCGAAATGCTGTTAGAAGGAGGCTTCGTGAGTTAATTGTCAGATCTGCTAGTTCATCTTAGACTTTTGTCATTTTTGCCATGATTATTGTGTGCATGATATGCCTGTGAGTTCTTCATATGTTTTGTTAAGGATTTTGTTTTCTTTCCAGAGGTGCAACCCATGCATTTTTGTGATGTGTGTGGTGACTTGTGCAAGCTTGCAAAGTGAGGCACCCGGTAACTCTGTTTTCAGGGACTTAGTAGTTTTCACTAAGTCTGGGATTATTTAGTTCATGATGCCATATGTTCAGCTTGTTTCCTAGTGATCCATCCCTCTTTTGAGGATGATCAGTAAAGGAGTTTTGTTAATCTTGTTATGCTCTATCCATCCATGTCTTTACTTGCAATTATGGAGCACCCTAGCTTGAGTCAAACGAGCTCTACTTTTGCGTCGTGGTGAATCTGGGCAGATCGTCAACTCGTTTGCGATTTTGCCGATGCTATTGCAGTTGATCCGTGCATGCTATGCCATTGTTCTTGCCATCTATAGCTAGAATTTTGTGCCTTCTTAATGTTTTTATGCTTGTCTTGCCATGACTTGCACCGTAGTGAGTGCATCGAGCTCGTTTACATGCCTCCGTGAGTTATATTTCAGCATGTCTCAGTTTTCACTAAGTCTGAAAACTGATTGTGTTTTAGCTATGTTCGTGTGCCCGTTAGTAAATTTTTTGAACCATTTTGGCCCCAGGTCACTTTGGGTCTTTTGTTAAGCTTGTTGAGTAGCTCCTTGCCATGTTCTTACTTGTCTTAATCAGGTCATGTATCATTTTGTTTTGCTGCTCCGAAGAGGGCTTCGTGATCTGAAATTTCAGACAAGTGTTAATTTCACCAAGTCTGAAATCTGTTTTGCATTTGCGTTTTTCACATGCTTGTTTGAACCTCTTAATGGATGAATTGGCCGTGGCTCAGTGCTAGTATTTTGTTAAGCATCTTGTGTGCATCGCTGCCATGTATTTTTTTGTCATGTTTGGTGGTTGTAGCATGTTAATTTCATTGCATTTAGATGCCTACTTGCTGTAAATCGCAGACCGGTGTCGTTTTTGAAACGCTTGCCATTTCCAAACCGTAACTCCGATTCCGATGATCTTTATATCGTTTTCAAGCGATTTCATATCATATTTCCAGTGGCACCCTTGGAATTCCAAGTTGATGCCAGGTTCATGCATTTCCTGTCATATCTTGCATTTTGCATCCCGCATCGCATCCCGCATAGCATATCATCATTTCATCATATTGCTTGTTCTTGCACGTGGTTGATTGTATCCTTGTTGCTTGTTTGGGTAGAACCGGGAGACGAGTTCGCTACCGAGGAGCCCGTTGAGTTTGCTTGTGAGGATCCAGTCAACTCTAACAACTGTGCAGGCAAGATGATCATACCCTCGAAATCACTACTATCTTTGCTATGCTAGCTTGCTCGCTCTTTTGCTATGCCAATGCTACAATGCCTACCTTTTGCTTGTCAGCCTCCCAAATTGCCATGTCAACCTCTAACCCACCATTGTCCTAGCAAACCATTGATTGGCTATGTTACCGCTTTGCTCAGCCCCTCTTATAGCGTTGCTAGTTGCAGGCGAAGATTGGAGGCCGTTCCTTGTTGGAACATCTTTTATTTACTTGTTGGGATATCATTATATTGCCATGTTATCTTAATGCATCTATATACTTGGTTAAGGGTGGAAGGCTCGGCCTCTCGCCTAGTGTTTTGTTCCACTCTTGCCGCCCTAATTTCCATCATATCGATGTTATGTTCTCAGATTTTGCGTTCCTTACGCGGTTGGGTTATAATGGGAACCCCTTGATATTTCGCCTTGATTAAAGCTTTTCCAGCAATGCCCAACATTGGTTTTACCATTCGCCACCTAGCCCTTTTCTTTCCCTTGGGTTCTGTAGACTCAAGGGTCATCTTATTTTTTTACCCCCCCGGGCCAGTGCTCCTCTGAGTGTTGGCCCACCTGTCAGCTACCGGTGGCCACTAGGGGCAACTCTGGGCTGGCCTACCCGTACCTAGGACAATCTGAGTGTGCCCTGAGAAAGAGATATGTGCAGCTCCTATCGAGATTTGTCGGCACATTCGGGCGGTGTTGCTGGTCTTGTTTTAACCTGTCGAAGTGTCTTGAGTTACCAAGATACCGAGTCTGATCGGAATATCTTGGGAGGAGGCCTATTCCTTCGTTGACCGTAAGAGCTTGTCATGGGCTAAGTTGGGACTCCCCTGCAGGGATTGAACTTTCGAAAGCCGTGCCTGCGGTTATGGGCAGATGTGAATTTGTTAATGTCCGGTTGTAGATAACTTGAACCTTAATTAATTAAAATGATTCAACTGAGTGTGTTACCGTGATGGCCTCTTCTCGGCGGAGTACGGGAAGTGGACACGGTATTGGGTAATGTTTGCGCAGGTTGCTCTCTAGTTTCTCGCTCGTGCTTTACCTCCTCTTCTTGCTCTCCTTTACGAATAAGATAGCCACCATATATGCTAGTCGCTTGCTGCAGCTCCACATATGTTTGCCTTACCCTTCCTATAAGCTTAAATAGTCTTGATCGCGAGGGTGCGAGATTGCTGAGTCCCTGTGGCTCACAGATACTATAACTCCAGATGCAGGTCCAGGTGATTCCGCTCCAGGTGACGAGTACGAGCTCAAGTGGGAGTTCGACGAAGACTCTCAGCGTTACTACATGTCTTTTCCTGATGATCAGTAGTGGTGCCTAGTTGGGGTTTGATTCGGGGCCTTGTCGCATGTTGGGTTCTTTTCTATTTTGGCGCCGTAGTCGGGCCATGAGTGTTTGAATGATGGATGTTATTTATGTACTTTGATGTGACGTGGCGAGTGTAAGCCAACTATGTTATCTCCCCTTTATTATTCATATTACATGGGATGTTGTGAAGATTGCCTAAGTTGCGACATATGCCTTCAATGCGATTATGTCTCTAAGTCGTGCCTCGACATGTGGGAGCAATAGTCGCATCGAGGGTGTTACAGGAGCTCAGCGAAGCGCAGGCCGCCCTTCGTACCAAGGATGCTGAGCACGCCGCCTTGGTCCAGGAGCGTGACCGCCTAGCCAAGAAGCTGGCTGACCAGGAGGAGAGCCACAAGGCGGCCCTGCAGAAAGCGCAGGATAGCGAGGCCGCCCTGAAGGCAGAGTTTGAGACCGAGGCGGCGAGCTGGGCTGAGACCCGGCGAGCGCTGGATGAAGGCTTCGACCGCATCGAGGACTTGATCGACGGTAAGCCGCCTTCCTTGCTCCTCTCCTGCCCCTTGCCGCCTGGTTTTTGGCTTGACTTGTGCTGCTGCCTATTTTCTTGTGCAGACTACTTTCCTGGCTACTCCGCCTTCGCCGCCCAAACCATCGAGGCCCATCGCGAGGCGCGTCGTCAGGCGGGGGTCAACATTGCGCCGGACGCGAATCGGACGCTTGAGGAGCAGCTCTTGGCTGTCCAAGCGTGGCTGCAGTCGGCTCACCGGATGCTTCGCCGGCTCCAACGTTCCGGGGCGCAGGTGTTGGCCACC
Organism: Triticum urartu; assembly: GCF_003073215.2. Classification (NCBI taxonomy): domain Eukaryota; kingdom Viridiplantae; phylum Streptophyta; class Magnoliopsida; order Poales; family Poaceae; genus Triticum; species Triticum urartu. The sequence continues at coordinate 371,699,665 of NC_053023.1, read as the reverse complement.
CTCTGGCCCGGCGAGACGATCCCCCGCACCCCAAGCCGGACTGCCGACTGGCTAGAGGTCACAGTCGCTCGCTTTGAAGCTTGGAAGGCGTCGGCGGCCCGTCTTGGAGCCGGGCGGGCGTTGGAGTTCGTTCGAGCTTGGTACCCAGGGCTGAACCTGGACCAGCTGCGCACTTGGCGGCTGGAGGCCGACGCGGAGCTGGAGGAGGTGCAGCCGGCTATCACCCAGCATGCTTCGACGATCACCGACTGCACCGATATCAGCGTTTTTGCACCTGAAATCAATGATGACGGCGTTGCCCAGCCGGAGTAGTGGTTCGGGCTGAACCCGGCGGTGGGCGAGGACTCGGCAGAGGAGATCGCCTCCAGCGACGAGGGCGAGGATGACGAAGAAGAGGACGGTGAAGACGTTGAGCCGGCTAGTGGAACAACCGGCCGGCCTCAGGCTGACCGTGCCTCCAGCAACGAGGCGCGTGGAAGCGCGCCCTCTGCGGGAGGCGGTGATCAAGCCGAGGTTCGCCAGCCGGCCACTCCTTCAGCCGGCACAACCGTCTCCGCCGACCAGCCCGGCTCGTCGGTTGCTCCGCCAGCTTGACCTGCCGTCCTTATTTTTCCTGCTTGTTGCCAATTTTTGAACAATTTTTCCCACTGGGGGTGTATCCAAACTATGTTGAATGCTGGCCTCCTGGAGGTCTTTTATGTAAATATTATTATGTGCATGTTTGGTTTCCATTCGCGTATGCTTTTTATCCTTAGGCTTTATCCTTTGCCGCCTTCCCTCTTTGGGGAGGCAAGTACTCGAGCTTTCTTGGATAGAAGTGAAGTGAATGGAAACCGGCCGGCCGGCTACTTTGGTAGTCGGTCGATGGTAGGCGGCAAACCGGCTTTCGTTATATTAGTCTGTTGGTCCCTGGCCATTTTTCGTGTGGGCATCATTTCCTGCTTTTGACTCTTGCTAGCCGGACAGCCGGTTCTTCGAACTGCGACTTTGGCAAGAGCTAAGCCCGGGTGTCGGCACACTACTTGTCTGACCGCGGGTAGGACTTCTAATATAACTCCAGTCGGCCAGTCCCCGGGCCGACTAGTCGAACCCGGTGCCGGATGGAACAAGTAAATGAAATGACAAGGTCATAAGCATGATACTTTTCATTCATAGATAAAAGATGGGAGTCCCCGAGCCCTCCTCGGGGGGCCTATTTTCTCGTATTTAGTACAAAAGTTAGCGTGATACATACTGCATTTCAACTGTAAAATCTTCGAAGGAGGTTGGCGTTCCATGGTCGTTCCGACTCCTTGCCAGAGTCGTCTCTCTTGCGTGCCTTCAACTTCTGCGTGTCGATCAGGTAGTTGGAGTCATTGCCTAAAGCTCTGCTGATGACGAAGGGGCCCGCCCAAGGGGTTGAGAGCTTGTGCTGGCCAGCTGTTCCCTGGATCAGCCGGAGCACAAGATCGCCCTCTTGGAAAGACCTTGGCCTGACCTTCCGACTATCGTAGCAGCGCAAACCCTCCTGGTAGATGGCAGACCGGCTGAGGGCTAACAGCCGGCCTTCTTCCAGCAGGTCGACGCCGTCTTCTCGTGCTTCCTTGGCCTCCGCCTCCGTGTACATGGTTACCCGGGGCAAGTCGAACTCGATGTCGGTTGGGATGATCGCCTCGGCACCGTACACGAGGAAGAAAGGAGTGAAGCCGATTGACTTTTTTGGGGTAGTGCGCAGACTCCAGAGGACAGCCGGCAGCTCATCGAGCCAACAGCCGGCTGAACGCTCAAGTGGTACGACCAGTCAGGGCTTGATGCCGGAGAGGATGAGGCCGTTAGCTCGCTCGACCTGGCCGTTTGACTGCGGGTGGGCAACGGACGCTAAGTCCAGCCGGATACCTTGGGCTGCGTAGAAACGTGCCAAGGCTCGTTTGGCAAAATTCGTGTCATTGTCGGTGATGGTGCTGTGTGGCACGCCGTACCGAGTTGTTATGTCTGCGATGAATGTCACAGCAGTCGGCCCATTCAGCTTCTTGATCGGCTTTCCCTCAATCCACTTGGTGAATTTGTCCACGGCGACGAGCAAATGCGTCATGCCGCCGCGCGCCGTCTTGAATGGGCCCACCATGTCCAGTCCCCAAACGGCGAAGGGCCAGGTGAGGGGAATGGTCTTGAGTGCCGAAGCCGGCATGTGTTGCTTGGAGCTGAAGAGTTGGCACCCTTTGCAATATTTAACTAATTCTTTGGCGTCATCCAAAGCAGTCGGCCAGAAGAAACCATGGTGGAAAGCTTTGGCAACGAGTGATCTTGAAGCCGCATGGTGGCCGCATTCTCCTTGGTGAATGTCTCTGAGGATTGCAATGCCCTTCTCTTGCTCGACGCACCGTTGGAGGACTCCAGTGACACTGCGCTTGACAAGTTCTCTGTTGACGATTGTGTATGCTCCGGCTCGACGTTGGACTCGTCTTGCCTCTGTTTCGTCAGCCGGCAGATCTTGGTTTACTAGGAAGTTGAGGATGGACTGAGCCCATGACGGAGCCGCGCCTTCTCCTACTGCTAATGTGGCTACTACCACCAGGGTGGGCGGGCTGGGTGGTGAAATGCTGGAGTCGACCGCCGGCTGTTGTGTTGGTGCAGTCCCCGGGCCGGCTATTGCAGTCCTTGAGCCGGGTGTGGCAGTCCTCGAGCCGGCTGCCGAAGTCCCCGGGCCGACTACTGAAGTCCCGGGGTTGCCTCCTTGGTTCTTCGAGCCGGACCCGGCCGCGTCGGGGTCAGGCGGTATGAAGATGGAATCGGACTCTGGAGACGGCTTGATGGACGGCTTGAGGAGGCGTTGTAGAGCAACGCCGGTTGGTATTGCTTGCCGAGTGGAGCCTATTCGAGCCAGGGCATCGGCTGGCTCGTTGTCGGCTCGCGGTACATGGAGGAACTCGCATCCTTCAAAGTATCCGCTGAGTTGTCGAACCAGGAAGCGGTAGCTTGCCATATTTGCATCCTTGGCGTCCCAGTCGCCGGATGATTGCTGAACCACCAAGTCTGAGTCGCCATAACATAGGATCCGGCGGATGCCGTGTTCTTTGGCAAGCCGGAGCCCGTGTATGAGCGCCTCGTACTCGGCTACATTGTTGGAGGCGGCAAAGTGAATCTGCAGCGTGTATCTGAGCTTGTCGCCTTTGGGAGAGGTAAGGACGACGCCGGCTCCCAAGCCGGTGCGCATCTTGGACCCGTCAAAGTGCATGCGCCAATGGGTGGAGTCGGGAGCCGGCGGCAGGTACTGGGTCTCGGCCCAGTCGACGAGGAAGTCGGCCAGTGCTTGGGACTTGATGGTGATGCGGGGCTGGTAGAAGATTGTGTAAGGGGCCAGCTCGATGGCCCATTTCGCCACCCGACCGGATGCGTCCCGGCTGCCTATGATCTCGGCCAGCGGGGCGGTGCATACGACCGTGACGGGATGCTCTTGAAAGTAGGGCTTCAGCTTCTTGGCGGTGAAGTACACGCCGTAACACATCTTCTGGTAGTGCGGGTAGTTCTGCTTTGAAGCGGACAGCACCTCGCTCAAATAATACACCGGCCTCTGGACCGGCTGGGCTCAGCCTTCTTCTGGGCGTTGGACTACGATGACGGTGTTGACCACCCAGCTGGTTGCGGCAATGTAAAGGAGCGTGGGCTCTTTCTCAGTCGGCCTGGTCGTTCCACTCGAAGTGAGTGCTCTTCTTCATGAGGCGGTAGAGGGGGAGAGCTTTCTCTCCGAGCCGGATGATGAAGCGGTTCAAGGAGGCCAAGCATCCGGTGAACTTTTGGATGTCTCGAAGCTTGGTGGGGATCGCCATTCTCTCGATGGCCTTGATCTTCACCGGGTTGCATTCGATGCCGCGTTTGGAGACCAGGAAGCCTAGGAGCTGGCCGGTTGGCACTCGGAACACGCATTTCTCGGGGTTGAGCTTGATTTGGAACCAGCGTAGGTTCTCAAACGTTTCTTTGAGGTCTTCCAGCAAGGTGCCGCGCTTCTCCGTCTTCACCACAATGTCGTCCACGTAGACGTGAGCGTTTCTGCCGAGTTGCTTGAGGAGGCACTTCCGCATGCAACGCTGAAAAGTGGCACCGGCATTTCTTAAGCCGAATGTCATAGTCAGGTAGCAGAAGGCTCCAAATGGCGTGATGAAGGCGGTCTTCAGGCGGTCGTCCGGATCTAGCTTTATCTGGTGATATCCTGAGTAAGCCTCCAAGAAACTCAACAGCTCGCATCCGGCCGTGGAGTCTATCACTTGGTCAATCCTCGGCAGGGCAAAGGGATCTTTAGGGCAGGCCTTGTTGAGGCTTGTGTAGTCTATACACATGCGCCACTTGTTGTTCTTCTTTAACACGAGCACCGGGTTGGCAAGCCACTCTGGAAAGAAGACTTCCATAATGAAGCCAGCTGCCAGAAGCCGGGCTATCTCCTCCCCTACAATCCTTCTCTTTTCCTCTGATAGTCGGCGGAGGGGCTGCTTGACCGGTTTCGCGTCTTTTCGGACGTGTAGTTTGTGCTCGGCGAATCCCTTCGGAACACCCGGCATGTCCTTGGGGGACCATGCAAAGATGTCCCGATTCTCACGGAGGAAATCGACGAGCTCGCCTTCCTATTTGTTGTTCAGGCTTGCCCCGATGACGGCAAACCTCTCGGGGTGCTCGGGGTCAAGGGGTATCTTCTTGGTTTCTTTGGCCGGCTAGAAAGATCCTTGGGCATCATACTCCTTAGGGTCGGGGGACTGGTTCGGCTGCTTGCTGGCCATGGCCACGACCCGGTCCAACATCTTCTTCTCTTCGGCAATCACAAGGGACTCGGCCAGCCGGCTGATGGCGGCAGCACACTCGGAAGACTTCTTGTAATCACCGGCTACGGTGATGACGCCCTTGGAACTTGGTATCTTCATCTTGAGGTATGCATAGTGGGGAACTGCCATGAACCTGGCCAAGGCGGGTCGGCCAAGCAACGCGTGGTAGGGGCTCTCCAGGTCTACCACTTCAAACCAGATTGCTTCCCGGTGGAAATGCTCCTTGTCCCCAAAGAGTACATCAATCTTGATCTTGCCAATGGGGGCGCAGGACAAGCCGGGTACGATGCCATGAAACACTGTCCGAGTAGGCATGAGCTGCTTCGTCTTGACATTTAGCTTCTCCAGGGTGTCACGGTATAGGATGTTGATGCTGCTCCCGCCGTCTATCAGCACGTGGGAGAAGCGGGCAGTGCGTCTGTCCATCGCGAGGGTGGCTTCCAGGACCAACGCATAAGAGCCGGGAGACGGCATCACCTCTGGATGGTCGGCCCGGCTCCAGCTGATGGGTTTTTCTGACCAATGCATATGTCCGGCGGGGTTGGCAGCGACCATGCTGACTTCCTGGTGCTCTCGGCGTTTGCCGCGCCGGTCTTCGAGCTGGCTTGTAAAGACGATGTAGGTTGCTTACTCGTCGGGGAATTCGTCGTGCACGGCTCCGACTGCGGGCCGCGTGGCCGGAGGCGGCGGGCCGGCAAGCGGAGGAGGCGCGAGCCCCTCGCCTTTAGAGATTCGGGTGAGCCAATGTCACTTCCGGGTTGTGTGGTTGGACGGCTTCGCGCCGCTATGGAATTTGCACGGGGCGTCGAGAGTTTGCTCGTAGGAGAAAGCCGGCTGCCAAGCCGGCCGGCCGCCCTTGTGCTTCTTGGGCGCGGGTCACCCTTCAGGTAGCGCGTCTTCGACCGTGGCCACCTGCCGACTGGCGGGAGGCGGCGCAGGGCCCTTGCGTTTGTGGTCGTTCGGGTGTGGGCGTCGGCCGGAATCCCCTGCCGGCGTCTTGGGCGCCGGGTTGAGTACTTTCCCGGATGCGTCTACCCGGAGCTCGGTCTTCATCGAAGAGTCGGCGGTGGCGTATTTGTCTGCTATGTCCAGAAGCTCGTCGAGGGTAGTCGGCTCGTCGCAGAGGAGCTTGTGCTTGAGGAGGGTACCTTCTCGGCCCCCGGCAGTGAAGTATTCGATGGCTTGCACCTCGTGCACCACCTCGCAAGAATTGCGGAGCTCGGCCCAACGTGTGAGGTAGTCGCGAGTGGACTCGGCTGGGCCCTGTACGCACAGGGAGAGCTACCTGGGCTTGGGGGCCCGCTTGTAGGTGCTGGTGAAGTTGCGGATGAAAGCTTCGGTGAAATCTAGCCAGCTGTTGATGCTGAGAGGCCTGAGGCTGTTGAGCCAGGTCCGCGCCGTGCCTTGCAGCATGAGGGGCACGTACTTCACGGCAACACGCCGGTTGCCGTTGGCTATGCTGACCGCCGTGGAGTAGTCGATCAACCAATCTTCCGGCTTCACGGAGCCGTTGTACTTGGGCGTGTCTCTTGGGAGCGAGAACCCTTTGGGGAAAGGCTCGTCGCGGATGCGGGGGCCGAAACAAGGCGGGCCGACATCGTCTTCTTCTTCCAGCGCCAGGGATCGCGCCAGGCGGTCGATTCGATGGCGGGCGTCGTTCTCGCCGACTCCTTCGCGGCGACCCAGTCGGCCGCTGAGAGTCGGGTGCGCCACTGGCGGCGGGGTGGGATATCTCTCTCCACGGGGTCGAGGCGGAGGCGGGTTGCCCCGCCATTCGATGGCTCGGGGATGGCCGTCTGCGTCTTGCTCGATGGAGATTCGGGTCCGGCTTCGGCTGGCCGCCGGCTCTTTCTCGCGCCGCGCGCGGGCGTTGCTCGTAGTCGGTGTCCGGGACGTCGCGCCGTGATCTCGGCGCGGGGGAGGGCTTCCCGCGCGGGCATCGTCTTCGTGCCGCCGTGCGGCCGCGTCAATCAGTTGCTGGATGCGCCGGGTCATGTGGCGGAGTTCTTCGGCCTCCAAGCTGTCCAACTCGTCCACGGCCACCTGGGCGGCACGCAAGTTCTCGAGCGGAGAGGCATAGACCGGGCGGTCGACTCCCAGCATGTCGGCGATGACGGCGCCGCGTTGCTTGACAATGCCGGCCCGGCTTGGCCCGCCCGGGGCCGGCGTGCTGAAGGCGGCGCGGTCAGCTTCACGCTGGTAGGCCTTAGTGAGGCGTCTCACGGAAGCCAGCCTCCGGCCCTCTGCGAGGAGGGCGAGGCGGCGCGCCTCCAGTGCTTCGTTGTCGGCATCAGCCGGGAGGGGGGTGGACAAGTCGTGGGCCGCCGCGTGCGGGGCGTCGTGGGCGCTCTCGTCGCCGTGGCCGACGACCATCACTTCGGTGGTGATAGTATCGCGGCCGTCGGTCCGAGGAAGCGGGTCGTTGTAGATCGCGACGTTGGTGGGGAAGGTGTCGAAGGAGGCCGTGTCGGAGTCGACAGGCATCGGGTCGGTGGAGCCAACCGACTCCAGATCCACAGCGGGCTCGCTGGAGACATGGAGCTGGCCGAGGAAGTTGGCTAGGTGGTCAGTGCCCACATCGGAGGCGAGCTCGTCGGAGATGAGGGTTTCGTCGAGGAGATCGGTGAGGCTGCTCGCCGCGCAGATGCTGGTGACGCCTTGCAGCGCGTCGTGGCAAGCGCCATCGGGCGTGCCGGGCTGGCTACACTCGCTGGGGAGGAAGAGGGTTCCCGTCCAGAACAGGTCTCCGGACGATGGTGCACCTGGCCCCACGGTGGGCGCCAAATGTCGGGTGGTAGGTGCGACATATGCCAACGGGTGGCTTATCATTGTGGGAGCCAGTAAGACGTCGCCGGTGCCTGGAAACGGGATGAGGCGAAGACATGCACGCCGGCGAATCTTACCCAGCTTCGGGGCTCTCCGCGGAGATAACACCCCTACTGCTGCTCTGCGGGGTCTCCGCATGATCACTAGATGGACAAGTAGCTACACAATGCTCCTTGAGCTGTTCGGTGGGAGGAGGAAGAAGGGCACAGCTAGCTTGCTTCTTCTCCTTGTGTGGTGTCTAAAACTAGCAGGGGGTTCCAACCCTTTGCATGGGTGCCCTGGGGGGTTTATATAGGCCTACCCCCTGGGGGTACAATGGTAATCCGACTAGGCGCGGGGCCCAGCCGTCTGTGACTGCGCTCGCCGGCTTCTACGCCGGCTGCTGGGGCCCGCCGACTGGTGGGTCCCGCCGGCTGCCGGCCCCTTGGTCGACAGGCAGGCCCCACTGTCCAGGACCTGGTCGGCGGCTGGTTACTGTTGCTCTATCTTGGTGACGTGGGCTTCGTCGTGGAAGGTGTGGCTACAGTGCCGCCGTCCGGCGGGCGATCGCTGTAGCCTCACCGCGTCTTGTCTCCTTAATGGGGCATCTCCTTCGAGGGAGGAAGCAAGCCGGCTGCGGGGAGCCGGCTCTGTCTTGGGCCGACTGGGGGAGGCGTGGCCGCCTTCGGGTGTCTCTCTGCCCGAAGGGGCCCACCGCCCGTGGGCCGCGCTGGCGGCCCGTCGTGGGTGACATCAGGGTCAACATGGCAACAGTGCCGCGCCAGACGGGTCATGGCCACTCCGTACGGCGCACTGTGCCAGGCGTGCTCCGGGATTCGGGGGTGGCAGGCTTTACTGTAGCCACGCCCCGTCTCATCGCCGCTAGGTGGATGCAAACTTTGAGGGTACGGTCTCGACCGCTTTATGGGAGCCGGCTTCTTGCAGTCGGCCTCCTCACGGCCGGCTTCTCGAAGTCGGCCCTCCCATGGCTTTCTTCATGAGGGCTAAAGTCGGGCCGCCTTCGAAAGCCGGCCTTGGTGACAGCCAGCAAGGGGAAGGCGGCCCCATGTCTTGGATTCTTGAGAGCCGGACGGGCTCGTAATTTTTTCAGAAGGGCCAGGGGAAGCCGGCTAGGCTACCCATGGCTATTTACTCCGACACTTGGGCCGGCCGGCTCAAGGGTCATCTTTATTTAACCCCCCCGGGCTAGTGCTTCTCTAAGTGTTGGTCCAACTGAGCGATGTCCAGGGCTACAAGGGGCAACTCTGGGCTGGCCTACCCGACGTTTTGCTCATCCGGTGTGCCCTGAGAACGAGATATGTGCAGCTCCTATCAGGATTTGTCGGCGCATCTTGCTGGCTTTGCTGGTCTTGTTTTACCATTGTCGAAATGTCTTGTAACCGGGATTCCGAGTCTGACCGGGTCTTCCTGGGAGAAGGAATGTCCTTCGTTGACCGTGAGAGCTTGTGATGGGCTAAGTTGGGACACCCATGCAGGGATTTGAACTTTCAAAAGCCGTGCCCGCGGTTATGGGCAGATGGGAATTTGTTATTGTCCGATTGTAGTAAACCTGAAACCTATCTTAATTAAAATGCATCAACCGCATGTGTAACCGTGATGGTCTCTTCTTGGCGGGGTCCGGGAAGTGAACATGGTGTTGGAGTTATGCTGGACATAGGTTGTTCTAGGATCACTTCTTGATCATAGTTTCTCGACCGTGCTTTGCCTCCTCTTCTCTCTCTAATTTGCGTAAGTTAGCCACCATATATGCTAGTGCTTGCTGGAGCTCCACCTCACATACCATTTCCCTACCTATAAGCTTAAATAGTCTTGATCGCGAGGGTGTGAGATTGCTGAGTCCCCGTGATTCACAGTTTACTTCCAAACCAGTTTGCAGGTGCCGATGTTACCGGGCAGGTGACTCAACCGAGCTCAAGGAGGAGCTCGATGAAGATGTCGTTCTTTGTGTTGTATCATTTTAGTTGATCAGTAGTGGAGCCCAGTTGGGATGATCGGGGATCTGTGTAGCATTTGGGGTAGTCTTCTTTTATTTTGGTTCCATAGTCGGACCTTGATTGTATCTGGATGATGTAATGCTTTATTCATGTATTGTGTGAAGTGGCGATTGTAAGCCAAGTATGTACCTTTTCCCTTATTCATTACATGGGTTGTTGTGAAGATTACCTCACTTGCGACATTGCTTTCAATGCGGCTATGCCTCTAAGTCATGCTTCGACACGTGGGAGATATAGCCGCATCGAGGGCGTTACACTGCAAAACTTTACTCCCGCCTCCATATTACACATCACCGGCTACGTCGCCTTTTGCGAGCTGTTTCTGGGCTGCAAAGCTCATTTCGAGCTATCGAAGAGGCTATTCTGCCTCGTACCCCGTACACAGGTGGGGTCAATATATCAAGTGGGCGAAGCCGAAATATGGCGCATCGTCGGGACCGGATACATGTCCGGTACTCTGAAGAAGACATCCGAAGTCTGGCCTTTGGAGTGGTTTTATATGGAGGATGTCCCCCTTCCGGACCCTACTCGGATGGGCCTTCCTGAGTTTAATAATGCCCCTTTGAAGAAACATTGCATCTGGCGCCCTCGGAGCCCCAGGAGGAAGATAACAGAGAGGTCCTTTACCTGATGGGCAGGATAAAAACGCTTGCCAAATCAGGACTGACAATAATCGAGGTTATGTCAATATGTATAATGCGGGGGGTGCAGCCACTTCAGTATCGGGGGAAACCCATGTGGCACTTCAATGGAGAAGACGATGCCACCCGCTGCGGACGTAAAGGTCCGGACTCCACCGCTACTCTAGCGAAAATACTGTCCGATTTATACAAATGAGAGGAAGAGGAGTTCATCCGCATTAAGCCACGGGTGAGCTCCTACCTTCTACTCCAGACCTTCCCGCATTCCTCATCATAAATATTTACCTTGCTATTTCATAGCAGGAACTGCGAAAAGCTGTGAGGGAGGTCCATAGCCCGTCTCCTCAGCCAGAGGATCCTGACCGGGCCCTCGACCCCGGACTTGAAGAAGATCCAGACATATTTGTTGAGCTCATCGACAAGACGTTCTATCAGTTAAGTTGCGACGGTGCCTTGGTGGCCATCATAGCCGATTATCCTGGCCTGCTCCCTGCATTGCATGTAAGTAAAACCGGTGTCCCAACTTCTGAGAAGGATCCCTTTTTTGCACTTCACCCACCGCACACATATGGTGTCTTACAGGGAAGGCCCTCGGGACGCCATGCCGAACCCGCGGTGACTCACCAACAAGGGGCACCGAAGCCGGGTAGGCTTAAAAGGAAGGCGGTCAGGACTGAGACGCCGTCGTAGAGGTATGAAAAAAAACCCTGCTCTGTGGTTGTCGTCTTTAAAATATAATAACATCCATGGTTCCTGGCAGAAAAAATGCTCACTGGATAGTGTCTAGAGAGCCTGCCGGCCACGCCTCCACCAGCCGGACTCCAGAGCCGGACTTAGAGGTAGATGCTAACGTGGGGACAACACCGGATGTTCTTCCTACAGAGGATGCGGACAGGCCGTCCGCTACAAATTCCAAAGTGGAGAGTGCCATGAATCACCTGCGTCGCCGGGCCGTACTCCGCGACCCTTGTTTCTCCGATGAGGCGTTCGATGCCTTCAACTCATGAGACGCGTACATCCGAGCTGCTCAAAATTGTCTTGCCAGAGCCACAAACTAGTATGTAAAGGATATACGGGTAAGAAAATCTGATAATTATGTATATCAGTAGCCCCTGAGACTTGAAACAGTTGGCACAACTGATTTAAGCATCATTATATGCATAGGTTCTTACGGAGAAGAATACCCAGTTGTTTCAAGAGCTGGAGGAGTGCAAATCCCAGCTACGGGCCGCAGTTGCCGAAATGAAGGAGTCCAAGAAGGCCCCATCTGGTAACACTTGTTCTGATCAGAAAGAATGAAATGACATGTACCAGTTAGTATTCGGCATGCATGCTAATCTAACAATAGATTCTGAAGATGATCCCGGAGCGAATCTGAAGATCGTGCGAGGGGATGAGCAACATGCTCAGCGATAGCTAGAGGCCGGCGAGCACGTGCTTACACGGGTTAGGCAGGAGAAAAATGATCTCCAAGATGTCAATACCCGGCTGGCATTGAACTAAAAGCTGTTCGGGCCCAGCTAGCTGACTCCGTAAAGGAGAATAAGGGACTTCGACGCAACATTTTTAGTAAGTGCTTGAACGAACTTTTATAGAGTTCAACGAAGAAACCGGCTAACAGAGTTATATCTGTAGGTATGCTGACGGGTCGTCCCGAAGAGGAGATGCCCAGATCTATGGGCGATCTTCTGCCAGAGCTCTCACAACTGCACGAACAAGTTTGGTAGGTGATGCAAGGCATTGCCCAGTCCTTGTGGCCATCTGCCTCCCTGCCAGAAGGCATGGGGGAGCTCGTAGAGATGCTCAAGGGAGTGCGGCGGCGCTTTCGATTATGGAAGATATCTGCCTGCCGACAAGCTGCAAGGGAAGCCTGGGCCATGGTGAAGATGCGATATGCCAAGGCTGACCCGAACCACATGGCCGAGGTCGGACCTGTGGGGTCTGATAGGAAAGAGATCCCCGTTGGTCTGGTATATGACCACGTAGAATTAGCCGCAAAGTATTCCCAACAGGATTGTAGGCTAGAAAGCCTATTGGATGGTATAGAAGAAGAATTTAGTCAGTCTAAGTGACTGTGTACTTCAAGTGACATATTTTATCCCTAGCCAGATTGTAAATCATTTGTCATGGCGGACCATTTTGCTTCGACCTCTGGACTCGACAGTCCAGAGTGTATCTGAATACCCGCTCAGTTATGTAAAAACCGGGGTACGCGTGGAAACCAGACGTAGGGTCATAAGTGCTTGAACAGACAAGTACCCAACTAGCTATATTCTATTACATGGATAGTAAGAAACATCTTCCAGGGAGAATAGGTCCATTATGGGTTCCTTTCCCTGGGTACGCATACATTAATGTGCATGTCTGAACTGCAAAAAGAGACGTGGGATATAAACATCTGGGGGCATGTATTGCAATAAGAAAAAGTCATCTTTTGTTCACCGACCTAATATTCCCTTAAGAACGCTAGCTTTCGGCTTCACCCAGTCTGAGGTACACATCTGGCTGACCCGACAGTAACAATCGCAGAGGTGCTACCCTCATGCCCTAGCCGAATTAACGGGAACGTAGGGCATAAACACAAGAGCCAGGCAACCCAGCTTGGCCAAAACTTAAGTCATATCGATGCATATAATGGCGAAGAAACCGTACATGTGGAAAAGTAACACATGTGCAGGGGGCATAAAGCCCGGAACATAATTATATTAAGCTTCTGTATAAGAAGCCCCCAGGTGTAATGAGCACGCATGGCGCGTCAAGATTGTCTGCAGGGGGCATAAAAAACCGGAACATAAAAAGGAAAGAAAGAAAGAAAGACAGATAGCGGATATATATATATATATATATAAAAGGCGGAGGTAGGGAGACGAACACAGAGTCCGGCACTAGGGGTAGAACCTTCGGAGTCTGGCCGCATTCCATGGGTTTGGCTCGAGTCGATTGTCCGATGCATCACGCAGGTGGTACGCTCCACCGGTTAGAACTTTGTCAATGATGAAGGGACCTTCCCATTTGGGCTTGAGCTTGTCCCTTTTCTTCTTGGGTAGGCGTAGAACGAGTTCGCCAACATTATAAGTTTTGGCCCGTACTTCTCTGCTTTGATACTGCCGAGCCTGTTGCTGATAGAATGCGGAGCGGGCTTTTGCAACGTCACGCTCCTCCTCCAGGGCATCTAAACTATCCTGCCGATCAAGCTCGGCTTCTTTATTTTCGTACATGCGCACTCGAGGTGAGTCATGAAGGATGTCGCAGGGCAGTACCGCCTCTGCGCCGTACACCATAAAAAACGGTGTGTATCTGGTAGTGTGATTCGGCATGGTCCGCAGCCCCCATAGTACGGAGTCGATCTCCTCAACCCAGTGCGTATCTGATTCCTTCAAGGATCGCACTAGTCTGGGTTTAATGCCGCTCATAATATGACCATTTGCTTGTTCGACTTGACCATTTGTTTGGGGGTGATAGACGGAGGCATAATCGAGCTTAATGCCCATGTTGTCGCACCAAGTTTTTACCTCGTTAGCCATAAAGTTCGAGCCGTTATTGGTGATGATGCTGTGGGGGACACCATAACGGTGAACAACCCCGGATATGAAGTCTATCACTTGTCCGGACTCGGCTGTTTTAACTAGTTTGGCTTCTATCCATTTGCTGAATTTATCCACCATGACCAATAGGTACTTTTTCTTATGGCTTCCTCCTTTAAGGGGTCCGACCATATCAAGCCCCCAGACCGCAAAGGGCCAAGTAATGGGGACTGTTTGGAGAGCGGTAGGTGACATGTGGCTTTGGTTTGCAAAAAGCTAGCAACTGACACAATGTTGGATGAGGTCCTGTGCGTCTGCTCGGGCTGTCGGCCAGTAGAAACCTGTACGGAAGGCCTTCCTTACAAGGGCCAGAGCTGTGGCATGATGGCCGCCGAGTCCAGCTTTTTGGAGATGCACCTTTGAAGTACTCTGGTAGCGCTTTTCTTATAAAGCTCTCCCTCGTGGACCTTGTAGGATTTAGACCACCGCACAATGTAACGTGCCTCGTTTGGATCCTCAGGGAGTTCTTGCCTATTGAGGTAAGCCAAGAAGGGTTCTGTCCACGGGGCGATGACAGCCATAATCACGTAGGACGAAGGTGTTATTTCGGTGGCGGAACCTCCAATTACGTCAAAGTGTTTGGGATCTGGTGTTTTGGCCGGATCCGGACTGTTGTTGCCGGTCTCCCCTTCCCACACCATGTATGGCTTAAACAGCCTTTCCAAGAAGATATTAGGTGGGACAGGGTCGCGGTTAGCACTGATGCGGGCGAGGATATCCGCCGCTTGATTGTTTTCTCAGACCACATGGTGGAAGTCGAGCCCCTCTAACCGAGCTGCCATTTTGAGGACGGCATTGCGGTAAGCCGCCATTGTTGGGTCCTTGGTGTCAAAGTCTCCATTTATTTGAGATATTGCGAGGTTCGAATCCCCACGCACCTCTAGGCGTTGAATCCCCATGGAGATTGCCATCCGGAGACCATGCAACAGGGCCTCATATTCTGCTGCATTGTTGGAGTCTGTGTATAATATTTGGAGTACGTATTGGACTGTATCTCTGGTGGGGGATGTCAGGACGACGCCTGCCCCCAGACCAGCCAACATCTTAGAGCCGTCAAAGTGCATGATCCAATTGGAGTACGCGCCATACTCTTTAGGGAATTCGGCTTCTGTCCATTCGGTGACAAAATCGGCAAGTACTTGCGAGTTAATGGCTCACCGTGGTTGGTATGTTATGTAGAACATGAGGAGCTCAATAGCCCATTTAGCAATTCGGCCCATGGCATCACAGTTATTTATTATGTCATTGAGCGGTACTTCAGAGGCCACCGTAATTGAACACTCTTGAAAGTAGTGTCGTAGTTTCTGGGATGCCATGAAGACCGCGTATTCTATCCTTTGATAATGTGGGTACCATGTTTTGCATGGAGTGAGGACATTGGATACATAGTATACCATCTTTTCAAGCGGGAACTTATGTCCGTCCGTCTCTCATTCGACGATGAGCACTGCGCTTACAACCTGGTGTGTTGCCGCTATATATAACAGCATTGGTTCGTCGATATTTGGCGTGGCCAAGATTGGGTTGCTGGCCAAGAGGGCTTTTATTTCTTCCAATCCGGCCGTGGCCTCATCCCTCCACTCAAAGTGTTCGGTGCGTCGAAGAAGGCGATAAAGAGGTAATGCCTTTTCTACCAATCGGGAGATAAAGCGGCTTAAGGCAGCCACGCATCCGGTTAATTTATGGATTTGCTTGAGGTCTGTTTGGATAGCCAACTATGACAGAGCTTGGATTTTAGCCGGATTTTCTTCAATTCCTCTATTGGAAACGATGAAGCCCAAGAGCTTTCCGGCGTGCATGCCGAAAACGCATTTTTCCGGATTGAGCTTGATGTCATATGTTCGTAGATTGTCGAACGTAAGCCTCAAGTCGTCTATTAAAGATTCAACGTGTCTGGTTTTAATGACCACATCGTCTACATATGCCTCCACTGTTTTGCCGATTTTTGTTTCCAGGCATGTCAGAATCATGCGTTGATAGGTTGCACTGGCGTTTTTGAGCCCGAAAGGCATGGTGTTAAAACAGAAGGGGCCGTATGGAGTGATGAATGTCGTTGCGGCTTGATCGGACTCCGCCATCTTGATTTGATGGTATCCGGAGTATGCGTCGAGGAAACACAATGAGTCGTGTCCTATGGTAGCATCGATAATTTGATCGATGCGGGGGAGGGGGAAGGGATCCTTGGGGCAAGCCTTGTTAAGGTCCTTGAAATCGACACATAGGCGCCAGGATTTGTCCTTATTTTGTACCATCACCAGGTTTGCTAGCCAGTCCGGATGTTTTAACTCTCTAATGAATCCGGCCTCGAGTAACTTGGCTAGATCTTCTCCCTTGGCTTGTCGCTTGGTCTCTGAGAAACGCCGAAGAGTCTGCTTGACTGGCTTGTATCCCTTTAGACTGTTCAGGCTATGCTCAGCCAGCCAGCATGGGATTCATAGCATGTCTGAAGGATGCCAGGCGAAGATGTCCCAATTCTCACGCAAGAATTGCCGCAGTGCGGCGTCTGTTGTGGGGTTGAGCTGTGCCCCGATGGATGCTGTTTTTGTAGGGTCCATTGGGTGGACCTAGAATTTGACTATTTCGTCCGCTGGTATAAAAGAGGTGGACTTGGGTCTTTTGTCGAGTATCACGTCGTCCCTGTCCACTATGGAGCGCAGCGTAGTTAGTTCTTCGGCCGCGAGGGCTTTGGATAACGCCTCGAGGGCCAGTGCGGCGGTTTTATTTTCAGCGCGGAGTGCTATGTCCGGATCACTAGCTAGAGTGATGATTCCATTGGGCCCGGGCATCTTGAGCTTCATGTACCCGTAATGGGATATAGCTTGGAAGATCTTGAATGCCTCCCGCCCTAAAAGGGTGTGGTATCCACTACTAAATGGGGCCACATGGAATGTGATTTCTTCGGACCTATAATTCTCCGGCGTGCCGAATACCACATCTAGTGTGATTTTTCCCGCACATCGTGCCTCCCGACTAGGGATGATTCCTCTGAAGGTTGTGCTGCTTTGCTCAATGCGGCTCTTGTCTATTTCCATTTTGCTACGAGTCTCCTCGTAGATGAGGTTTAATCCACTGCCACCGTCCATGAGCACTTTAGTAAGCTGGAAGCCGTCCACAATTGGACTAAGGACCAAAGCGGCTGGTACTCGGGCTGTTCGGAATTGAGGTTCGTCACTGGCATTGAAGGTTATAGCCGTATCGTTCCATGGATTTATAGTTGCAATGTGGCAGACTTCAGCGAGGCTACGGAGTGCTCGCTTGCGCCTATTATTTGAGGCGAAAGTCTCGAAGACTATCAGTACTATATTGTTATTTCCACGGGATGGTGATCTGTGGTATTGTTTATGAGGAGATCCTCACCGCTCTTGGCCACCTGCCGGAGTATCCAACATGCTCTAAGGTTGTGTGTTGGCATGGTATCCGGTGTACTGTGAATTTTGCATGGCCCATTCAACCATCCCTCCAATACGGTTCCACGCCATGTAGTGGGCTTTGGTTTCTTTGTAATTGGATCGGGTGACTTACGAGAGTACACCCTTTTAGTTCGGACGGAGGGTTTAGTGAGAGCCGGAGGATCCCATAATTTATTTTGGGTTTTCCAGGTGCTTTCCATCGCATAGTACTTCTGCACTATGGTCGCCAAGTCAGCGAAGTGTGCCATGTCACAGCGACTTATTGCGTTGAGGATTCCCTTGTGCGTTCATTTTTGCAAAAGAATGAAATTGCATCTTCCTCGCGACAGTCCTTGACCTTGCTTATTACAAGGAGGAATCTGGCCCAATAGTGATGTACTGTCTCTTGGTGCTCTTGTATAATGTGGCAAAGATCACTTATGTGAGGGTGGGTGGGTAGATTTAAGTCCAAACCCTGACCCGATCTGAGACCCAGGGGCAGAGGAGTATCCGAATTCGGCAGTTTGGGCTCTGGGACGTTGCCCAATAGTACTGGCCCGCTGTTCGATTCTAGGTTCGAAGCTTAGGCCATGTCCTCCCGTAGATGGGTATCTGTCTCGAAGAGCTCGGGAATCCAGACATAGTTTGTCCTCAAAATAGAGGAAGAATCGCTACATTGCTCCTCCACCACCGCTATCTGATGGGTGACCGGCGGAGAGTTAATCTCCCTTTGGTCGGGTTTAAGCCCAATCCGATCATAGTCCGTAGCAACTCCCAAGGCGGCGATGCGATCCAAGAGCTCATTCAAGGAAGAGAGCTCCATTGGATCCATCTGCTCGGTGAATCCTGAGCCGACGTGGAGTTTTGATGACCCGAGAAGTCATCGTCAGCGCGACGGCCGAACAGGCGGTCATGACGAAGCCGCCTAGTCGGTGAGTTTGGCCTACAGCCAGGGCTCCCCCATAGGTAATGTTGTCCTTGACAACAAGACGAGCCATCAAGACTTATCGTGACGGCACGGTGGAACTCTCAATGAAAGCACCAATGTCGGTGTCAAAACTGGCGGATCTCGGGTAGGGGGTCCCGAACTGTGCGTCTAAGGCTGATGGTAATAGGAGGCGGGGGACACAATGTTTACCCAGGTTCGGGCCCTCTTGATGGAGATAATACCCTACTTCCTGTTTGATTGATCTTGATGAGATGAGTATTACAAGAGTTGATCTACCATGAGATCGTAGAGGCTAAACCCTAGAAGCTAGCCTATGATTATGATTATTGTTGTCCTACGGACTAAACCCTCTGGTTTATATAGACACCGGAGGGGTCTAGGGTTACACAGAGTCGGTTACAAGGGAGGAGATCTACATATCCGAATTGCCAAGCTTGCCTTCCACGCAAAGGAGAGTCCCACCTAGACACAGGATGAAGTCTTCAATCTTGTATCTGCATAGTCCAACAGTCCGGCCAAAGTATATAGTCCGGTTGTCCGAGGACCCCCTAATCAGGGACTCCCTCAATCCCACAACGGCCAAATTTGAAGGGAGACAACTAGTACATGCCATCCTAACAAAAGTGGTCTTCACCTGCAAAAGTCTCTGGTGGTTACACCACAGTGGGCTCGGCGATGACCTCCGTCCTGCCGTCCTGGCGGTCTTGGTCATGTTGCACCGGAATGTAGACCTTTGCTTGATTCCTCAGGACTCCGCGCATGCGCATGCTCCTTAGAACCAAAGAGGAAACTGGTACGCTACGCCAGCTGGCGCCCGCCTCGCCTTGGTTGTCATGGCTCAGGTCATCTAAACGTCGTGAGGTGCACCTTGCATAGATATCTCCGCTCCTCGGGAGCCAGCCTGGAGAGGCCGCCCCACGTGGAGGTCTCGGTGTCATCCGCCTCGCGAGGCTTGGCCCCTCGCAAGGTTCTTCAGTTATTGATGTTGAGGCTGGGCCATACCAGGGCATCGTTGGAGCCACGCCGTGAGTTGTAGGCAAGCAAGTCTGGGTACCCCCATTTCTAGAACACCGATAGTAGCCCCCTGATACCTCTTGAGCAGTGCGTTGGATTTCCCCGAAGAGGAGAGGATGATGCAGCAAAGTAGTGTAAGTAAATCACTCAGTTTTTGAGAACCAAGGTATCAATCCAGTAGGAGGCTACGCGCGAGTCCCTATTACCTACACAAAAACAATAGCTCAACGCAACCAACGCGCTTAGGGGTTGTCAATCCCTTCATGGTCACTTATGAAAGTGAGATCTGATAGAGATACTAAATAATATTTTTGGTATTTTTGGTATAGAGATGCAAAGTAAAAACTAAAAGCAAAGTAAAATCAAAGCAATAATAAAGTGATGGAGATTGATATGATGAGAAAGAGACCCGGGTGCCATAGGTTTCACTAGTGGCTTCTCTCAAGAGCATAAGTATTCTACGGTGGGTGAACAAATTATTGTTGAGAAATTGACAGAATTGAGCATAGTTATGAGAATATCTAGGTATGATCATGTATATAGGCATCACGTCCGAGACAAGTAGACCGACTCCTACATGCATCTACTACTATTACTCCACTCATCGATCGCTATCTAGCATGCATCTAGAGTATTAAGTTAAAAATAGAGTAACGCCTTAAGCAAGATGACATGATGTAGAGGGATAGTTTCATGCAATATTATAAAAAACCCCATCTTGTTATCCTCGATGGCAACAATACAATACGTGCCTTGCTGCCCCTTCTGTCACTGGGAAAGGACACCGCAAGATCGAACCCAAAGCTAAGCACTTCTCCCATGGCAAGAAAAACCAATCTAGTAGGCCAAACCAAACTGATAATGCGAAGAGACTTGCAAAGATAACCAATCATACAAAAAAGAATTCAGAGAAGATGCAAATATTATTCATAGATAGACTTGATCATAAACCCACAATTCATCGGTCTCAACAATCTCACCGCAAAAAGAAGATTACATCGAATAGATCTCCACAAGTGAGGGGGAGAACATTGCATTGAGATCCAAAAAGAGAGAATAAGCCATCTAGCTACTAACTATGCACCCATAGGTCTGAAGTAAACTACTCACACTTCATCGGAGGGGCTTGGATGATGATGTAGAAGCCCTCCGTGATCGATGCCCCCTCCGGCGGAGCTCCGGAACAGGCCCCAAGATGGGATCTCATGGATACAGAAAGTTGCAGCGGTGGAATTAGGTTTTTGGCTCCGTCCCCGATCGTTTGGTGGTACGTAGGTATATATAGGAGGAAGAAGTAAGTTGGTGGAGCTTCGAGGAGCCCACGAGGTAGGGGGCGCGCCCTACACCCTCATGGCTGCCTCGTGGCTTTCTTGACGGATGGTCCAAGTCTCCTGGATCATATGTGATGAGAAAATCACGTTTCTGAAGGTTTCATTCCGTTTCGACTACGTTTGATATTTTGTTTCTCTGAAACACTGAAATAGGCAAAAAACAGAAATTCTGGGCTGGGCCTCCGGTTAATAGGTTAGTCCAAAAAATAATATAAAAGTGGAAAATAAAGCCCAATATAGTCCAAAACAGTAGATAATATAGCATGGAGCAATCAAAAATTATAGATACGTTGGAGACGTATCAAGCATCCCCAAGCTTAATTCCTGCTCGTCCTCGAGTAGGTAAATGATAAAAAGAGAATTTTTGATGCGGAGTGCTACTTGGTATAATTTTAATGTAATTCATCTTAATTGTGGTATGAATATTCAGATCTGAAAGATTCAAGACAAAAGTTCATATTGACATAAAAATGATAATACTTCAAGCATACTAACTAAGCAATTATGTCTTCTCAAAATAACATGGCCAAAGAAAGTTCATCCCTACAAAATCATATAGTTTAGTCATGTTTCATTTTCGTCACACAAGAATGCTCTCATCATGCACAACCCCGATGACAAGCCAAGCAATTGTATCATACTTTAGTAATCTCAAACCTATAAACTTGCACGCAATATATGAGCGCGAGCCATGGACATAGCACTATGGGTGGAATAGAATATAATGAGGGGGGTTATGTGGAGAAGACAAAAAAGGAGAAAGTCTCACATCAATGAGGCTAATCAATGGACTATGGAGACGCCCACCGATTGATGTTAATGCAAGGAGTAGGGATTGCCATGCAACGGATGCACTAGAGCTATAAATGTATGGAAGCTCAACAAAAGAAACTAGTGGGTGTGCATTCAACTTGCTTGCTCACGAAGACCTAGGGCACTTGAGGAGGCCCATTGTTGGAATATACAAGCCAAGTTCTATAATGAAAAATTCCCACTAGTATATGAAAGTGATAGCATGAGAGACTCTCTACTATGAAGATCATGGTCCTACTTTGAAGCACAAGTGTGGTAAAAGGATAGTAACATTTTCCCTTCTCTCTTTTTCTCTCATTTTTTTGGGCCTTTTCTTTTTTTATGGCCTTTCTCTTTTTTTGGGCCTTCTCTTTTTTATGGCCTTTCTCTTTTTTTTTTTCCTCACTTCGGACAATGCTCTAATAATGATGATCATCACACTTCTATTTATTTACAACTCAATGATTACAACTCGATACTAGAACAAAGATGACTCTATATGAATGCCTCCGGCGGTGTACCGGGATATGCAATGAACCAAGAGTGACATGTATGAAAGAATTATGAACGGTGGCTTGGCCACAAATACTATGTCAACTACATGATCATGCTATGCAATATGACAATGATGAATGTGTCATGATGAACGGAATGATGGAAAGTTGCATGGCAATATATCTCGGAATGGCTATGGAAATGCCATAATAGGTAGGTATGGTGGCTGTTTTGAGGAAGATATAAGGAGGTTTATGTGTGAAAGAGCGTATCATATCACGGGGTTTGGATGCACCGGCGAAGTTTGCGCCAACTCTCAATGTGAGAAAGGGCAATGCACGGTACCGAAGAGGCTAGCAAGGATGGAAGGGTGAGAGTGCGTATAATCCATGGACTCAAGATTAGTCATAAAGAACTCATATACTTATTGCAAAAATCTACAAGTCATCAAAAACCTCGGCACTACGCGCATGCTCCTAGGGGGATAGATTGGTAGGAAAAGACCATCGCTCGTCCCCGACCGCCACTCATAAGGAAGACAATCAAATAACACCTCATGTTTCAAATTTGTTGCATAATGGTTACCATACGTGCATGCAACGGTACTTGCAAACTTCAACACAAGTATTTCTCAATTTCACAACTACTCAACTAGCATGACTTTGATATTTTTACCTCCATATCTCAAAACAATCATCAAGCATCAAACTTTTCTTAGTATTTAACACACTCATAATAAAGTTTTATTATCAATCTTGCATACCAAGCATATTAGGATTTTATGCAAATTAGCATGCTATTAAGACTCTCAAAATAATCTAAGTGAAGCATGAGAGATCAATAGTTTCTATAAAACAAATCCACCACGGTGCTCTAAAAGATATAAGTGAAGCACTAGTGCAAAACTATAAAGCTCAAAAGATATAAGTGAAGCACATAGAGTATTCTATCAAATTCCAAATCATGTATGGATCTCTCAAAAGGTGTGTACAGCAAGGATGATTGTGGTAGACTAACAAGCAAAGACTCAAATCATAAAAGACGCTCCAAGCAAAACACATATTATGTGGTGAATAAAAATATAGCTCCAAGTAAAGTTACCGATAGAAGTAGACGAAAGAGGGGATGCCTTCCGGGGCATCCCCAAGCTTTGTCTTTCAGGTGTCCTTAGATTATCTTGGGGGTGCCATGGTCATACCCAACCTTAGGATCTTGCCACTCGTTGTTCCATAATCCATCAAATCTTTACCCAAAACTTGAAAACTTCACAACACAAAACTTAAAGTAGAAAATCTCGTGAGCTCTGTTAGCGAAAGAAAACAAAACACCACTTCAAGGTACTGTAATGAACTCATTCTTTATTTATATTGGTGTTTAATCTACTGTATTTCAACTTCTCTATGTATTATAAACTATTTTACTAGCCATAGATTCATCAAAATAAGCAAACAACACACGAAAAACAGAATCTGTCAAAAACAGAACAGTCTGTAGTAATCTGTAGCTAGCGCAAGATCTGGAACGCCAAAAATTCTAAACTAAATTTCTGGGCGTGAGGAATTTATCTATTAATTATCTGCAAAAAGAATTAACTAAATAGCACTCTCCAACTAAAAATGACAGCAGTTCTCGCGAGCGCTAAAGTTTCTGTTTTTTACAGCAAGTTCAACAAGACTTTCCCCAAGTCTTCCCAACGGTTCTACTTGGCACAAAAACTAATTAAACACAAAAAACACAAAAAAAACAGAGGCTAGATAATTTAATTATTACTAAACAGAAGCAAAAAGCAAGGAATAAGAATAAAATTGGGTTGCCTCCAAACAAGCACTATCGTTTAACGCCCCTAGCTAGGCATAACAAGCAAGAATAGATCTAGGTATTGCCATAATAGTAAGATAGGTTATTAAAACTCATTTCATATTCTCTATGTTCGGCAGCAAGTTTTCTTTGAGGCAAGCAAAAGTAATCAAAAGGGCTAAATTTAACGGGACAAAAGTCCCCAAGATCAACCTTGGGAGGTATAGGTTCCTCCTTTGGTCCTTCATAATGCACAACCAATTCATCATTATAAGCATTCTTTTGAAAGAACTTTGTGATCCTATATTCAACAGAATATCCTAGTTCATTATTTCGAATAGCCAAATCATCATTAAGTTCAGAAATTCTATCAACTAAAACATTGGTAGGAACCCTTTTTCTAAGATTTTCATTGAAACCAACATAGTCTAGAGATTGAAAATGCATTATTTCTTCTTGATCAAAGAGGATAGCCTCTATGGGAGGACGGCAAGCGTCCACCCTATAATGCGCAAAAGATTTCTTTGGCTTCTTTTATTATGAATCTAAACTCATGATCCAAAAAGATAGTAGCGACACGCTTAGCAGAAGAATGCTCAATATTAGAAAATTCCAGAAAAATCCTTTGTATGGACGGATCCATGTGCATGAATTGTCTTTCAAGTTCAAATACAAGCATGGCAATAGCATCCGCAAGACTACTAGTTCTGTGAAGGATAGAACTACCCATAGCAGGTAAAGCACCGGCACAAGTAAAGAAATCTTGAATAACTCCTTTTCCAATAATATTACCACTACCAACACGGAATTTTTTTGTATGAAAGATGGTAGGTTCTTTAGCAGGAGCATCCAAATTTTTCATGATATTATTATTGTCCATATCGACAATAATTTCCCCAATTTCAGACATAGAGGTAGAAGGTAAAGGACTTGACATAACAACAAGCTAGCAAACTAACACACGAGCAAACAAAAATCAAACGGGCAAATAGAGAGAGAGGGAGGATAGAGAGAGAAAGGGAGAATAAAATGGCGAGGGTGAAGTGGGGGAGATGAAAACGAGAGGCAAATGGCAAATAATGTAATGCAGGAGATAGGGATTATGATGGGTACTTGGTATGCTGACTTTTGCGCAGACTCCACGTCAACGGCGCCAGAAATTCTTCTTGCTACCTCTTGAGCACTGCGTTGGATTTCCCCGAAGAGGAGAGGATGATGCAGCAAAGTAGCGTAAGTATTTCCCTCAGTTTTTGAGAACCAAGGTATCAATCCAGTAGGAGGCTACGCGTGAGTCCCTCGTACCTACACAAAAACAATAGCTCAACGCAACCAACGCGCTTAGGGGTTGTCAATCCCTTCACGGTCACTTACGAAAGTGAGATCTGATAGAGATGATAAATAATATTTTTGGTATTTTTGTTATAGAGGTTCAAAGTAAAAAAGGAAAAGCAAAGTAAAAGCAAAGCAATAATAAAGTGATGGAGATTGATATGATGAGAAAGAGACCCGGGGGCCATAGGTTTCAGTAGTGGCTTCTCTCAAGAGCATAAGTATTCTACGGTGGGTGAACAAATTACTGTTGAGCAATTGACATAATTGAGCATAGTTATGAGAATATCTAGTTATGATCATATATATAGGCACCACGTCCGAGACAAGTAGATCGACTCCTGGTTGCATCTACTACTATTACTCCACTCATGGACCGCTATCCAGCATGCATCTAGTGTATTAAGTTAAAAACAGAGTAACGCCTTAAGCAAGATGACATGATGTAGAGGGATAGTTTCATGCAATATGATAAAAACCCCATCTTGTTATCCTCGATCGCAACAATACAATTCGTGCCTTGCTGCCCCTTTGGTCACTGAGAAAGGACACCGCAAGATCGAACCCAAAGCTATGCACTTCTCCCATGGCAAGAAAAACCAATCTAGTAGGCCAAACCAAACTGATAATTCGAAGAGACTTGCAAAGATAACCAATCATACAAAAAAGAATTCAGAGAAGATTCAAATATTATTCATAGATAGACTTGATCATAAACCCAAAATTC
This sequence comes from Triticum urartu, assembly GCF_003073215.2. NCBI lineage: Eukaryota > Viridiplantae > Streptophyta > Magnoliopsida > Poales > Poaceae > Triticum > Triticum urartu. Next base: position 371,674,007 of record NC_053023.1, on the reverse strand, counting down.
ATCGGTCTCAAGAAACACACCGCAAAAAGAAGATTACATCGAATAGATCTACACAAGAGAGGGGGAGAACATTGTATTGAGATCCAAAAAGAGAGAAGAAGCCATCTAGCTACTAACTATGGACCCCCTCACTAGAAAAAAAATACACATCCGTGACATTTTGGGCCGAACGAAATTTTTTTCTGTCATACATATTACACTTCTATGACGATAATTGTGACAAAACCCGGTATCATCATAGATGTGGTGGGCTCCTACTTCTATGACAAAAAATCATGACAGAAAATGGGCTTTTTGTCCTGGGCGGGCCGGAGACGCAGATGCATGACATTCTTTGGGCCGTCCATGATGGAAAAAACCGTGGTAGAAGCGAGGGGGAGGAAAATTTCAGGGAGTTCCCGGTTACGGTGGGAGGTCGGGGGCCAAGCGATGCGCGTTTCTCTCATACACGTACGTGCATGTGTGCGAGGCATTCGCTCTATCTGAACCCGAGCGAGGCGTTGGGCTCTAACTGAACCCGAGCGATTGCACTGCAGGCTACGCGTTACTGAACCCGAGTGATCGATCGATGCTGCCTCTAGGATGAACAGTGAGCGTTGCGGGGGGTTTGGATGAACAGTGAGCGGTGGCGTTGCCTCTGGATGAACAGGACCCCGTGGTGTGGTGGAGGGCTGGATGAACAGTAGACGGTGGAGGGGTGCCTGTGGAGGGGTAGTTGAACAGGACCCCGTGGTGTGGAGGGCTGGATGAACAGTAGACGGTGGAGGGGTGCCCGTGGAGGGGTGGTTGAATAGGACCCCGTGCTGTGGAGGGCTGGATGAACAGTAGACAGTGGAGTGGTGGTTGAACAGTAGCCGGTGGAGTAGCGCACGGTGGAGGCTGGATCAACAGGAGCCCGTGGAGGCTGGATGAACAGGAGCCCGTGGAGGCTGGATGAACACGAGCCCGTGGAGGCTGGAGGAGGTCGACGGTGGAGATGAACAGTATCCCGTGGAGTCGCGTTTTGCGGTACGCCACACCCCTCCCGATGAACAGGACCCCCGTTTCGACCATAGCGCTCCAACAGAAGTCTGTTTCCTCCGTTTTGCGGTATGCCACACCCCTCCCGATCAACATGACCCCCATTTTGACCGTAGGAGGTCCTTTTCCTCCGTTTTGCAGTACGCCACACCCCTCCCGATCAACAGGACCCCCGTTTCGACCATAGGAGGTCCGTTTCCTCCGTTTTGCGGTACGCCACACCCCTCCCGATGAACAGGATCCCGTTTCGAACATGGCTGGTCGAACACAAGGCCATTTCCTCCGTTCTGTGGTACGCCATGCCTTGTTTCCGTCGCCTGTTCCGTCCAAGCCCTCCCGATGAACACGACGCATTCCGTTGCCTCCCCATGAACACGACGCATTTCGTTGCCTCCCCATGAACACGCCGCATACCGTTGCCTCCCCATGAACATGACAACGACGATGTTTCTCCGTTCCTACCCAGCCATGTACACGAGCCCTGGCCGTACGTATGCGCGAGTAGGCGTTCGAGACCCCGCCCGTATGTACACATACGTGGCCGTATTTTCTTTCTTGCACCCTGGCCACCTCTACTACGACGCATGCGCGCCTCTACATCGACCAGTATATATGTACGTACACGTTCGCGACCAGAATGACAAAGCTACGTACGCTTCGACCAAGTGGGTCCCGACTGTCAGGCACTTCCTTGCGTGCGAAGATGTAGCTGGTGGGTCCCAGTAGTCAGGGGGCAAAATACGGGGGCCTGTCGGGTGGGTCCCGCTGTCAGGTGAAGGAATAATCATTTTGCACGTAATAAGAAGGCACTTCCTTGCTGCAGCCGTCGACCCAGCTGTCAGCCTCTCCACGTACAGTCCACGTCTGATGGAAGCCGTTCCTTGACCACGTTGACCACGCCGCGCGGAGAGCACCAGGGCGGTGTACGACTGGGCGAGGCCTAGGAAGGGGACGACGCAGAGCCGGGGAAGACATGGCAGTGGATGCCCACGCTTAGAGGAGTACGAGGGTTCACTGGTTTGCTGCGGTGTGAGGCTGCCGTCGCCGTAGAATAACAGGGGGTGTGGGTGAGTAGAGGGATGGCCTGGCCAGCGGTGGGAGTAGTAGGGGGCGGTGAGGCCTCCGCCGCATCGCACCCGGCCACTGGAGGCAGGAGCACGAGGCACGACCGGCGCTGGTTTGGGCGGCTGGAGCAAGAAGACCAGAGGTTGAAGAAGCACTACGGCCGTTGGATGGACATCGTACGGTCACTGGAGCTAGAATCGTGCATATTGACTAAGTTCACAAAGCCCTCCGTCCCCGTCAACTTAGTAGGCCCACAAGTCAGCCTGCCACTATACCGGGTCCCAGCTAACAGGGGGAGTATTCATTTTTTTTGTGCGTAATAAGGAGGCACTTCCTTGCGTGCGAAGATATAGCTGGTGGGTCCGAGCTGTCAGGGGCGGTAGCGTTTTTTTGTGAAATACAGTGGCCCTTTTGGTGGGTCCCTAATGTCAGGTGGAGCAATCATTATTTTGTGCGTAATAAGGAGGCATTTCCTTGCGTGCGGTCGTGGACCCAGCTGTCGGCCTCTCCACGTAAAGTCCACTTTAGATGCATGTCAGTCGTTGACCACGTTGACCAGGCCGCGCCGAGAGCACCAGGGCGGTGGACGACGGCGAGGCCTAGGAAGGGAACGACCCGGAGGCATGGAAGACTCGACAGTTCTTTCCCACGCGGAGGGGAGTACGACTGTACGAGGGTTGACTGGTTCGTTTGCCGTCACCGGAGAATAATAGCAGGTGTGGGTGAGTAGAGGGATGACTAGGACAACGATGGGAGTACGGTGGGGCGGTGAGGCCTGCGCGGCAGGAGAGCCGGCCGCGGGGAGCAGGGAGCAGGCAGTCCTGCCGGCGCCTGTTTGATGGCCATCCAACAGTCACTGCTTGTGCGTCAACCTTTTCTTAGGAAAGCCTCAAATCTGTGGAAAACAGCATACAGCCCATCTGCCATTATTTCTAATAATTTACAGCCGATTTTCTAATTATTAAGGTTTTTTTGGAGCCCATATTCTTTTTGTTAGCACTACAGCCCATATTGTGGCCACGGTTAAAAAATTATACGAAATTTTGCATATTTCGGTGCGGTCCAAACTGTTTTTAATCCCGAAATTTCGACTCACATTTAAATTGATTTAAAAAATAAATGTATATGAATATAAAATCCAACAAATTCTCCATGCATAAAAATTAATGTAATTTTAAATCTTGAAACGAAAAAAATATATTTGAAACTAATTGCCGGTTTGATGTGTTTTAAAAATGTACATCCCATTTCTCATTACTGATGGGCCATTTTCTTGGCCAGCCGAATGAAAGCTCTCCGCGTCTTGAAAGATTTGCAGCCCAACAGGCTTGACAAAGCGACTTACTTGGCAAATCACAAAAAAACTGGGCTATGGCGGTGGACCCAGCTGTCAGCCTCTCCACGTACAGTACTCTTCCGATGGAATGTCATTGACCATGTTGACCACGCCACGCCGAGAGCACCAAGGCGATGGATGACGGCGAGGCCTAGGAAGGGGACGACGCAGAGCTGGGGAAGACGCGGCAGTGGATGCCCACGCGGAGAGGAGTACGAGGGTTCACTGGTTCGGCTGCGGTGTGAGGCTACCGTCGCCGCAGGGCCTGGCTAGCAGTGGGAGTAGTAGGGGGCGATGAGGCCTCATCAGCAGCACAGCCGGCAACTGGAGGCAGGAGCAGGCGGTCTCCCCGGCGCTGGTTTGGGCAGCTGGGGCAAGAAGAGCAGCGATTGAAGAAGCAGCAGGACCGTTCGATTCAAATCCAATGGTTACTGCTGCTAGAATCATTTGTTGACTAAGTTGACAAGCTATGCGTACGTGTCAACTTAGTAGGCCCACAGGTCAGCCTCCCAACAGGTGCGCCATAGATGTCAGTGGGAGGAATCATTTTTTTCGCGTAATAAGGAGGTAGTTGATTGCATGCGGCCAGGCCAGCGGAGGGAGTATGGTGGGCCGGGGAAGCCTACGTGGAATCACAGTGGGCCACAAGAGGAGGGAGCAGGCAGTCCCGTCGGTGCTAGTTTAGGTGGCTGGAGCAGGAAGATCAGAGATTGAAGAAGCACGTCGGCCATTGGATGGACATCCAACACTAACTGCTGCTAGAATCGTGTGTTCACTGACAAAGCCTTGCGTAAACAAGTTAGCCTCAAAATCTATGGCGTGTACAGCCCAGTTTCTATTATTTTTATAATTTTTACTCATTTTCTAATTCATATGGAATTTATTGCAGCCCGTTTTCCATTTTTAGAATTGCTGGCCATTTTCTGGTCAGTACCAGGGTCAAAAAATTAACTAAATATGTTGGAAATTTTGAAGATTCACAAATTTTTGCTGGGGAACGAAATATTCTTAATCCAAAAATTAATAGCCATACTAAAACAAACTTAAAAATAAATTAGTACTATGTCATGTTAAATCCAATGAAATACGTATAAGATATCAGTGAAGAACAAAAACAAAAAAAGAAACTTATATCCCATTTGCTATAATTTTTTTGGAATTTTCAACCCCTTTTGATATTACTTTTAACAGACATTGACCATACTCTTAAGCCAGGCCGGAATGCATCCCTCCTCGTCTTGAAAGATTTGCAGCCTAGTAATTCAGAGAAAACAAATAGGCCTAGCTTGGGTATTCTTCAAAAAGAAATACTAGGCTACCTATTTTCCCAAAGAACTGGTGCATGAGCATTTAGCTTTATTTATTTATTTATTTATTTACTTATTTATGTTTAGGGGACCATGAGCATGTACCTGGGCCGGATTCATGTGAGAGCCTCCCTTCCAGTTAATTATGGGCTTCTCTATTGGGCCTTCATCAGTGGGTTGCATCTTATCAACAAGAGGAAAATGTGTTCCGAGTTTCAAAAAAAATGTGTTCCGTATGATAAATAGTATGCACTACGTACGGTACGGGGCACAAAAGGATCGAACCGTGCAACGACTTCCAAAACATTGTGTTTGTCATTCTAACAACACATTTATTCAACCAACAGACAAAATATACTACTGATTGTACATTGAAAACAGCAGCAGCAACCAGGCTGGGGGTGCAACAGAAGCAGTAAGCAGGCCAAAAGAGTGAAGACGCAGCTCTCTCTTCCAAACCAAACATCAGCCATCATTACAAAAGGGCTACCAAAAAAGAACAAGTGTATGCATCAAACTAAATACAGATCCTACTACACCAAGTGTACGCATCTAACTAACTGGCTCAGTTAGACGTTACTATTTATTAAGCTGTGGAGATTGGCTGACGGCTTGAACCAGATGGGTGCCTGACGGGGGAAACTCCAGCCAGCAGGTCGAAGTCTGATACTTGCGACCCTCTCTCCTACTTTGGGCTGCAGAGTGTGGTGGCACATATCAGAGTATGGTGCATGCAGAGACGCATGGTACACTTTGTACACACATTTTTGCCTGATGAACGAAACTGCGCTGCCATCATGATCCTTGTCGTCGGTTATCTCCTGTTTAATCGGATAATTCAGTCCGACAAACAGAGGGCGTGTACCAAGGCTACTTACCAGCCTCCAGTCAAAAATTCCTGAAGGCCCAGAGAAGCTGGGATCCTGCTCAAAGACCTTGCAGTGACTGTGATTGTATTCCGCGAAACAACACATTCGGTACGTGCGAACGATCATCAATCTTTCTCCATCGTCTAATCGAGCCAGGAACCACCTACAACTATCATGCTACTTTTCTTTGAAAGGTTCTGGGATTAGGAAGGGAAGGGACACCAGGCGGCCTACAACATCATATCAAGTTGGAGTCAAATAAAAAAGGGCTCTTGGTCTAGTTAATCTTAAGAACAACATGTTATGAGCATGAATATTTTTTCAGCAAATGTTGACAGTAATATAAGCAAGCCATCATGATATCATAGGAAAGTGACATACTGTTGTAACAGCCGTTTGTAGTGATGACTAGAGTAGGCTAGCAATACGTCCAGCCATAGAAGGAGTCGACAGCGTAAATGAAGCCCTTGTGTTCAATGGCATCATAGAACCATGGAGGATGTATGATCCTGCGATGGATGTGCACATTTATCCACTTACTGCAGTGACCTGTCAGATAGGCGAGACCGCGGTTAAAGAACGCAATTAGCCTAAAGTCTTTATAATTCGCAGATCTTGTGGGCACTTGGCAGATTACAACCTTGAGCAAATCAAACTTGGTATCATGTTGGCTACTGTAAGATTCTGAGTATTTTGGGCCGCGGTGCCAAAGCAATGCAGTGTTAATCGAAGGAAGCGGGATCAATCGCCGGGTGTAGACCTCCACGAGCATCTAGCTGCCGCGACCGTCGACGAGCACCATCCAAGACGTGTTCATGCCGACCCAGTACATAACGTTAATGTAGTTGAGGCTGACGGGGATCGGATCACAGTCAAGGGGGTTGATGATCGCCACCCTATGATCGTTATGCTGTGTGACACGCTGTTTATGAAGATCAGGCGGCATCAACAAGCAAGGAGCTGGCTTAAAAAGCTCCGACCTGAGGGCTTTGAGTAAAAGGTACAACCCCGACGAGCACGCGGCGAGCGGCATGGTACTGAGATTGTTCACACGCGAAACAATGAGCTTAATTACCTCTGTGGGAGCGAATTCCAGCCACTCTTTCGGCGGACGCTGCTCGGTTCTGCCATTGTTAGTGCTTTGGTTCGGACGAGGGGGGAGGCTCCTTAGCGGGGATGGAAGATTGGACGAGATTATGTGCGGACAAAGATGGAGAAGCGAATATGTGCTGCGGGAAGTGCACAGGTGATGATGACTACAGCACGCCGCTTGACTTACGAGACACATACTAGCAGCGTAGGGTCATGTCGATGCCAGACAACTTGCTTGAGTGATCACAGTATTGGTACTCCCTACAATGCTATGCCCTAACTTGCTTGAGTAGAGTAGTAGAGTAGGACTCCACTCTACTACTAGCACCGGAGGAGTAGTATATCCTAATATAGAATAGTTACAAAAATCAATGCCCGAGCGTGGAACGACTACGAACCGTGCTCAAAGACCGTGTCTACGTGGTGTTTGGACATGGGCGACAACCTCAACACCAACGGTGCTGCTCCTGTTGCACCGTATGTGTTTCTGTCCTTCCTGTTTGAAATCGTGGTAGAATTCATGTTTCTACTCTGTATCCTACTACTATGCTAGTCAACATGATTAGTTTCATCTCTGTTATAGCCATCATTATTTATTTTGTGCTTATTCGGATTAAATCTCGTAGTAACTTGCTCATATATTCAACTGGCGCAACGTCCCCTACGACCACTCCCGTTTCATGGACGGCCTGGTCGATGCTGGAATTTTTCTATTAGGCCTTTATAAGGCGAGCTCTTCTACCACTTGTATGAGCATGAGAAGAGGAGACCTACACGTGCGCTCCTCCTCCTCGCAAGCCTCGCCACGCCACGCCTCGTCACTACGCGCCGCGGGTTACGGGATTGAGCCGAGCTGAGGATAGAGCTATACTCCCACGACCTACCTGGCCCGCACTATATAGTTTCTCACCATCGTTCCATAACATTGCACCGCCAAGCAAGTCTTCTCCATCCCTCCTTTCAGTGTGCACTGGGAGAAGGGACAGCAGGCCTCCGGAACCCCGCCTCTCGTGATCCTGTACGGGAGAGGGGCGATCAGGTTTTTGGGGAGCGCTCTCACACGACTGCTGGCAACGACGACTTCGCGAACGACGACTTCTTCCCCGACCTCGGCAACCTCATCCTTGACATGGGCGACAACATCAACGCTGGCAACCAGTGAGATACAGGGTGTAGGAAGCGGTTTGGGAATTTGCATGCCTTTCCAACCAGTGAGATACTCCGTACAAAGTATGACAGAGAAATAACCACAAAGAAGGAAGCTAAAAGTAAACAATCAAACGAGCATTTTTGCATTCTTTTGCATTGAATCCTTTCACAAGCTTGACTAGTGCTGTTTTTCTACTTTTACAAAAACCGCATCGTAATGTTAAAACGTGCATTTGCACGTACATAAGTAATAGTAGTACTCCCTCCGTCTAGTTGTATAAGTCTTCCCTCCTTCTTGGTCACGGTGCACAATCGAAGATGACTTATTGACCTAGACGGAGGGAGTAGCACAGTCTGCAAGCATATATCGAGAGAGATGTGTAGTGCGATAGTATATAGTAAAGTTTGTGCTATATGCACGTACTTGCAAAATGCGTACGAATACACAAGGTTTCCAAACTTTCCCTTTTACATACTTAATAAAGGATGCTAAAAATTCCTGAACGTTCGGGATTTATCATTTGCGTACCAAAACTAATGAGACCGCCTTACGAAATAAAAATTATACTCCTCCTAAAAGCCACGACGCTCGTAGGAGTGCTTGCGGCGCGCCACGAGTGCCCTGGTGCGCGGCCGTTTCCCAGCGCGCCGACACAACGCCTCTTCCTCGGCCTCGCAACTCGCGAGGTACTGATTGGCGGCTTGCCGGCGGGCGAGCGCGATCCCACCGGTGTGGTGATCCGGCGCCAACAGGTACTCCTCCTCGCTGGAAGCGTGCACCCGGTCCACGTACCGCCAAGCGTAGATGATGCGCTTGGGCCCGACTGCACTCAGGCATCGGCACGGGCGTCCTCCGCCACCCTCACGGCCCTCGCACGAGCCTTCTGCCAAAGAGCCAATTGCCTGACTCTCTCAGACGCGACATAGGCCTCCCGGGCAGCTTGTTCTGCGGTGCTCTTCTCTTCCTCGGCTTTCTTCTCCGCCTCTATTTTGGCGCGCTCTGCTGGAGGCAAAGCCTCCCACAAGGCGACATCCATTTCTTTCCAAAGCTCCTCAAGGCTGGGGGGGCTCGGCGGGCGGCGCGGCGTTCTCGTCATAGCAGGGAGCCGACGCGTCCTCCGACGCGTGTGCTGGCGAGATTGGGAATGAAGACGCGTCCACCTCGACGTGTTGCGGCGAGGAGCGGAACACCGATGCGTCCTCCTCGACTACTGGCGGCGAGGAATGGAACGGCGACGCGTTGCGTCGCGGCGAGGAGCGGAACACCGACGTGTCCTCCTCGGCTAGTGGCGGCGAGGAATGGAACGGCGACGCGTCATGTAGCGGCGAGGCGAGGAGCGGAACACTGACGCGTCCTCCTCGACTAGTGGTGGCGAGGAACGGAACGGCGATGCATGACCGTCCGCGTGGTGCAGCGAGGGGCTCCTAGGGCTTGGGAGGGGCGATGCCATGGTGGTAGACGTGAGAGGAAGGGGGAGGAGATAGCGATGAACGTGAACATGAGGGGGAGGAGATAGCGATGTCGTGGGAGGCGCAGTATTTATAGCGAGCAATGGCACACCAACGTAAGATATGGACTGAGCTGCACTGACTTAACTGCCGGTCTAGTTGCGTCACTGACATGCACTACTAGGAAAAGTCCTACTAATGGCGCACTGGTTTTTCCTACTAATGGCGCATTACCAGTGCACCATTAGTAGCACGCCACTAGTATATCTTACTAATGGCGCACCACAGGTGTGCCATTAGTATCTGGTATACTAATGGCGCACAAACTAGTGCGCCATTAGTATGTAACAACATGCGCCATTAGTGTGCCTCCCGGGGGGCCATACATAAGCATGGCTTTGTCATACTAATGGCGCATTCTCTGTTGATGCGCCATTAGTATCCTTTGGCATACTAATGGTGCACCTGGTGGTGATGCGCCATTAGTATGAATATTTTGTTTTTTTTCCTTTTCTGATTTTTGCGTAGGTTACAAAATATATTATTAGACAGAATATAAAATATATTATTAGACAAAATATAGACAGCAGCGCACAGCAACATCAGATTCATCGAATACAATAGAAGATTAGTCTCCGAATACAATTCATCATATTAGTCTCCGAATTCAAAAGACCGAACAAAGATAAAACATTACAAGTCTCAAGACCGCGAGTATCGAGTTTGTCTTCACATTACAAGTCGATATCGATCATCTAAACTACCATCACATAGAAGAGAGCTGTGGTCATCACGATGAGCATCATCGCGATCAAACTAGTCTTCATCCGGTTCCTCCAACGCTCCCTCCTCTCTCCCGCTAGATAGCGGGCGTATCTAGATTCGGCCTCCGCCCTAGTGGTGTACCCTTTGTAACTATTACCGCTGAAACGGTGAACCTGTCTCCGACACTCCTTCCAGTCGTCGTAGACTCCGGGAACCTTACCCTTGTACACGACATACGACAGCATCTCTATGCACAAGCCAAACAACAGACAATACATAAGCAATATGTAAGTATGCAACAAAAGGATCGGAAGAGAAAAGTAAGACATTAATAGCACGATTCATGGTCCTACTAAAAAATAGCATCTATTACATCTAAGTTGAACGACTGTCCAAACCAAAGAGACATACGAATTCATTAAAGTATAATTACAACATGAGCCAATCAATGTTTCAGAAATACACATCACTACTTTCGACTCGACTCATCGGACATGAACGTGGATGAAGCCGCCGTCTATCGTGATGGTCATGAAATCACGGTCATTGTCACCCTGCATTTGTAGCATTTCATCTATCTCACTGTTGGACGGTTGATATCTGAGGAAGAACTGCCCCGAGGAATGAAGGACATCTTGATGGATGATGTCCGCAAACTCCGACTGGATGCGAAAGAATTCTTGTCTGAGGTCCGCGTCCTGGACTGCCGACAAGCTCGCGGCCCAATCTTTGAGATTATCTGGTAGCAGAAGTTGATGATGGTCCCTTACGATCGCTCGCATGTGATGGAGGGCGTAGTAGGCATCCTTCTGACCGCCAGGTGGCTGCTTGAGGCAGTAGAAATTCGTATTGTGTGAGAACATGTGCTTGCCGTACTTACGAACTGCCCTGGTGAAGGTGCCTCCAGATTTGGCGTAGGCGGGGAGAACATCATCAAGAACTTGCTTGACATTTGTGTAGTCTATCTTGGAGTTACGGTTCGGGTCTAAATACGTGGCCATGGAATATTTCGGGCTTAAGAGGATGAGTGTGCAATGTGTGTCACTGCACAGAACACGGAATGTTAGAAAAAAACGATCGAAATCTAAGAAATCATATGTTACGGGGTGGTTAAGGGATGACTTACTCGGGAAAGTAAGCCACAAGGAAGTTATCCTTATCTGGGTTTGCCAGAATGACGCCTTTGAGGTGTGAACTCGCAACTTGGCGGTCCCCAGCGCTGCTCAAGTGCTTGGCACGCATGTAGAAGGGGTCGACTATCACGATGTCCGGGGTCTTGTCTCTAATGATCCGCATCTCCATACTTAGCGAAAACAGCCGAACGAAGGTGTAGTGCAGCGGATGAAGGTTAAACATAGCAAAGATGTCATCAAACCGCAGGACGATCGTACCCCCGATGTCGCCATCCACAAAGCCCTTGCCCTCTGGCACCTTGGCCACGAAAACCGGGTATGCCACATCCTTCTCTCTGAGACGCTGCTTCTCCAAATAAAGAACACTGTCGTGCAGACTCCACATAGCACCGGTTGCAGCATTCAGCATATTTGGTGGTAGCATCACCCTACCCGCCACATGCACCCTCCTCGAGATATCGTTAGGTGAAGGTGGCCCGTCCTGAGCACGGATCGAACTCGGTGCCGGCTGGCTCGCACCGGCGCCCTTGTTAGTCTTTCGTTTCCGTCCCTTCTTCTTGATCTCCTGTAATGGGACCGAGTTCTGCTCACAGACCGCCTTCTTAAGCGTGTTGGGGCTGATAATATTTCGCACCTCAGCTATCAGAGGCTCGGTGAAGGCGGGAGCTAGAGGCGTGTCCTGAGAACTGAACGCCCGACGACGCCTATTGCAATTGGATTTCTCTGCCGTACCAGCTAGATCGCAGTCGTCTTGGTTGGGTTCTTGAGAAAGAGGCCCGCAGAACTCATCAGCGTACCCATGTTCGGCAAAGTACTTATCAACTTTGGTAAATGTACCTTCATCGTTGTCGTCGCTGTCCGGATCCTATGCCATAGGGCTGTCCGGATCCTATGCCATAGGGATGTCCGGCAGGTCCGGTAGCATTGCGGCGTTCTTGCCATGGCTTGGCGCCGGCACGACTGGCGGTCTTGTCTGTGGGGTGGTGTCCCCCGCCCCCAAACGAATCTGGCTCTTCGGCCAAAGCAGGGGCCAGTTTACGTAGGTGCTGAGGGTCATCTCATCTTCTTCGTCGGCCCCAGCGGGTCGAATCGGAGGTAACAGCTCGTCCAACCCGAACCACTTCAACCCTATACATTGTGGGTGGCATCGGATTACCGTGGAACATGGGGTTGCCCGATTGAACGATTCTGCCCTCGGCGACATCGACCAACTCTGCGCCCACGAAATGCAGAAGAGTGCAAGGAACGTCCGCGGTGCCCTGCGAAAACATGTACAGGGCGTCAGGGATGCCCAGTCAAAGGCAAGGAGATGAAGTCATCGGCCGAGAGGCTTGGTTACCGTGATGCCGTTGAGCTCGGCTAATGTCGAGGCACCGCCAACGGCGGGCATGCAACTGACGGAGGGGGAGCTTGCTGGCGAGGTGCCGGCCGGCGTACACCCGGGTGCATTAAGCTCCAATGCCTGTGCCGGCGCCGGAGACACGAATACCGCCTCCGCCAGAGACACCAATGGCGCCACCGCCGGAGACACCAATGGCGCCGCCTGCGCGCTATGCGAGTTGCTGGCCGTGAAGCTGGGAATCTGGGGAGGCCCCTGTTGGCTGCCCGCAATCCACGTCGTCAGCCCATGAATCAACGTAGGCACCATGGCGTTGAGCGTCGTTCAAAGTTGTTGTTGCACTTGCTCTTGGACAAGCTCCGGAATCTGTGCCACTTGTGCCTTGAGTTCTTCAACCTCGCGCGTCTAGCTTTCTGAGCTGGTCTTTTTCTCCTTCCGCACACCAGCGGTATAGTATGACCCCCATTTTGTGGACAAGCCTTTGCCGGCCACACGACCAGCTGATGTCGGCTTAGTGAGCTTATCCTTGTTTTTCATTATGTTCAACGCCCTATTTAAAGGGGTGTCGAAAGGGGAGCTCTTAGACGACCCCGCGCTACTGCTTTCAGTGTCCTGCGAAAGGAACGTGAACCATTTAGAAATATTGGGGATTAATTAGAGTGCAACCATATGGAGCTAATTACGCGGGGGTGTATTCCTTACCAGAAGAAGCTCAAGCGCCCTGGTCTTCGGATCCGTGGTAAGCTCCTTTGTTATCGGGTCCTCCTTGTACCAGGCCCTGACATAGTTCCTGGTCTGCTTGTCACCACTGTATTTCTCGAAGCGGGGCGGTAGGCCTTGCTCGGCACGCTCAGCGTCCTCCTTGTCCCATATAGGCTCCGCCACTCTGTAACCGCTGGGACCGAGTTTGTTTTCCCCTAAGTTCAACTCCTGCATTTCTTTCCCCCACTGACTTGATTCGGAGGTTGCACTGCTCTCGCACTTGATCTTGAACTCCTTGTACTCATCTTCGCTCATCAACGGATATTTCGCCTTGATCTTCTCATAACTATCACCTTTATCAATCATTCTCTTCACCGCGCTTTTCCAAGTAGACAGGGCCGTGCTCATCTTCGTGAGGGCGGCACTGTTCACTTTATTCCCTGAGAGGCGTGTGTTTTCAAATTCGGCGGGGAACTTGTATTGTTCGTGCAGCTTCATGAAGAGGAGGTTGCACAAATTCCCTCGGTCCTTATGCCTAAGGTTCTCGGTGTTGATCGAGACGGTGCTCCGGAGAATGCACCCGAGCTGAAGCGAGTAACCCTTGACTATATGTTTGGGCTCCGTTGGATTCCCGTCGGAGTCCACTTGAGTGAATTCCTCCTTGAGTGTGCGGAGCACATTCGGGCGCCGGTCCTTCCTTTGCTTCTTCGGTTGGCTGCCATCTGTGTGTGCGCCACCATCATCAGTGGTGGCATCCTCGGCGGCACCATCAGTGGTGTCATCCCCGACACCACTAGGGGTTGTGTAATCAGGATCGGTGTCTTCCGCGGCGTCCACATAGCGGTGAGGTTGTTCCTCCATCTCCTGGGACAGCTCCCAGAATTTCTTGCCGCCCGAACCACCGGCCTCACCATTGTGGGCCATGTTTCGCTCTAAATAGGAAAAAAGTTTGGTCAAAAAGTTGGTTATTGTCAAGGAACAAGATCATGGTCTCATCATTTAGGGTTTGTCGACACCGAGGCACCCTAAAAGCCTAAGCTTTCATCATTTAGGGTTTGTCGACACCGAGGCACCCTAGGTTGGGCCTAATCACTTGGCACTAATCACTTGGCTCTATTGCCACATATGGTTTAATGCAGCAAGAATAAAGGGGCAGTTGATCCTACTTAACTAAGTACTAAGATACCCCGGCCCATGCATTAGTAGCACGTACCTCATATGTCCGATTTTTTAGCAAAGTCATGCTAATATTCACGGAAAATTTCAGCATGACCTTTGCTGAAAATAGGACATATGGAGTACCCGAATTTGCCGGAACGGAAGTTAATCGACATTCCGGCAAACTCAAGGGCCTCTCGGGGTACAACGGCAGCATCACAAGTTGACAAAATTCCCAAGTAGTACAGCAGCAGCATCACAAGTAGTACCAATGAACATATAGTCCAACACATTCTGAATTTTGATAAATGACAGCAAGTTAACTCATGCTGACAACAACAAACTTATAACAACATAAATGAAATTGCAGTATATCCATATACAAAGCAGCAGGATCATCCACCCCATGACAGCAACAAACTTATAACAACACAAACTTATAACAAAGTAAAGCCATATATCCATCTTCTAAGCTATGAGCCATGGACCATCCACCCCATGAACTAGGAGTGTCATGCATCCATATACAAAGCAGCAGGATCATTCCAGATTGATATGCCCCTGAGTCTGGCAGTCAAAATCCGACATCACCAGTCTACAGATGTATGCGTCATGTTAAGATTTTTGTTTGCCTCAAACAAATTTGTAATGCGCTCTTTGGCCAAACAAAACAAGAAGCTTATCTGGACCATAAAAACATGCACCCAGCAAAATTAAAAGGTTGGATATGTATGATGAACATGATGAAACAAAATTAAGTGGTAGAGTATGTATGATGAACATGTTGAAACAAAATCAATGGTCCTAGGCTGTTCTACGCTACCACCACAAACTAAACAATGGCATAACAAAAAAAGGACAGTATCCATCCCTCCACTACTTCTGTAATTACACCTGAGTGACAAACTACCCTCACCCGGCAAGAAAGCTCATCCTAATGGGCAGAAGAAGTAAATTATCTCTAGTTATGATCTGCACCAAAGTAGGAACCCAATCTAACAATCATCAGTGACAAAAAGGGCATGAATGTATAGATAGCACAGCCTGACACCAAGGGACCCACCACTAAGCTAGCTAAGAGCACCAAAGCATCAAGAACTGTTTGACTGTAAAAAATAGTTGTTTCTACTACCAAATTACCCAGTTTTCTCAAGCAGTCAATTACACCATGATGATACCAAATTCTTGTAGCAGTACAATGAGTTCATAGGATAAAAAAATCATCCACATTCACCAATCACCTTGTTACAACAAGCAAAAAATTTCATTTTCATGGGCAACTAAGGACCAGGTGAACTATGGACTAACTTCAGTCACAGATGTTGGTGGCTACATAATCTCCTCAATCAAGAGCTGCTAGCTATAGGGTGCACCTAGTGACCCTGTTTCTTATAAATCTAAAATCAAATTAACCAACTTATGATGACAAACTGAAGCAAGCTATAATCTACTACAATTATCACAAGATAGCATAATAACTCATCTAACAATGCTAGTTGCTAGTAACCAAAGAACCTAGCCAAGAACTTCTCTCCAAGATTTTTATCATAACCTCTACGGTTCAAATATCCCCCTAGCCTGTTATGATTTTCAACCTCTTTGCATATACTGGCATAAAATGGCTATGTGGTGTGCATATCCCAATTTGCCTTTTTCTTTTTTATCCATTTCACATCACAAATTTCAATCAAGCATGTATAAAAGGTAAACTGCCACACACTTCACATCAACATAACCAGGAAGTAATAGTAGTACATGTTTCACACACAAGATGCTATGTATCAACATAACCATGAAATAATGCATGTTGAGGACACACACAACATACGAATCTACACATATGTTTTCATGCTGGGATTTATCCATAACAATTAGAAACATAGAAGCAGCATATGCAAGTAAGTTTGCTTCTTTACCTCTGGTTACAGGGAGGAGGGGAAGAACAGAGACTCAAGGCGTGCTCCTGCTGCTCGAGGTGGATGGGGATGGCGGATGCGGGCAGAGGTTGAGCTCCTGCTGCTCGAGGCAGACCCGGGGGCGGTGAGGCTCCTGTGTTGGCCGTTGGCGGTGGTCGACGAGGGGCAGCGCCGGTGGAGAGCAGCTGGGCGGCGGCTAGAGAAGACGGAAGAGGAGGCGGGTGTGGGTGGGAGCTCCCGTGGCGGTGGTTGAGGAGGGGCCGCGCCGGTGGCCGGCGGCGCCAGCAAACCCTAAATCGCAAGGAGCGTGCTCGAGGAGGAAGCGCGTGAGGATGGTGGCTGCCGTGGAGTGGCTCCACGACGACGGTGGTGCTCCCTGTCAAACGGGTGCTCGACGGTGCTGCTCTGGAGTGGGGCGACGACGGTGGTGGCCGGGAGTAGTGGAGTGGTTGTTGGGGCGGCAGAGGATGGTGGAGGGGCTACCGTGATGGGGATTGGGGATTTTAGTCAGGGGAGGGATAGCAATGGCGCACCACCTAGCGGTGCGCCATAAGTAACTTTTTTGGGATAGCAATGGCGCACCACCTAGCGGTGCGCCATAAGTAACTATTTTTTTGGATAGCAATGGCGCACCACCCAGCGGTGCGCCATAAGTAATTTTTTTTGTATATCAATGGCGCACCACCCAGCGGTGCACCATTAGTAATTATTATTATTATTATTATTATTATTTGCATCGAATAAGTTTTTAGAAAATGAATATGAATATGAAACAGTATTAATTTTTTATAAAAATAGTAATTATTTTTTAAAAAATTATCATCAAATTTGTTATTTGAAAATATTTATGAATATGAAAAAATATCATCAAATTTGTTATTTGAAAATATCATCAAATTTGTTTTTTTGGATTTTTAGTTGCATTCATTTGTGAATTGGTAAAACATTTCTGAATATGAAAAAATATCATCAAATTTGAAAAAATATTCATGAATTCAAAATGTGCCCATGAAATTTAAAAATATTCATGCATGAGTTCAAAAAATATTAACAAATTCAATACTTTTTGTGAGTTAGAAATTCAATAACATAATAAACATAAATAAATATTCATGAGGACTAGAACAGAAGAAATATCATTTTAAAATGTCGAAATACAATCGAGAAATGAAGACTACGATTTAAATACAATCGATCTTAGCTAGCTATCTGTTCACAATCTTCTTGCCCTTCTTTTTCGCAAATGGAGTTCTTGTGTGGAACGGACGTCCTTTAGGTAGGGTGGTCCTGCTTCTTCTTGTGATGTGTGCTGCTACTTCATCGTCGTCGTCATGTTCGATCTTCGGGTCGCCGTACTTGTCGAAGTCTTGCTCATTGGCTACTCCATCCATTCCGATGATCTTTCTTTTGCCTCTCCTCACGACAACACGACTGGGCTTTGACGGGTCGGTAATGAAGAAGCATTGGTCCACTTGGGAAGCCAGTACCCATGGCTCATTTTTCGCGGTGATGTTTGCGCCCGCGGTCTTGGATTTGGCTTCGGGAATAACCATGGTGGTGAAATACCGGTCTTCTTTTAGGACGCTCTTGGCCCATCTGACACGGAACATCGAGACCTTCTCTCCAGCGTAGCTCAGCTCCCAGATCTCCTTGATCCTTCCGTAGTATCTGTCCTTGTCATTACCGGTGTAGGATTCCATCGTTACCCCGGAGTTCTGATAACCATCGCTCTTCATGTCCTTGTCCTCGGTGTAGAATGTGTAGCTGTTGATATCGTATGCATCATAGGTCATCAGGTTGTGCTCGGCGCCCTGTGACAAGGCGAATATGAGTTGTTGTTCCGCGGAAGAATCTTCATGTAAAGGGTACGACAGAAGCTTCTGCTTGAACCAACGCATGAAACATGAGTTGTGCGCTTTGAGTATATCTCCGTCCATCCTCTGTTGGCCTCGGTCATTGTACGTCTTCTCAATAAAGGTTTTGTGCTCTACCACCCAAGGATCGACCACGTCTATGTGTTGTAGAGCGACTAGGTTTGCTCTTTCAAAGTCGATTAGTCGACCCTCGAAGTCGACATGCATTTCGCGGCGACCCTCTCGGTGACCCCATCCAGCGAGCCTGCCGAGGTGCCTGTTGACGGGCAGACCAACGGGGTTCTCGATGCCTAGATAATTCGTGCAGTAGGAGATGCACTCTTCGGTCAGAAAGCCCCTGGCTATGCTTCCCTCTGGACGTGACATGTTGCGAACGTATCCTTTGATGACACCATTCATCCTTTCGAACGACATCATGCTGTGCAGGAACGTCGGCCCGAGTTGGATGATATCCTCCACGATATGGACCAGCAGATGCACCATAACGTCGAAGAATGCGGGCGGGAAGTACATCTCAAGCTCGCATAGTATCACCACAATCTCTTCCTGTAGCCTTCTGAGTTGCCTCACGCCAATCGACTTCCGAGAGATGATGTCGAAAAAGTTGCATAGGCCAAATAGCGTTTCACGGACGTGCGCGTCCATGATCCCATGGATTGCAACTAGAAGTATCTGCGTCATCAGCATGTGATAGTCGTGAGACTTCATCCTGCTGAACTTCTGCTTCGCTAGGTCTAGGTATCTGCTTATCTTCACTGCGTAACCGTAAGGAAATTTTACTCCTAGGAGGCAGGTGAAAAACTGCTCGATCTCCTCCTGACTTAGAGTGAAGCACGCGGGAGGGTAGTCATTTCCGGTCTTCTTGGCCTTTTTGCCTTTGCGACGACTTTCTGTGTCCTGCTTCGCCTCATCATCATCATCATCATTAGCATGAAGCTCCTGCCTGATGCCCATTGATTTCAAGTCTGCCCTTGCTTTCGGCCCATCTTTGGTCCTCTCTGGCATGTTGAGTAGGGTACCAAGCAGACTCTCGCACACGTTCTTCGTGATATGCATGACATCAAGGCTGTGAGGCACACGGTGGATCTTCCAGTACGGCAAGTCCCAGAAAACAAACCTCGTTTTCCATACCTTCAGCAGCGGCTCTGGCGCCTGTCGCTTCTTTCCCGGCTCTGGCGCCTTTTGCTTCATTCCCGGCAGTGGGCAGTCTTTCCAATTTTTCAACAGCTCGTCTATTTCCTCGCCGCTCCTCGTACATGGGCGTTTTCGGGGTTCGGTTTCACCATCGAACAGATCCTTGCATTTCCTCCACGGGTCATCGTCGCGAAGCCACCTTCGATGTCCCATGAACACGGTTTTCGAAGACCCGGGATCTCTATCTAGCTGGCGATACGTTGTGTCATCCATGCACCTTACGCATCCAGAAAATCGATGGACTACCTGCCCCGTGAGATATCCGTAACTGAGATAGTCATGCACCGTCGTGAGCAGTGCGGCTCTCATAGGGAAATATTATTTCTCTGCGGCGTCCCACGTATTGGCTGGCGTTTTCCACAGCATGTCTAGCTCCTCCTTCAGCAGCCCTAGATAAAGATTGATGTCGTTCCCTGGTTGTTTCGGCCCTTCAATTAGCATACTCATGTGAATGTACTTCCTCTTCATGCACAACCAGGGGGGAAGGTTGTACATCCACACAAACACAGGCCAGGTGCTATGTGTGGTTCTCTGGCTGCCAAACGGATTGACTCCATCGATGCTCGCGCCCAGCACGATGTTCCTTGGATCCTTCCCAAATTCTGGGTATTCGAAGTTCAACGCTTGCCACTAGGTCGCATCCTTAGGGTGACTCAGCATCTTGTCTTTTTTATTTATCTCCGGATCATTTCCGTCATCTTCCCGCTTCTTCTCCTCCCTATCCGTGTGCCAACGCAGGAGGTTTGCTACCTTAGGGTCCGCGAAATACTGCTGCAGACGAGGAGTGATCGGAAAGTACCACACCAATTTTCGAGGAGCTTTCTTCCTCTTCTTGTATCGAGTGACGCCGCACACTGGACATATGGTAGACTCCGCGTGCTCGTCCCGATAAATGATACAATTGTTCATGCACACATGGTATTTCATGTGCGCTAAATCCAGAGGACACACGATTTTCTTCGCCTCCTCGAAACTGGTCGGGCACTTGTTCCCCTTGGGAAGACGTTCGTGCCAGAATGACATGTTCTCGTCGATGCATGCGTCGGTCATTTTGTGTTTTACCTTCATCTCCAGAGCCATGAGCGTTACTTTCAGGCGGGTATCCTCGGGCCTGCATCCTTCATACAATGGAGTAACCACGTCTATCTCCAGTTGATCCAGCTTGGCTTTCTCTCGGGCGGCATCTCTTGCGTTATCCGTCTGCTTGAGAAGCAGCTCTTGAATATGAGGGTCCTGCACCTAGCCTCCATCGTCGTCTGCTCCGGCATCTTCATCTTCATGATCACGCCCTTCATCTTGATCTTCCTCATCATCATGTACGACATCTTCTACATGATGACTGTGTACAACATCACCGTCGTGATCATGTCTTGGAGATTCTTCATCTTCTCGCCCGCCCTCGTCGCGGTGGTACTTGTCTTGTTGCCCTTCCTCATTTCTTGCCCGGCCCCGGCCATGGACGACTTCATAGTCATCTTCATCACCTTGCCACCGATAGCCATCCATGAAACCACGCAAGAGCAGGTGGTCCTGCACCTGCCCGGAATCCGGGTCCGCAATAAGGCTCTTCAGCTTGCATCTTCGACATGGACATCTTATCTCCATCTCGTTCTTGTGAAGCATCTCGGCCTTCGCGGAGCTCAAAAACCTATTCACGATGCCTTCAGTCATCGTGCGGACCATGGTCGCCTGCGGGGTAGAGCAAAACGATATTTTAGAACCAAGAAAAAATTTGGCATGACCTTCCCTAAAAATAGGACCAAAAAGAATGCATAGTGCCAAAATTCTCGCCGAAACGGAAATGAATCAAAACATTACGGCAAAATATTGGCAACTATCGCATTTCAAATACCGGTACCTTCAAACACAAACTTATATGCAACACCACAAACACATGCAACACCACAAACATACATAGATCTAGCTAGGCCACAAAAATTGCATGTGCACGTTGTTGGAGCGAGCTAGGGAGAAAAAAAGTAGATCTACATCATGAAGATAGCTTTCTCCTTACTTACCTATCAAAAAAAGGTAATTTCTCCACTTAATTTTGATGAATCTATGGTGGAAATGAGGTGAGGAGGAGGAGGCAGCCGAAAGATTGGAGAAGGAGGTGGAGGGAATGAAGTGGGGAAAGTGAGTGGGTAGGTGTGGGGCTGTCCAAAATATCTTGTTGGGGTCCCAGGTTACTAATGGCGCACCACAAGGAAATGCGCCATTAGTAACCCTGGTTACTAATGGCGCACCTGCAGGTGGTGCGCCATCAGAAGTTTTGCAAAAAAGTAAAAAATATAAATATATATACTAATGGCGCACCGTGTAATAGTGCGCCATTACTAGTTTAAACTAGTAATGGCGCACTGTGAAACGGTGCGCCATTAGTAGTTTTGCAAAAAAAGAATAAGAAAAAAATTACAGTAATGGCGCACTCTCTGCCTGGTGCGCCATTACTAGTTAGAACTAGTAATGGCGCATTGTCGACCTGATGCGCCATTAGTATGTATGGAAAAATGGAAAAAAAATTAATACTAGTGAAGCACCCTGTTTTTGGTGCGCCATTAGTGTCTTCCACACTAATGGCGCATCACCAACAGGTGCGCCATTAGTATATAGTAGTGGCGCACTACTTCCCTGGTGCACCATTAGTATCAATCCTATCTATAGCCCTTTTCCTAGTAGTGATGTGGGCTAGACCCCTGTTGGGCCCATATGTCAGTGACCGAATGCACCTGCAGTAAAGTAACAGCTACGTGGGCATATTTATTGGAGTAAATTACGGGGGAGCGAAGGGGTGGAAATATTGCTGGTCACAACGGATTGGACGAGCGTGGGGGGAGGAGAGTCATGCATGCAGATTTTTTCACACGGGGTGGAGTGGTGGGACCGCCGGGGGGAGAAGGAGAGTTTGGCAGGCATATTGTTTCCACACATGGAGAGGAAAAGATTTGGAGATGAACGGGCTTCCTGCAGGTATGGGGAACGGTGCATAATAAGTTATCTTGCATGTCGGGCTAGGTATAGTCTCAAGTCATTAAAAAAACATGCCCCACACATGTTCATATTTCAAGGTGCACTAAATTATTGCATGCGATGATTAAGGCTGGCCATAATGGCGGTATCTTAGCTGGTATCACACACATGGGAATAGCAAACATGCTGATGTGGCAAAGAATTAAAGAAGAGAGGGGGTTAGAGTAACTAGTGTTCATGCATGCATTGGTAAACACATTTTTTTGTGGAGAACCACAACACTAGTTGAGTACTTTTGTAGACCATTCACAATGTCAAATCAATATTTTTACACTCATTATAAAACGTAGTTCTTATACTCATTATAATCAGTACTCCCTCCGTCTAGGTGAGCAAGTCATCTTAGATTGTGCACTGTGACCAAGGAGGAGGGGAAAACGAGAGATCTTAATGTTTATTTGCTAATTAATAGCATTGCATGCAATGAACTAACCACTGCATGTCGTGTTTGGTAGTCTCAAGTCATTAAAAGCATGCACACCCACATCTCCTATTGGTTGATATGTCAAGAAACAAGAAACGAGGTAGAAGTTAATGCACCGCGCCTAAGTGTTTTGGGAGTATTGTAGATATTGATATTTTTAGTATAAATTTGGTCGTGGGATTTCATTGATGCCTGTCAAAGCGTTGACAGGTCTGCTATGCGTGACCTGATGATGAAAGCGTTCAGCATCTCGAAGTTGATCAACAATCTTCAATTGTAAAAGATTAGCCGTTCGGCCAATAAGGTGGCACACTTAATCGCTAAGTATAGCTTTGACAATAGATTAGATGGTATTCTTGTAAATTACGTACTGCCCTGTGTGGTGAATATTGTATCGAATGAGTGTACTAGTGTGGCTGGTTAATTAATATAAGGTGGTGTTCAAAAAAGTATAAATTTGGTCAAACACTTTGCAAACGGTTGACGGGAGTAAAAAGGACCAGAGGGAGTATCATGCACGCGGAGTAAGCAAAAAAATTGCTTGTCTAAAAAAAGGCAAAAAAATTCCTCATTTATAGCCGGTCGAAGTCTCAAAGGGCGCGACCACGCGAGGGAGGCGAAGGTCGTGGGAGGCGCGAAGTTTGACGGAATTAAGTGAAGTTACATCCACGTGCCGGCATGGCGTGCGAACAGGCAGAAGCTATACCGTCAGGCCTAGGATATGGGTCTAGTAGACATGACATCTAGTGGGTCCCGCATAGTTCTCGAGAACTCTTTGGGGGCTTGCAACAGTTTATCCACCGGGCAAGCCAGCAACCCCACGCCGTTCGCATGCCCTACTCGTCCACGTCTTCTACCTTACAACAGTTTGCTCCCAGTCGTCCCGTCCTTTCACATTAGTTCGCTCCCAGTTTTTTTTGTGGGGTACAACAGTTGAACTTCTCCTAACCCTCCTCCAAAATCCATGGCCTCCCAAATCTCCATGGTCGCCGCTGAGGACCAGGTTAGAGCCATCACCGGCGATCAGTTGATCATCATCTACACACGTGGATCCGAGAATAGTGAAAGCATGGCTTGCTCTCTTCCTACGCATGTTCAACAGTTCAACAGATGAGTGGGTCGCTGGGCTAGATGTTGAGTACACCACAGTCCTGGGACGAGAGAAGGATCTAAAGGACGAAGAGAGGAAGAAGCCCGCGGTGATCCAGGTTTGCGTACATAACGTTTGCTTGGTCTACGACATATGCCATGCCGATGTTGAGTGCCAGGATTTTAAGAACTTCCTCAAGGACAAAAGAGTGAAATTCGTTACTATAGGTTTTAAGAACGACAGTGACGTCCTGCGTCGGATAGGTCTCGTTGTAGGCCAGCCCTTCGATCTCCAGAAGGCAAGCCAGGTGTCCTCCTCTGAACCTTCAATGCTGACCCTGGCAGCAGCCATGATTGATCCTTCATACGCTAAACTGAAGAAACCTCATCACGAGTTTCATCATGCATGGGAGTAGAAGACATTAGATGAAGATCACATCCTGTACGCAACAATGGATGCCTACCTTTGTTTAAATATCTACAAGGGTTGGATGAAGAAGCAGAGCCCAGTGTCCGGTTCAAGAAAAGAAGCGTCGGCAAAGAGGAAGAGGGACGAGGACGAAGTCGAGGACGTCGACTTGGACTCCAAGTAGGTGGCAGTGTTGTCGCTCATGCTGGTTCTAGTGCAGTGTCAAGCAGACTAGTTGCTTATTAGTTTATTTTCAAGGGTGTGTTGTGCTGAGGCTCCAGCAGAACTATGTTTATGTTCTTTCTTGTTATTTGAACTCTTTAGTACGTAAAGTAGTACTAGTACTATGTCTTACTACTGTTCTTCTTGCAGTTGGTACCACTGCTCGTATCTTTGTGTTCCTACTGTACTTAATATGTTCGTACTAGTATTATAATTTGGGTCAGTCGATTTGTGAAAGAAGTTCGATGGAGCGAAGGAATAATACGGCAGAAGAGGTGGAAGAAGCCCTTCTAGCCATCCATGTTGCATCAAACAGCTCACATGAGCCAACTGACCCAAATTGCTCCTTCAGATTGCAGGATCCTCGTGGCATTCAAGGTCTCGAAGGTAGATTCTGCGTCCGCACCCGGTTTGCGGGCTCAACGCATGCGCGACCGGCTTCCGCTGTGACAGCCACCATGCGCGCCTCCTCCGCGCGGGAGGAGACGACAATGACATGCTAGTTCCTCCTCGTCGGCGTGCTGGAGCACGCGCTTGTCCTCCTCTTCGTATGCTGCGTGCATAGACGCGGCTCCACCAGCTGCTCGCGTGCTTGGCAGCGCGACGGCATCACGAGGAGGGACTGCAGATGACGTGAGCGGGCGAGCCTTCGGCTTCATGGCACAGAGATGGCGGCGACACGGCGGTGATGGGTGAGCAATTGTTGGCCGGAGCAGGCGGGTGCCGGCATGCACAGCGATGGTGGCAGCATATTGATGAGTGCGCGTGTGGGAGCTTACTTTAGTTTTATTTATAAGGTTGGTCGAACTTAAAAGAAAACTGTACTAGTACACGTAAACATTAGACTTAGGCAGTGCTTTTATTAGTTACTAGCTTATGTTCTTGCCCATTGTGACCAGCCTTAGTTCCACGGCCACGATACGGAATCCTGTGCAAGCGCATGAACCGCGGCCACGCGGTCAATCAAACGGTGGGTCACCGTGTCGCGCTCAAAGGACATCCACCGAACCTTTTTGTGTGTGTGAAAACAATCCTCGAATATTACTCAACTTTTTTTCCTGTGAAAGTTCTTGACGCTGCAATATTTCCATATATTTGAATTTAGCTCCAGTTCGTGTTTATTTGGATTTGGACGTTTTAGGTGCGCCCTAGTTTTTTTAATACTGATTTTGTGTGTGTGACTGAGAGAGAACGTGTGTATGTGTCCATATGTGTGTTGTAGCAGAATGGCAATGTGGAGACAGTGTGCGTGTGATACAGACATAGAGAGGTGTGAACGTGCAAATGATCGTGCATGAGTGAGACATCACTAGTAGAAAAAGGGTCAAACGTGAAGCACATTAGTGCCGGTTTGAATTTGCGCCGGCACTAATGTGTACATTAGTTCCGGTTCGTGGCGGCGATCAATAGCACCGGTTCGTGGCAAACCTTTAGTACCGGTTCGTGCCACGAACCGGTACTAAAGAGGCTACGTCAGCCTGCGGTCAGGCTATGGCCCCACCATCACCATTTAGTGCCAGTTCGTACCATGAACCGGTACTAATGAGGTTATGGCAGGCTGTTTTTAGTCCCACCTCGCTAAATGACACTAAATTTTGTGCAGGCAGCGCACCACTTTTAGTACCGATTGGTGCCTCCAACCGGTACTACAGGGTGACCAGTACTACAGTTTCTTAGTAAGCTGTTTTTTAGTCCCACCTGCCAAGAGAGAGGGACTAGGAGCGGTTTATAAGCCCTGAGTGCAGAGACAATGAAGAAGAGGCTCAATGCTCACGTTGCTTAGCTTCAAGCCTTCAAGAATATGGTAGATTGCACGGAGCTATGCGCAGTGCAGTTTACACTATTCCGAAAGGCTTGAAGCAAATTAACGAGCATTGCACCTCTTTTTTATTTTTAATAACTTATTAAAACTCCGGACTTCTTCTGATATGGCAAAAACTAATTGCACGTCGGCATTTTTTTTAACTTTGGTTATAACTCCAGACTTTGACCATCAAGTTTTGCAGAAAAGAAAAAATAGCAGAAAAGAAAAAAAACTATAGCTGAAAAGAAAAAAACTATATAAAAAAACTACTCAGAAATAAATAGAAGAAAATAAATATAACAGAGAAGAAAAAACTACTCAGAAATAAATAGAAGAAAAAATAAAGCAGAAAAGAAAAAAAATATTTGCTATTTTTCAATCGTTTACAAAATGACCGTGAAATTGAAAATCACTACAAAATGAACTCTGAAAATGTTGAATTTTGGCAAACTAGATGAAAAACTACTCACAAATAAATAGAAGAAAATAAATATAACAGAGAAGAAAAAACTATACAAAAAACTACGCAGAAATAAATAGAAGAAAATAAAGCAGAAAAGAAAAAAACTATAAAAAAAATTTGGGCGCTGCCCTGTGGGCCTGCTAGGCCACGGGCGTGCAATTACAGGCCCTAAAGGCCCAGCAGACTCACAGGGCAGCGCGTAGAATTTAGGCCCACAAGCCTGCTATATAGAGGAGTTTGAAGAGGTAGCCGCGGCTGGGTTTATAAATCAGTGCGGCTGCCCTTCGCCCGGCGAGGTGGGACTAAACTTTGGGGTGGCAGCGCGAGGCCTTTAGTACCTGTTGGTGGCTCCAACCGGTACTAAAGACCACCCTTTAGTACCGGTTGGGGCCACCAACCGGTACTAAAGGCCTGCTCTTCCCGCCTCTTGGCCTGGCCAAAGTTGGCCTTTAGTACCGGTTGGTGGCTCCAACCGGTACTAAAGACCACCCTTTAGTACCGGTTGGGGCCACCAACCGGTACTAAAGGCCTGCTCTTCCCGCCTCTTGGCCTGGCCAAAGTTGGCCTTTAATACCAGTTGGTGGCTCCAACCGGTACTAAAGACCACCCTTTAGTACCGGTTGGGGCCACCAACCGGTACTAAAGGCCTGCTCTTCCCGCCTCTTGGCCTGGCCAAAGTTGGCCTTTAGTACCGGTTGGTGGCTCCAACCGGTACTAAAGGCCTCTCCTATATATACAACACTTACGAAAATTCAGTTAGATCTCCCCACTTCTTTCGTCTCCAACCTCTCGCGCGCCGCTCGAACCCGCCGTCGTCGCCCCGAACGCCGCGCGCCACCGCCCAGAACGTCGCGCGCCGCCGTCCTTCGTCGTCCCGCCGCGGTCCCGTACGTCTCTCGCTCTCGTGTACCCGCGCCGCGCCGCCGTCCGTTGTCGTCGCACCCGGCCCGTACGCCGGCGCCCCCGCCCCATACGCTGGCGCCCCCGCTCGTACAGGGCCGCACACATACACACATACACACAGATGCATATATACATACACACACATACACACACATATATACGTACACACACATACACACACATACACACACACATTTTTTACTTATTTTCTGTTTTTTAGAAAATTTAATTAGATGATCGAATGTTAGATTAATGTCGAATGTTAGATGAATTAGCTAGATAGAAAATTGTCGAACTAGAGATTTGAAGTAGTTGAATAATTAATATAACTAGTTTATTTTTAGTAAGAAAATTGTCGAACTAGTTTATTTAGGTATATGAGATTTGAACTAGTTCAATAATTAATATAACTAGTTTATTTTTAGTAAGAATATTTAGGTATCTGAGATTTGATGATCTAATTAAAATATTATTTGTTAATGCGTTTTTCTGTTTATTTAATTTTTTATATATTTTGAGTTTATATAAATGTTAGATTAATGTCGAATGTTAGATGAATTAGATAGAAAAGTTAAATATAGTTAGATATATTAATGTCAAATGTTAGATGAATATATATTTGGCTAGATATTAATTAATGTTAGATAGTAATAGGTGTTTAATGTTTCACCTATATGAACATAGGAAATGTCATCTGACGACGAAAAAGATTTCATTATGTGCGAACACTGTGAAGACCAGCGCGGCCTGTGCGACAGAAATTTCCTTGTTGATGGTAGGCGCTTCAGCATCAAGCTGGATGAGACATTCGAAGTTGATACAGTAAGTCACTTTGGCAATTATTATTTGAATGCAAAACTTATGCTTCATTTGCTTCAACTTATAAATTTAAATTTTCACTATTCTACTAGCGCATCCCCTGCCATGCAAGAATTTTTGTCTTGGATAAGATAGGTTTTAGTGCTATAGATGATATGGAGGTAAAGTGAGTTTACTTGAAGACGGAGCATGGGTATACTTTCAACGTCAAATTATATAATGGAGACACATACACCCATTTTGAATACAAAACATGGCAAGCACTATGCAAGGCTTATGCATTTGAGCCTGATATGGTTATCACCTTTGATATTCGTCCGGAAGATGATATTGAAGGTAATATAGACATCTGGGTCGATGTGCAAACGCCTCCAGTTCTACCATTATGTGAGTTTTTCTCAACCATGCATGCATATGTTTATGTCTTAATTTGATACAGTTTATTCAAAAATAGTTGACAACTAATTTGTATTGTCAGCTTATTTCGGTTCAAGCAAACATGTCCTGCGCTTGGTAGACATGACCTACTACTGCCCCGGGGCTCAACTAAACTGCGAGGAGATAAGTCATTATGTTTCATGGCTTAAGGATCTTAATACTGTCAAGACAAAAAAATTTCCTGAACTTAGAAATGTTAGTACTCAAAACGTGCGACCAATGGTGATCGTATTGAACTACGGTCACATCTATAATCGAAAGATGGTAAGATTTTAACTATTTGTCCTTAATTAGTGCATCTTTTGCATACATTATTTTTGAAGCTAAACTTTCATTGCTTAGTATATTAATTACTATACGATGTTCTTCAACAGGGACTTCTGATGACAGTTGTGCCTCAGTGGATCGAGACTAAAGGTGACATGTCAATGGTTAGCTTACGGCCAAGATATCCTACATTGCACATGAGTGCATTCAGGATTTCTGAAAGCGAAGAATGCTTAATAGTGAAAGATTGGAGCAAAATTGTTAACGATCGCAGAGAAGTACTAGGGGGCAGCAAGGAGAAGCGCAACCCAAGATTAGGAGACAGATTCATCTGCATGCTCCAGTATGATGAATCAGGAGAGCTATACATGTTCTATGCTATTCTACCTGAGAGGGAGCAGCAGGAGTAGCTACTAGTTCATGCTCTTAATTAGTACTTGTCTCATGTCCGTGTCCTGAACTTCGATGTTGGTGATGATTATGTTGAACTCGATGATATCTTTGCTTCTGTTACAAAGTGAATGTTTCCTCTTTAAGCTAGCCAGTGTTGGTGATGATTAGATAGCTAGTGGTAATGACTATGATGATTAAATAGTGGTAATTAGACGACTACGATGGTTTTTAGCTAGCTGGAGTTTATTTATTTATTAATATGCGACGATGATGATGATGATGATGATGATGACTACAACTCATTATAACGTAAAAAATCCTAAATTAAATTGATAACACAAATTTAATTGAAAAATAAAAAATAAAACAAAAACCCACAAACATTTAGTACCGGTTGGTGTTACCAACCGATACTAAAGGGCTCCCGGCCCCCGGAGCTGGCTCGTGCCACGTGGTTTCCCTTTAGCACCGGTTCGTGCTGAACCGGTACTAAGGGGGGGGCCTTTAGTTCCCACACTTTAGTGCCGGTTACTAAACCGGCACTAAAGGGCCTTACGAACCGGTGCTATTGCCCGGTTCTATACTAGTGCATAGACAGATGCCGATACATTGTGTATACATGAGAGAACGGTCTTCTAGTTTACTTGTGTGTGTGTGTGAGAGAGAGAGAGAGGGAGAGAGAGAGAGGAGCATCCGTAACACAACAACCATCTCTCGAGATTCGTCCATCCCTCGCACGGTCGCATGCAACACATGCATCAACACGCACATTTTGATACCCTCACCCGGCCCCTGCCCACCTCTAGGCCCGCACAATCTCTTCGTGAATACCCATTTCTCTCCTTAGGTTTGTTTTCTCTCAATATCTGACACACACACACACACATGCAGCACAACACACACACACACACTCCCGCGAGCACACAATTCATCCCCATCCAAGGTTATACGGGGACCACTCTCGCTTGTGCTTCTTTGCACCCCAACATGCACAACACCTCAATCTTCAAATAGGGCAACGAGCAGATCGAAGACGGTGACCACACCGCGCTAGAGAATGCGGGGTCATTTGGAAGCAGGGTGATGTGACGACGCCTGACGGACTCCTCCCCCCACCCTCTCTCTCTCTTGCACAAAATTACCAATCCCTCTCTCCCCCGCACAAAATTGTCAATCCCTCAACCCATGAGATCCTTCCCCTCTCGTCCATGTTTTTCCTGCTCTCTCATCAAACATGTTGTCTCTTCTCCTTCCACGTATACTGAATCCAGATGCACACGCATCTCATGTATATTACATGTATGCATCTTTCTCACAGACCTAACTTCTTGCTCTCTCTTTCTCTCTCTATATCTCTCTTTGTCTCGTTAGGTTTGTCTCCTACTCTCTCCTCCAGATACATACAATCTTTCCTGCCCTATCTGCTCCATCTTCAAAAGCTCTCTCTACACGTTTCATTCACACATTGGGATATGTCAAAATGTTGCTTCTATAATGGCTGATGTAGAGTTATGGTTGTTCTTGTTGCATCTACAAAGTAATAACTATGAAATGCATTTAGATTCTCATTTGACTAGGATTATGTGAGTTTGAGCATGTTGTGAAGTAATATAGACCTTGTATACATGCATCTTGGGATTCGACAATGATTGTAACTATTGAATTGTATAGAACATTACATTCGAAGTCAATAGCCTAATATATTTATTTCACAATTTCAACAAATGATTAGTTCACTACAAACTAAGAAAACAAATGTGTACTCCCTCCGTGTTTATTTAAGTCTGCGTATTAGCATTGGTGAAAGTCAAGTTTTGTAAACTCTCAGAAAGCTTATAACAAAAAATATTAACATATACAATAATAAATAAATACCATTAGATTCATTATTGAATGTACTTTCATATCATACATATTTGTTATGGTAAATGTTTATATTTTTCTATAAACTTGGTCAAACTTTAGGAAGTTTGACTTCGGTCAAACCTAATATGCAGAGTTTACTACTACTACTTGCTAGTTACTTAGCCGAATCACTCAACACGCCACACGGGGAGTCCAGTGTCACAAAATTTTGAGGTCACTGGGAAAATCTCCCGCGACCCTGATTCAAGCAGTGGGAAGTTACCATCATAGTCTTCAAAATAGGCCTATGGATGACGCTTGGTAGGGGCTGTTTTCGTAACTTCAGGTTCACCCTACCCAGCCAACCCCACCCCGGCACCCAGAGTAGTACACCTGAATACTCCCCAATTTCTATCCCCACCACAAAATAGACTTCTCCATGGCACCGCAGCCTTCGTGCTCCTCCCCTTTACATCGGCGCACTCGTCCACCGCAGCGCATCTGCCTCATCGACGACGTCGTACGCCGCACTGGAGCCAGTCCACCGTCGTCGTTGTACACAGAGCCTCTTCCCCGGCATCGTCTTCCACGGTCTCGGATCTGCTTCCTGGAAGCCGACGCCAAGCACAGAGGTACCACCGTCGTGGACAATGAACTAACTCCCGTTGCCGACCATGACTCACAGAGGACGCCGCGACCATCGTTCTCCTCCTCGATTGGTAATGTGTGTATTGAATCACTTAGCAGTACATGTGCAGTTCCAATTTTGTTCATACCTACCCTTCAAATTTCCTGGGTGCTATTGTTCCCGTAAAAGTAATTGGTTATAGCCTCCATTGTCCAACAGAATATCTTCTTGTAATTGTGCGTCGCTCATGTATCGCGCTGTGCTTGGGTAGATTTTTCATCTGCAACCAGTAGTGTGGCAAATGATGGAAAGGTTTTTAGAACTAGCAAAATGCCCATGCGTTGCACGCACCAAGATGCATTTGTATGAGTAGTTAATCTTGTTGGAGATGCTCTTACATGGTAGACGAGTGCTTTCATGTTGCCCACAAGATGTGCGAGTATTACTAGTAGTATACTTTTCTTGCCATGTTCAGATTTTAAAACCACGAGTGCGAACATGCAGAGGAGCAATGAAGACCAAACACGGGATATTCGGGACATCTTCAAGGAGCGTGGCAAGTTAAAGAGGAGCTGCACCGAACTTGTAAAACGAGCTTTGGTAAGTAACACCCTTTCAGTTACTTTCGTGTAGCCTTGTGTTCTTCAATGTGTATATGTTGTAGTTTCTGTTTCTCTTAAGCGTGGTGTTCTTCGATGTGTAATAAGAAGATTCTTCATCGTCCTAATGCTTTCGTTTTTAGCTTGATGTAGGAAGTGGGTGTTCTCACCTTGTAGTCTGTTTTTATTTATTTTTCCTTTTGAACTCACTTCTCCGATTTCTGTTTATCTGGCTTCTACTAAATGGATCTAGGTTGCTCTGATTATTGATCTAAAAAAGAAGTAACTTCATGTCAGGATGCAGTTCCTGCGAGGAGGGAAGTATGGTCAACCTCGAGATCATGTTTCCAAAATGAGGCTGGATTACACACAAGGTGCCAGTTCCCTAATGTGCTGGATTAGACACAAGGTGCAAATTCGCAGATGATGCTGGATTACACACAAGCCAGGTGGAGTCGTCAGCTGTTCGTGTCCTCGTGGCATTAGTAAAGGCTGAAAGAAAGCGTGTAGCAGCCCTTGAGAATGTAGCTGAGTTCCTGAAGAAGCGAAAAGAGCAATCAAATGATCTCTTCACCCAAGCCCAAGAAGAGATGGAAGAAGCCAGAAATAAGCTAGCAGAGGCAGAGCAGGCTAGGCTTCTCCTGCTATCTAAAACTGTTGTCAATACAAAATTTCCTTCAGAATAGCTAGGTTCAAATGTTTATCCAGTCAGCATGCCTGTTCTGATGTCCGTGCATCTATAGATGTGGCACAAAATGTTTTTTCAGGTCATGTAATAATAGCAATTACTTTCCAAACAATAACAGACGAAGCATTGGACATGGTATAGTTCACGCACAAGCCCGACATTCCAAGTTCAAATTCCACATCAAACTCATGTTCACAGATATCTGCACATTCATACATAATGTCCACAACCATGATTCACTTCAAAGCCAAAAAAATGTGAGGGGAGTTATAAATAAACAAAATCCTCTACTAGTTCCTGCTACCGGTGTGAGCACAACAAGTCAAGACCATGCGTAAATTAATTATATTTTAGTCATTTTTTTGTTCTAAAATGTCTGCCGGCTCGCGGAAGGACATGTTGCCGGCACACACGCGGATTCAATGAAGGCAAGCGGGGCAGTCTTAAGCTGGTTGCTCGCGGCGAGGAGGCGTGCTCAGCCGGGCCTGCAGCAAGTGCGGCCCTCTTGGCCGGCGCGCCGGTTCAATGCCTGCGCTATGAGAGGTCGCATCCGTGTTAGAGCAATCACTCCCTCTAGTCCTTTTTTGTTTGGGTATAACAAAATCTCGTTTTCCATTCACATTTTACAAGTAAAGTTCGTGGACAACCTTTGACCCAAAGTACGATGGGGACTAGTAAACCAGAATGGAGGTAGTAGTTTTTTTAATCGAAGAAGGGTTTCCCCTTCCGATTTTCAGTAAAGAAAACCAGCATCTAAATCTAAACCATAGTATTTGCCCTAGAACTACCAGGTTCAACATCTCGCAACATAAACCTATACAACCTCCATTGCAAAAAAAAACCATACAACCATACGCCAAGGAGGTACGTAGTACTATGAATTCCATTTTCGCTCCATACCAATCATTCTAAAAACTACTTACTACTTATAACGCTCCATTGAAAATCGGAACTCTTAACCCCGCTAAAAAACAATATTTTAAACATGGTTACTCGATCTGTGGCAACTGGCGAGCCAGCGCGCTCCAAGTCGTTCACCTGTGGTCCTGACCATCAACTCCTATAGATCAAATTATCATGCGAGCTGACTATTCCTACAAAGGTGCTCCACCACCTACCCGGTACCCGCGGATGCAGCAATCGTGCCCCTAGGGTTTTAGGGTTTATTTGTTAATGTCACCTTTACGTAACACTCATGTGTGCGAGACAGCGAGAGGCCAACTCCATGCGTGCGCCTCTTCTCTTCGTATATGTACTCCACCGTTTGTCTGGTGTCCAAAAAATTATAATAACTACTAGCAATGTGCCAATGCGTTGCCACACGATCAAAGTAGATTAATACAGCGGCGGAGCTAGATGCAAACTACGGCTGGGGCTGTGCTATGTTGAGTGATAAACTTCTATGATTTTCTATGCTTTGCATGAAGAAATTACAAAGGAAGTTGTTTCTAGGCCTAGGACTATAGCCCTAGATGCCCCAGGCCTGTCTCTGCCACTGGATTAATACATATTCACCGATTTGATAGAAAAAAGTCTAGCTTTGAAATATGTATATCACTAAAAATATGTTATGTTTCACTCAAAATATATTCATTTGGCGGTTTTGATGAGATAAGGGAGGAATGTTGTTGGTTTCAAGATTCGAGAAGTGGTATATGTCTAATTTCTACTCTTACTAGCAAGATGCCCGTGTGTTGCACGGAACATCAAGATCTTGTGGGAGAAAAGGGTGAACGAGGGAAGGCCTTATCTGCAAATGTGGTGAAGACTGCGGGTAAATTGCCATATTTTCCTTCCTATCCGTCAGATATAAATCAGACGACCTACATTGCAGGATGGCAGGCCCACCATCATCACCAACTCTATTTTTTATCTCTACTCTTATAATAAGCATTGTGGGAGATGATCGTGTGCCTGCCATCCTGCATTATAGGCCGTCCAATCTATATCTGACGGATAGGAAGGAAACTACGGCAATTTTGCAAAAAGATACCCACACCCCTCTCCACATTTGCAAATAAGGCCTTCCCTTGTTCATCCTTTTCCCCACAAGATAAACTACTCATACAAATGCATCTTGATGTTCCGTCACTACAAGAATTCTGTTAATCCATGACGGATTGGATCCGTCATCGACCTGTGCAAAACTAACATGGAAGGGTATGTGTGACAGATTTAAAATTCGTCATGTATATCGCGTCATAATTTAACAGCTGCCCACTCCATGACGGATCATTTAAAACCGTCATGGCCATGACGGTTCTTGGCCATCATGGGTGGCACTTAACTAACATGCTCATAACGGTGTTAACTTGTGTGCCAGGTCAGCATTTGACATGGATCCGACGTGGCAGCCCATGAAGTAATCGGCCCAAGAAGAATTCCAGCTCACTAAATTTTAGCTCCAAGCAAGACTAACGCCCATGTCGTAATCAGCCCATTTGGAATTTTGGCCCATTAAAGTTTAGGAGTGTACAAAGCCCACTGGTTTTGATCTTAACAATTAGCCCATCTTATTTCTCCTGTTCCATAGAAATACTAATCCTGAGATAGTATATTTTTTTAGAAAATGTATGCTCATTCCATTACATGAAAGGAAAAAATATATAAACATAACAGAAAAAAGCTACACAGAAAACTTGAAATTACAGGCATTTCCAAACAATACATCGGTCAAATATAAGAAAAACAAAAGAAACTAAAAACTACCAACACCCTATGTTAATTTTGTAGCCACAGACATGATAAAAAAGGAAAAACTCTGCAGCCACCGCCGCCCGGCTCAGCGCTCGCCGTACGACCACCGGGGGTCATTCTCATGCATTTCTGGACACAGATCCAGCCATCCCCACCGGCTTCATCGAAGATAGAACCTTATCCACCAAGTCGCATCAACTCATGCTCCACATTGCCTGCATGTTGACAAAAGATAAGACAGCCTCAAAAAATCCAAAGTAGAGAGGAAAGGGAACCTGGTGAGGAGAGGGGCTCATAGACCGTCGTGGTCAACGGAGAAGCTGACGGTGAGGACGACGTAGGTGACGGATGCGGGCCCCGAAGGGGCGGCAGGGCCACAGCACAGCGCAGCCCCCGGCGACATGGCCCAATAGCAGCTCTGTGCAGCCCCGCGGTTGGGCACGCCAACGACAGGGTCGCCGGCTCCCTGCGGCGACATGGCAACGACCTGCATCAACGAGACCCTTGCTGCATGCACTAGATCAGGCTTTAGGGGCTGGATCTGGCCGTTGGGGAGAGAAAGGGGTAGGGGAGGCTAGAGGTGAGGAAAGGGGATGGTGGTGTTTGCAGTAAGCATGTAGGGAGGTAGGACGGCCGTGGCCGCGCGTGATTCGCCCACGGTTCCCGTGGACTCACGGATCTCGACATGATCCGGTCGGAGAAGAGGACCATGCGGCCGCGCGGTGGGAGTGTAGGGGGCGCGGCCGGTTGAGGGGTAGGTTGGCACGGCAGGGAGGCGTCGGAACGGGAGGATGGAGGGAGATGGGTACGGCTGGCTGGCGGCATGAGAGGAAGGATGTGCGGTGGTGCGGCTGGGAAGGGTGTTGTTCGAGTTCAGCCACCGTGGAGGCGCTAGTGCAGCAGCGGAGATTTGTATCTGGGGATTCCGAGAGGATTTCGCTGTAGAAGATAAGGCAGCAGCTCGTGGGTGGGCTGAAGAACATACGAGAAAGAGGGGGAGGCTTGCTAGCCGTCAGATCTCAAAGTACCGGACGGTTTAGATCTGCGATCCGTGGGATGGTTTGCTCAACCAATCACAACACGAGATTATCCTCACACTGGATCGCCACGTCGGTAGGAGCAGTTCGTTTCCTTGGAGAAAAGAACAGCAGCAAGGCATGACGGTTTCGACATCGTTAAACAAGCAGCAAGGCATGACGGTTTAGACAACAGGTTAAACATATATTCTGTTTTTTTGGGTAAACATATATTTTGTTGATTCTCATATAGATGAAATTAACAAATTATATTCATATTTTTTTGAGTAAACATGAATTAATTTTGGAGTCACATATTCTATTTCTAAAGTTGTTGTGTACGTTTGCAAAGTTGTACGTTTGTAGCCTGTCACACCATGATTTCTTGACCAATTCGTATTTTTGAAATATTCAAGTAGGTTCGATTTGCACGGTCCGTTCCATGGTGCACATTTTTTTTACTAAATCATCTATTGTGCCAAAAGTAAACGTCCAAATGCTCTTATAGTTAGTCGTGATTGAATTTATTTTTATTAAAATTTATAATATGGGTGTGGCTAGGTCTCAGTCGACTGAGACTTAACCACGTCTCAGTCAAGTGATATAGTAGAATAAGAACAAATAAAAACTAAAAAGAAATATTTTGTACGAATCTACATGCAAGATCAAAGGAATATAATATCGACTGAGACATAACGAAGTCTTCGTGCACTGAGACTTAGCAAAACTGTTATACTCCTTGCATGGAGATTTAGTAATATTGTCTCTAGGAAAAAAACAAAGGCCATATGGGCTTCGAGGAGTTTCTGGGTACATACGGATCTTGGTGATCGATGACGGTTTCTGTGACGGATCAGAGAGAACCGTCATCGACGGTGATGGATTTCCAGAACGTCACCCAAAATCTGTCATGGATTAACAGGTTTCTTGTAGTGCGTGCAATGCATGGGCATCTTCCTAGTTGTTGCAAAAAGCCCATGTGTGTGTGAGAGATAGGGCGAGTGGAGGAGGACGGAGTGCATGTGTGACAAAGACA
The DNA here is from genome assembly GCF_003073215.2 of Triticum urartu. Taxonomy (NCBI): domain Eukaryota; kingdom Viridiplantae; phylum Streptophyta; class Magnoliopsida; order Poales; family Poaceae; genus Triticum; species Triticum urartu. Next base: position 371,635,869 of record NC_053023.1, on the reverse strand, counting down.
CAAGGACTGTGTATGCGATAGGTATCAGCTTAAAATGAGGCGATAGTGTGTGTGTGCACGATCGAGAGGGCGTGTCTCAAGAAGGGAAGAAAAATCTACATAGATACAAGGAGCGGGAGAGAGACATGTATGTGGTGGTGGAAGCACGAGTGTGCGTGTGTATAAACCTATCTAGAGGCTAGCTAGTCGATAAATGTTTGTGAGAGAAATACGAGTCGGGGTGCGAAAGCGAGAGTTTTGTGTTTGTGTGAGAGAGAGACGGTAGTCGGGAAGGGGAGTGGAAGCAGGAGTTGTGCGTGTGTGTCTGTGAGAGAGAGAGGAGATGGTAGTCGGGGTTGTCTGATCAGTAAACAAATGAATAATGTCAGTCTGGGATGGAGACGAAAAGGAGACCGCAACAAATGTTGTGTCTACAGGAGAGATAGAGAGAGTAATTTTAGTGGTATGAGTCATATGTAGAGACATATAGGGTGTGTGAGAGAATCCCATAGAGAGAAAGACAAAGTGAAAGACGAGTGGAGACTGTGTGTTTGGCGGTGAAAAAGAAAGCTTAGGTACCGAGTGATACCAGAGAACAGTATAGACATGAGAGATAATGAAAACCGTGTAATTCATAATGATAGGGAGAGTGTGACACTTCTCAAGGGAGACGTCGAGAGACCATGTTTGCGAGGATAGGAGCAACATGAAGTGAGCGTGCGGGTGAGCTGGAGAAAAGAGAGTGATAGCTACCTAAAGGAGCATGCATGCGAGAGAGATGGGCATGAAAGGAGTGAACAAAAAGGGATTCAAATATTTGAATTCGAGATGATGATACATGTAATCCATACTCGAACCAAAATTGATCTATCAAACATGCATACTCATATGAATTCACGCACATCTATGTTATTTAATATGTAGATATTACAGATCCATACATTTTAGTAGAACATAATTCAGTTACATTTTTTTGGATTCAACCTTAAGATTTCGAGATCGTTGTATTTGTAAATCATATTATACATATAAAGGAGCATAATTCTATGTTGTGCTTTTGAAAGTATATATAAAAATGATGTATATAGAATGAAATTTCAATTGAAAATGGATCCTGCCCAAAAAATAGAATACAAACGGGATTCGAATTTAGTTGGCACGGTAAACGTGCACTCTGCAAAATTTGAACGAAACATGGAAAGTCGCAGTAACCGCCCAAAACCAAAATCTGCGAGATGGAAATCACTACTGCCTATCCCTTCCACGCAAAGCCTATATGCTAGATTTCTATAGGTTTCGATAGGGGTAGGTTTGTAATTTCACCCAAACGTGACGTAACCGCCTCTCACCCGGATTCATACACGGTGGGCGCCAAAACACAGTGTGTCCTCGACCGAAATTGACTCCCTCCCCGATTCATATTCATACACGGTGGGCGCCAAAAACAAACTCTCGTCGGCAAATGTTCAGTGTATGCGAGATAACCTTCCTATCCCCAATCGACTAGTGTTGCTGTGATGTAGTAGAAATTTGAAACAGGGGCTAAGTTTGTAAATTTCCTCGCATTTGAGACAAGCGCGCCCTGAATACATGGTTCCACCCTTCCTCTCTACCTCCCTTTTCCCCATTCGTACTCCGTGGGTGCCAACACACCCTCTCCACCCCACCCTCCTCCGTCCGCCACCGTCCGCCACCCCATCCACCGCCGTCCTCCTCCACCATGCCGGAGCTGATACCCTGACGCCGCCGTCCATTACAAGAGATCGACCTCTCTCATCCACGGCTTCGGACCGGGATCCTTGCATCCCGTCCTCTCGCTTCATCCCCGCCGTCGTCCACCTTGCCGGCGCCTATGATCGTCTCGTCCACCGTGCCCCGCCGCCACCGTCTACCCTCCTAGATCTGCTTCCACGCCACCGACAGCCATCGCTACCGCAGCACCGTCAAATTCTCAGCAGATGCGTACACGGCGCCGCACCAGAGGCGGTACTCTTTCGTATCTGCTCAACTTATTTATCGCAGCAAGAAAATAGATCGCCACTGCTTTACTCTGATTTCTTATCTTGGTTGCGAAGTTGCCTTTGTCCGGTTTGCACCTTCAGATCCGCCACGGCACGCTCAACACCATACTCGCAATGCTTATGGTTTTCCCCTTTTATATTCCACACTAGTTAAATCACAGTAGACTAAAATTCAAAATTGGGTCAGTCGATTTTCAGAGCTCGCCGGAGTTTTCCGGTGCGATCGAAGGGGCTAGGGTGGGGATGGTGGTTGTGGGGGGCGGTGGTGGGGCCTCGTCGAACGAAGAAAACTCAACGCGGGGGGGGGGGGGGGGGGGGGTGGCGGAGGAACACAGGCGACGGGGCCGGTGGTTTGGTTGGCGGCCCGTGCATTGTTCTGTATGGGAAGCACAGTATGTTCCTTGTCAGGAAGGGGAGCAGGGACATCTGTAGTCAACAGTTGATAGAGCTGGCCTGTACGTGATCAATAGGCTTTCAATTACTAGCAGCAATACAACACCGTAATTTCTAGCCAGTTCCACTTTCCCGATTTATATATCCTGGTTATGGTGTACCCCTGTTATGTACACTATGATCTGCCTAGTTACCGTGTGATCTTGTTATCATGATTTGGCAATAAACTCTCTATACAGTATATTATGAACCTATCATCTGCCAGCTATCCTTACTTCTGGAGCCTACTTTTTTGTGTACTTGTGCCAGATTATATAAACGCACGCACCATATTACATCACACATGAGCTCTCTCATCAGAATCCAGTGATAGCACATAAGTGTTTACAAGGGTGCCCCTATATTAGAATATCATCTGCATTACAAAGATAATCTCACAGCTATTTATGTTTTCTTGGTTCTCAGGTACTATACGCAATTACAGTGAATATCAGAATCCGCACATCAGAAGAATATTGTGCAACACTGCAATAACTTACAAAGTTGGCAGCAAGGCATTGAATGCCATTCTGGAAGCAATGAAACTCGTACGCTCCCCACCTGTTGATTCTTGTTCAGAATATCATCCTAATGACTATTCTAACCTCGAGGAGTCAAAGGCAGATGGCCTGTCCTGTTCACCCATCAAGGTGCCTGTTCTAATTTGGCGAGGTTTTATTGATTGCGCGTATCTTGCATATGTTGTCTTGCATTTCTTCTACTTTGTTGCACCGCCATCTGCTTAGTTTACTCATCATATATGTCGGGATGCCATGCTCATCCATTATCAATACATATTCCATCTGTCATCATACCATGTTTTTCCACTCAAATGCTGTTCTTGTGCATAAAACATCAAAAAGGAAGAGGGTGATTGCTGAACCTGAAGGAGCACCAACAAAGTCCTTGGAAAAATGTGGTGGTGCCGGAGAAATCAGACAGCACCCCACTTATATTGGCTAAACAACCAGTGACACAAAACGTAGGACCGACTCCAGCAGACTGTACCCATACTTCACTGGCCACACCACTAGCCCCACCACACAGGACCTACACTCCAGCAAAAGGTATACCGATTTCATTTGCCATAGCACCAGCTGTACCACAGAAAAATCCCACTCCAGCAAAAAGTACAGCAAGTCCACCAGCCGAAGACCTATCCCAACTTCAGAGATGGCCAATTCATGCAGATTGGAACCCCATTCCATTTATTCCCAGTTTAAAAGACAATGCTTTCAATGTTGTTAGGGACTACGTGCATATATTCCCATCATGGGAAGATTATTGTGAAGACAAACACCATTTTCACATCTTCCTGTCCAACTTACGTGTAAGTGCTATTATTCATGGTTATTATTTTCCTGTTTTCTGCTGATTGACCACATCAATGATTTACATTACATTGTTGTAACTAGGCGAGGGTCAATCTGGATAGTCATGACGAGCAAAGCTTGCTTGTGCTTTTCAAGGAAGCATTGCAGCAGTATCGGTGTTACCTGAGGAAATCACACTTTGATGGCAAGTCTATAAAAGAATTTCTGGTGAAGTCTCCTGTGCTAAATTTAGAAGACATTGAATGGAAAAACCTTGTTATGCACTGGTCTCGTTCCTAGGATGAGGTACTGTCTATGAAATCACATGACAATTTGAACTTCTACTTTTCTGCATGTGCCTTACGGATCTTTTTTGCAGGAAATCTACTCGAAGAAGAATTTCGGTTTGACAAGAATGACAGGATATCACAAATATGCTGCTTGCTGCTTTGCTCTTGTTAGTACTTGTTGTCCTGTATCACTTTACTTACATACATACCTGGTTCATTATGTGACAGTAGTATGCATGATAGCTTGCTTATCAATTGTTCGCTCCAAATTATCTGATCTGTATGAATGGTTACATTAGTGTAGAATATATCCAATGCCAATGTTTTTTAGCTCTGCATTGTTCTTGTAAGTACATGTTGTCCTTTATCAGTGTACTTATAATGACAGGTAGTTGTTCATGTACCATCACTCTGCAGCTTATTTTCCTTTGCCCTCCATTTTCTACACATCAGATCTATATTTACTCTTACCATAAGGTTGTTACTGAAGAAGTTTAGCTGTGCATTGCTCTTGGCTATACCTTTTGCCTGTATCACTGCACTTACATTTATAGCTACTTGGTTATGTAGCATCACTCTTCATCTTATCTTAAATCTTCTCCATTTTTTGTATATTATCACATCTATATTTACTCTCAACAGAATGTAGAATAAAGGCAATGCTTTTGAAGAAGATTCTGTGATAAACTTCTTGAATTGCCCCCCCCCCCATCAACATGGACAAGGCCTTTATAGAGCCTGTCTTCACCAATAATGTAAGTTTGTCCATCTCAAGCCTTCAAACTTTGTTGTATATATTTGGTTAGGCATGACTGCAACAGCTGTTTATTTTTGGTGTTTGCATCAAATTCATTGTTTAAAGTTTATTATATGTAGTTCATAAACAAAAGTTCGTCCTTTCTCAATTTAAGTTTTCTGTTGTACAACCAAGTTCCTTCTTCATACCATGTAAATTAAACTATACAGAGCAAGTGATCTTATTTTGCACTGCATGTATGCTTCTGTTCTTCATCTATAATCCAGTGGTGTGGTTAACCTACCGACTACAGCACAATGTCATATTCTGCAATGTCTTAACTATGAAAAATGTCATATCATTCTACTATTATTTAAACCGTCTCTTTATTTGCCAATCTGAAATGGTATAAATTGACAACACACTAACCATTGATACTTATGAGTTCTTGATCTGTAATCCAATGGTGTCGTGAAGCTGCCAACTCCTTCACAATGTCATTTCCTGCCATGTCTTGACCTGAACAATACCATATTGTGTTAATGCAAATTTAAACTGTGTCACTTTATTCGTCAGTAAGAAATGTGATGAATTGTCAGCATTGATACTTTTATGTGCAAAACCTATCATCTGTCTGCTTGTTTATCTTTCGGAGTGAGGAAGATATAAGTGTTGAACAAGCGCAGTCTCATCATCTTTCTCAGTTGCTTGTGCTGCAGCTCCCCAGCAGGGCTAACCTTTCTTGAACTCTATTGAAGTGCTGTCGGTTTTGTATATTATTTTGTCGGCGTGTTTATTTGCACTGGTGGCGATCTTTGATGCCCAGTGTATGTAATCTGCTATCTTCTTGTGCATTATTATCATAGTGGCGAACTTAGATGCCCACTGGATGTAATATGCCGTAAAAATTTTATTGTATTGTATAGGTTTTTTCTTATTCACGATGCTGCAGTTATTTTACTGTATATATATCCTGTCTTCGCGGTAAACCGGCTAAACCGTAAAATTACGGTACATAATCGGGCCGTCATGCAATCACGATGTAGGTTGGGCATGAAACGTGCCGATCAGCTCACGGGCCGGCAGCCCAAATGAACCCCGGCCCATGATTGTGCGAATCAAATCACGGGCTTTTAACAGGTCGAAAAATTGTCTCGGTCCTTGTTTGGCCCAATCAGATATCGGCTGCGAGCAGGCCGGATGCAAATCGGGCCATAGTTAGGCCCAACTATATGACGGGCTTTTAATAGGCTGAAATTAATATAGGGCCGAAATGTTAAACGGGCCCTTAACATGCCAAAACTAATATCAGGCCGTATTACTAAGTGGGCCTTTAGCAAGTGGGCCCAAAAGCGTAGTGTCCAGTTGATGGCCTGAATCTGATACGGGCCATAATTAGGCCCAAAACCTCTTAAAGGGCCGGACCTGATCTGGGTCGTAATTTGGCCCAGAACATGGTAGGATTTTAACGGGCCGGATCTCATATGGGCCACTATTAGGTCCGGAGCGTGGCAGACCATTAATAGACCGGATCAAATATGGGCCGACATTTGGCACAAAACATGGCAGCCAGTTAACAGGCCGGCCTACTAGGGTCCTCAAAATCTTGTGGGCCTACAGCTGGGCCGACCCATTAATGTCGGAGAAATCTCGTGGGCCTTTAGTTGGGCTAGCCCATTATGATCCGCAAGAATTTTGTGGGCCTTTACCTGGGCTGGCCTATTATGGCACACAAAAATCTTGTGGGCCTTTACCTGGGCCGGCCCATTATGGCCCGTGAAATCTTGTGGGCCTTTAGGTGGACCAGCCCATTATGGTCTGCAAAATCTCGTGGGCCTTTAGCTAGGACGGCCCATTATGGTCCACAAAATCTTGTGGGCCTTTAGTTGGGCCGGCCCATTTAAACTTGTTGGGCCGTGCCACGTGTTGACGTATCATTGGCGCCTTCTATCCAGTGAGTGGATGACATCTGTCCCGACGATGAGCCGACACGTGTTTCCTCTAGCCAATGATGATTTTACACATGGAAAATCCCCATTGGTCGGGGCTATTAACGGGTTATCGGATCCATAACGCGACCCGATAGCTTAATGGCGTTCCGTTACGGTGGATGCCATGTGTCGGGCACCCTTGACGAAAGCACTTCTGTGACGCGCGATTTATCGTTATGGAAGTGGACACTTCCATGATGATAATTTTGGTAATGTCATGGAACACATCTACGACAGCACAGGTATGACTATATTGATTATGTCATAAATTTGTCATGGATGTACATGCATGACAAAAAAGCGACCTACTGTGACAAACACGTATTATCGCGGAAGTGTATTTTTTGTGTGTGCGTAGGTCTGAAGTAAACTACTCAAACTTCATCGGAGGGGCTTGGATGATGATGTAGAAGCCCTCCGTGATCGATGCCCCCTCCGGCGGAGCTCCGGAACAGGCCCCAAGATGGGATCTCTAGATACAGAAAGTTGCGGGGGTGGAATTAGGTTTTTGGCTCCGTCCCCGATCGTTTTGGGGTACGTAGGTATATATAGGAGGAAGAAGTACGTTGGTGGAGCTTCGAGGGGCCAACGAGGCAGGGGGCACACCCTAGGGGGGGCGCCCTCCACCCTCGTGGCCGCCTCGTCGCTTTCTTGACACAGGGTCCAAGTCTCCTGGATCTTATCTGATGACAAAATCACGTTTGCGAAGGTTTCATTCCGTTTGGACTCCGTTTGATATTCTGTTTCTCCGAAACACTGAAATAGGCAAAAACAGCAATTCTGGGCTGGGCCTCCAGTTAATAGGTTAGTCCCAAAAATAATATAAAAGTGGAAAATAAAGCCCAATATAGTCCAAAAGAGTAGATAATATAGCATGGAGCAATCAAAAATTATAGATACGTAGGAGACGTATCACCCCCAGGCCCAAGGCGCGCTCAAACTTGGCTTCAAGGGGAAGCCAAAGGGTAAGTGCGGAGCGCCGCGGGCCCTAACCTCCTGCAGCCTTGGTCGACACGTAGCGATCGATGGGACCCGGGCGCCTCCGCTTCCCCACGCTACCTCGGCCACTGCTCCTAGCTGACAAAAAGGTTGGCGCCCGCTGCAGAGCATTCATTGCCCTTCCTTCATCTTGCTCTAGATCCGCTTCTCCTTCTACCTGGAAAAACTCCAGATCCGCTGAATCTTTGCCCTAAGCCCATGACCGATGGCCACCGACAAGGTGAAGTCCTCGGCCATGGCCACGCGCTCACCCTCTTGGTTCAAGCCTACCCTGAGCACGTCCACGGTTAGCAAGGAGAAGCACCTCGCTGCCGCACTCCAGCCGACGGCGGGCAGCAGCAACGAGGCGGGAGAGACAGCGCTCCGGTTCAGCTCTGCCAAGCCGGAAACCTTGGGCGGCACCTTCTACCCCTTCTTCTTGCACAACGTCTTCGCGGGGCTGGTTCCCCCTTTCTTGAGCTTCTTGTATGCCGTTCTTTGCCACTACAAGCTCCATGCCCTCCATCTTCACCCCAACACCATCCTCCTCCTGTCAATCTTCTCATTTTACTGCGAGGCGTTTGTGGGGGTAATGCCCTCCGTGGTGCTGTTCCGCCACTTCTTCTATCTCTGGGTCAATGGTAGCCAGTTCTCGGGGTGCGCCAACTTTATCACGGCCAACGGCAGCAACACGGTTTCTTGGGCCGGGAAGAAGGTGGAAGACTTCCATAACAAGTGAATCTTCATGGATGCCAAGCGGTCCTACCCTTGTCTAGAGCTGCCGACCGGGCTGCCGACACCCCAAGAAGGATGGTCTCACGAGAAGCTCACCAATCCCCGAGCGGAGCAGTTGATGGAGATGATGGTGGCCAACCTGAAGTCAGACGACCAGATGGCAGAGAAGCTGGCAGGAGCCATGATCGTCAAGGAGGTCCTGATGCAGCGCCTGGCTTCACGTATGGAGGCTCAAGGGCGCGGAAGGCAACCTCCGGCTGTGCCCAGACAACTTGTCCGACGAGGAGCTGAACAAGGCCGTGCGCACCTTGCTCGGGAAGGAACAGGATTGCTCCCCAGACGGGGAGAAGATTGCCGACGCCATGCCTATCTTCGACGAGCGCGGGCTCGTGCCTCTGGAGCCTTCCGGGCCCCCGGGCTCCCCGGTGATGGTGTCCTCCGGCAAGTCCGACAGGGAGGAGGGGGTAGACTCGGAGGCGACCCAGGAAGGTGCAGGAGAGACCTCTCCCCTGCGCTAGATCGATCTATTCCGCGTCCTTTCCGACGACGACGACGCCAACGAGCACCCGGTCAGGGAGTGTCCGCGCTCCGCTGGGGTTACCACGAGGTCTAGTGTGACGCCCCGAGACCGATGCGCCAGGCGTCTTCCAGTTATTCCTTGTTGTTGCCTTGTCATTTGCTTGCGTGTTGCATTTCATCATGTCTTCATCCGCATTGCATCATCATGTTTTCAAACTTGCATCCGTCTAGGTCTCCCAGTTCTTTCTGTTGTCCGTTCTGATCCCAGACACACTTGCACGCGCCCGCCGCACGTCCGAAATAGTATTTTATAAGTGGCCGGAAAATGTTCTCGGAATGGGTTGAAAGTTGGCATGCGGTGTTGTTATAGTGTAGATAGCCGCCTGCCAAGTTTCATCGCATTCGGAGTCTGTTTGACACCCCAACGGATAACTATAGCGACAGTATAGCCGGTCAATCGTCGGACGTTTTCGGTCTCCGAAAATTGTTGTCGGGCTTTCCATTTTTTCCCTCCCTAGACCATCTACACAGTCCGCTTCCAACCGCCAGGCCCCGAAACCCCTCTCTGCACAGTTCTCAGGTCCCCTCGCGCGTCCGAAAACTTCCCCGAACCCGACCGGGCACTCGTGACTGCCGAGTCCAGATCAACCCCGTAATATCATAATATTTTTTTGTTTATTCTTTTGACTACCCAATTGACCCGGTGCCGTCCGATGACGATCAGACGCCCCTAAAACCCCCTCCCGCCTGCTATATATGTATATAGACCAACCCTAGAAACTAGGGATCTTGTCCCATCCTCCACCGCCGCCAGCCCACTGTCTCCTCCTCCTTGGGATCCCCTCCCGATCCAAAACCACCATCCACAGCCGCCACCGCTCCTCCTCAGTTTTCCACGCCCAACCAACCAGTGCCTCCCCTGGATCTCTTCATCCACCCAACCAGTGCAGCATGCCCGATCCCCTCGCTTCTCCACCAGCCCGAAGCTGCCTCGTCCTTCCTCGCGTTTGAACCCGAGGAGCCCCTGCGCCATGCTCCTCCCTTGCCCGAATCTCTGCCACGTACAGGGCACGACACCGGCGGGCTGCAGCAGTAGCTCCCGCATCCCCGACTCCCGAGCACCTCCACCCTCGTCATCTCAGGACCCGCCATGGAAACCCCATCGTCTTGCCAAGTACCTCGCCGGAGAGCACCTCCATGGAGCCGAGGAGCTCCTACACGCTGCCTCCGCCCCACTGCCGAAGCTGCTACATCCCCTCGCCATCAAGCATCAGCAGGCCGCCACACCTCTCCTTCGTCTCCTCCTTCCTCTGGCTCTCTCATCTCTGTCTTACCCGACTCCCTTCCCTCTCTATTTGCCTACAGAACAAGCCTAGCCGCCGAGCTCAAGCTGCCTCGCCGTTCATGGCCTTCACACACCTCGCTTGACACTGTTGCCGCATCGCCGTGCTCCTAGTTCGAGCAGTGAGCGCCGCCCTGCATTGACCGCGTGCCTCCTGCCTCCCGCACGCAGCCGGCGGACCTCCACATCCGGCCACGCCGCCAACTAGCTCTGACTCCCTCCGCCTCTATCCGGTCGCTGCCGTCGCGCCAAGCTCCGCCGTCACCTACCCGTATCCCCGTCACTCACCTTCGCTTCCTCTGCAATGAGCAGGAGCACGATCGTCAGGCACCCGCCTCCCCTGTTCCTGCTCGCGTGGGCTGTGAGCCTCTCCAAGGCACAGCTGGCTCTGCCTACCGCTACCTCCCCACTAGCTGGGCTTGGCCCATGGCGAGGCCACCCACGCGCCCTCCGTGTTTTTTTCTTCTGTTGGTCCAGCCTACAGATTTGGCCCGCCTGTGTTTTTTACCTTCTGTGAATTTATCTATTATCGAGTGTTTTACAGATTTGCAGAAAAAACCCTAAGCTCCATGCATATCATAACTCTCCAACCGTGCATCTTTTGTAAAAACTTTATATATGAAAAATGCTTAAAATTGTGTCTAGTTTCATATTATGCGACCTTCATCTATGTTTAAAATGTTTAAACTATTGTTTGCATATATTTTTCCATATTGCCATGTAAAATGCTTTAATTCATAACTTAATAATCGTAGCTCCAAACTTAACAAACTTTATATGTAAGTGGGGTAGAAAAATGCCTAGTTTAACATGGTGGCATCACTTTCCATCTTTAATAACTCTAAAATTGTGTTTAGGGCAGAACAGTACCAAACCTTTAAAATATGCACATGAGGAGTTTTCGGACTTGTTGTTTGTTGTTCCGGCCTCATTTAAACTTGCCTAGATAGGTAGTTTTCATTTTCTTCACCTCTTGCCATGTTAATCAACATTTAACATTGTTGGGTACATAAACGAGAGAGAACTAAATAATTGTTGTGGTGTTTCGTCAATATGCTCCACTTAATTTGTAATATTGCTTGTTGCACTTTGCCATGCCATGCTTCATTAAACCGGACATGCATCATAATTGTTTGTGCATCATACCATGTTTATGTGGTGGTTGTTTACTATGTTGTTTGCTTCTTTCTGGTGTGCTTCATGTTGGTTCCGATAACGTCGTGTTGTGAGGATTCGTTCGACTACGTCCGTTTGTCTTCTTCATGGACTCATTCTTCTTCCTTGCAGGATTTTGGGTAAGATGACCATACACTCGAAATCACTTCTATCTTTGCTTGCTATTTGCTCGCTCTATTGCTATGCCGCGATACCTACCACTTGCTATATCATGCCTCCCATATTGCCATGACAAACCTCTAACCCACCTTCCCTAGCAAACCGTTGTTTGGCTATGTTACCGCTTTGCTTAGCCCGTCTTATAGTATTGCTAGTTGCAGGTGAAGATGGAGTTTGTTCCTTGTGGGAACATGTTTATGTTGGGATATCACAATATCTCTTATTTACTTTAATGCACCTATATACTTGGTAAAGGGTGGAAGGCTCGGCCTTATGCCTGGTGTTTTGTTCCGCTCTTGCCGCCCTAGTTTTCGTCATACCGGTGTTATATGCCTTGATTTTGTGTTCCTTACGGGATTGGGTTATAATGGGAACCCCTTGACAGTTAACTTTGAATAAAACTCCTCCAGCAAGGCCCAACCTTGGTTTTACCATTTGCCACCTAAGCCTCTTTCCCTTGGGTTCTGCAGACTCAAGGGTCATCTTTATTTTAAACCCACGGGCCAGTGCTCCTCTGAGTGTTGGTCCAACCTGTCAGCCGCCGGTGGCCACCAGGGGAAACTCTGGGTTGGCCTACCGGAAGTTTGGACAATCCGGTGTGCCCTGAGAACGAGATATGTGCAGCTCCTATCGGGATTTGTCGGCACATTCGGGCGGCTTTGCTGGTCTTGTTTTACCATTGTCAAAATGTCTTGTAACCAGTATTCCGCTTATGATCGGGTCTTCCTGGGAGAAGGAATATCCTTTGTTGACCGTGAGAGCTTGTGATGGGTTAAGTTGGGACACCCCTGCAGGGTTTTGAACTTCCAAAAGCCACGCCCACGGTTATGGGCAGATGAGAATTTGTTAATGTCCGATTGTAGAGAAATTGACACTTGACTTAATTAAAATGCATCAACCGCGTGTGTAGCCCTGATGGTCTCTTTCCGGCGGAGTCCGGGAAGTGAACACGGTTCTTGGGTTATGCTTGAACGTAAGTAGTTTTCAGGATCACTTCTTGATCACGTTTAGTTCACGATCGTGCTTTGCTTCTCTTCTCACTCTTATTTGCGTAAGTTAGCCACCATCTATGCCAGTGCTTGCTGCAGCTCCACCTCGCTACCTTTTCCTACCCATAAGCTTAAATAGTCTTGATCTCGTGGGTGTGAGATTTCTGAGTCCTCGTGGCTCACAGATACTTCCAAAATAGTTGCAGGTCCCGATGATACCAGTGCAGGTGACGCAATCCAACACAAGTGGGAGATCGATGAAGATCGTGTTTGTTGTGTTGTTTCGTTTCCAGTTGATTAGTAGTGGAGCCCAGTTGGGACGATTGGGGATCTAGCATTTGGGGTTGTCTTTATTTTGGTTCCGTAGTCGGACCTTGATTGTATTCTGGATGATGTAATGCTATATTTATGTATTGTGTGAAGTGGCGATTGTAAGCCAACTCTTTATCCCTTTCATATTCAGTACATGGGATGTGTAAAGATTACCCCTCTTGCGACATGCCTACTATGCGGTTATGCCTCTAAGTCGTGCTCCGACACGTGGGAGATATAGCCGCATCGTGGGTGTTATTTCAAGGGGCACCCCTCCGAAGAAGCTGAAGATGCGGATCCCGAAGAAGGGAAGGTTGGCGCTGCTTTCCTGAGGCAACACTTCGTCCTCATTGCTAGCCGCCACCATTCCAGAGCTGGCCATGCGCCCGTATACCCCTGAGGGTATGATGGCTCCCATGCCCACGAAGCCTGCCGGCCTCGCGCTCCTGAAGAGGACGAGGGACTACGACATCACCGACCAGTAAGCGCGCCATCTCGTCTTTACCTCCTGCTCTTGTCATAGTGTCTTGACGTTTGCCTCCTCCATGGCCAGGCCAACGCCGATGGCGAAGAAGAAGAAGGAGGGGGCCAGAGCCGTGATTCTTCCGCCACACCTGGTGTTCTGGGGGAGGCCTTCTCTGCCCTAGATCAGCTTCGGGGCGTTCTTCAGGGGCCTAACCAGTGCAGGGCGTCAGGGCGCCTAGACTGATCTCACGATGGCTCCGGGCCAACGCGTCCGTGAGGGCGGCCTAGGGCCATCCCGTGGCGGCCTCAGAGGAGGGCGAGTAGGTAGCCAGCCTAGCCACAACCGCTCATGATGCATCGCTGAAGGATGCCAAGGCCACCGAGGAGCGCTACCGAGCGGTGGAGGCTGAGCTCAAGACCCTTCGCGACAGGCATGCCACCGAGGCCCATTATCTCGAGGCGTGGGAGGAAGAGCTGAAGGCCCGAGAAGTTGCAGTCGCTGATCGTGTCACGGAGCTGGAGCAGGCGGCACAGAAGTAGGCCGTGGAGCATGGCCGACTCGAGAAGTTTAAGGAGGAGGTGGAAGCAGAGAAGACCCAACTAGAGGCCAAGGCAAAACATCTTGCCGAGGGGCATGCCACCTTCAACTCGCTCGAGCAAAGGTCCCGCAAGGCACTTCAGGATCTCTACGGAAGGGGGTTGAAGGAGCCGTTGGTGACTTCGAAGGAAGGCCCTGCCGATCTGCTCCCCCAGCTTGTCACGATGCTCGAGGGCGTTGTCGTTGGGGTTGGCCCCATGGTGTAAAGAGAAGCCCGCACACTCTCCACCTCGGCTGGGACGCACGTCTTCAGGCACCTCCATCTTCATGACCCCAGCTTCGACTTTGGTGCCTTGCTTGAGAACGTGGGCCCGGAGCGCTGCACCGCCGCTGCTGAAGTCATGAGGGATCAGGTGCAGGCCCTGCTGCGGAAGTTCCTCACCGTTGACCCCACGACCGCGGCAGACAGCTCGGGAGACGACGTTGTTGTCGACGACAGGGCTCCCCTCGCGGGCGATGGCGGTACCCAAGGCTGAGTAAGAGGCTTGATGGTTGGTCTCCCCTCTGTTGAACTCCTGCAACATGTATCGTGCCTCGTGGAGGCATGAAAACTTATGCTTGGTACTTTAAGAGACAATATGTTTTGTAATAATTTGCTAGGATTCTGCGATTTCCTTCTCGTTTGCTTTAATGTTCTAGGTCGGCAGGGCCCGGCCCCGCGCATACCTCAACTGCCATTGGGTCGTTTGGATCACTAGGATGGGACCAAGAGGTGAGGGGATACGTGACCATTTAGGCTCCTGAGTCGCGATGCTCAGGAGTCCCCCTTGACATGCAAACAGCCCTTGGGAAGGAGATGCAAGAGTAGGCCTTAGCGTTCTGCGTCGGCAGGGCCCGGCCCAGCGCATACCTCAGCCGTCGTTGTGTTGTCCGATTCACTAGGACGATACCAAGGGGAGGGGATATGTGACCAGTTAGGCTCTAAGTCGCGATGCTCAGGAGTCCCCCTTGACATACGAACAGACCTCCATACCTTTCCTCGCCGAGGTCCCGCTCTGGAGGGGCGCGCGAAGACAATGTCCGAGGGACTTGGCAGGGTGGCGTATGCTAGACGTTACCTGAGCGTTGCCCCCATGCCCAGCCCCCACGCGTGGCTCTCCCAAAGGGAAAGCGTTGTAGTGAGGCTAAACACCGAGCCTGGCGGCTCCCTGAGGTTATTGCGGCCATGGGGCCTCCCTCAGTTGTTTATCACCAGTGCGGAGCATGGAGCTTCCGCACTTGCACATGCATAGCCGCTCCCCGACAGTGTTGACTGCCAGCAGAGAGCATGCTGCATCCACTGGTGCGTGGGTGGGCGCTCCCTCTGAGTTGAGCCCCCGGGGCGTGTACAACCCCGCCCTGACACGTGGCTTGCACGGCAGGGCTAGACACTACAAAAAAATACACTTCTGTGATGATACGTGTTTGTCACAGTAGGTCACGTTTTCTGTCATGCATGTTCATCCATGAACAATTTATGACAGAATCAAGATAGTCATACATGTGATGTCGTAGAAGTGTTCCATGACATTACCAGAATTATCATCACGGAAGTGTCCACTTCCATGATGATAAATCGCGCGTCACAGAAGTGCTTTCGTCATGGGTGATTGACACGTGGCATCCACCGTAATGGAATGCCATTAAGCTATCGGGTCCGGTTTTGGATCCGATAACCAGTTAAAAGCCCCCGCCAATGGGGATTTTCCACGTGTAAAATCATCATTGGCTGGAGGAAATACGCGTCGGCTCACCGTTAGGACAGATGTCATCCACTCATTGCACCCAAGGCGCCTATGATTCGTCGACATGTGGCACGACCCAACAGTGGCCCATTCCTGTGAAAAGGCCGGCCCGTTTGACTTGGTCAAAAGGTGGCGGGCCGTCCCACGGCAAGCCTGTTAACGACCTGTTCGCATATAGCCCATTTACAGCCCACTAACCCAGGGCCTGTTTACGGCCTATTCGAATTAGGCCCAGTAGCGTCATCTGGGCCGTCCAATATAATTCCAGCCCGTTTTAACTTCCGGCCCATGTATGGCCCATGACGTCGTTTGGCCCATATGAGGCCGATAGTAACCCTCAGCCCATTTAATGGCACGTGGTAAAACTGGCCCGTAATGAACAGTGTATCACTTTATACCCATTAACGACCCATTACTCCGTTGGGCCGTTTCCAGCCCATGTTATCTTTCAGCCTGCTTAGGGCCCATTTATTCTTAGGCTCATTTCCAGCATTCGTTCACTTTCGGCTCGTTACTGTCATTTTCTGCTTGTGGGCCAAATACAGCCCGTGGTTACAGTCGGCCCGTTTGTGGCCCGTTAATACATTGGGCCATTTTCATAGCGTCATCAAATACGGCCTATTAACGACGGCCCGTTATTGTCGGCCCATGAATGGACGATTTCAACTCTAGCCCATTTATGGCTATAATGTGGTCTGTTATTGGCCCATGTTTGGCCAAACAATCATATGGCCCGTAGAAGGCCAATTGATGATACGGCCCGTAGAAGGCCCATTGTGTCTACGCCCCGTAGAAGGCCCATTGTTTCTACGGCCCGTAGGAGGCCCATGTTGACTACAGTAAGTATGTAGCCCATTGTTAATGTGGCCTAGTTTTTAAAAAATAGGTTATTGCGGCCACTAGCAAACCGCGGAAAAAAGAACTGCACTGACTAAAAAAAATAAACAAGACAACGGAAATAAATAAGCAAGCAACTTACGCTAGGCTATCATGGTTATTACACATATTACTTCCACTAGGCATCAAAGTTCACCACAAGTGCAAATATAGGGAACAAAGCAGCATATAAACGCCGCAGCAAAACAAGTCTAGAACTGAAACCACTTTAGAAGAGCTCAAGAAACAATACCCTGGGTACCCATAATGTTGGCAAGATGCTTAGCAAGCTTATTAACTTTCTTTGTCTGGCGCTTAAATCCTCCAGCACTTGCTGTTGCACCAGAAAGTATGCATCTGAATTACGAAGGAACTTCCTCAGTCCTTCGGCTTCCTGTCGCATAACATCTGATCGATGTCTTTCAACTTGAAGTTGAGACTCAAGAAGCCGAACTGATTCAGGCAGCGAGTTCGAATAGCTGGTGCCAACAGTATTAGCCAATAACTCGAACACTACATCAAGACAGGACTTTGGGGTTGTCTCAGTGTCTTCAATATAGTTTTTATCAGCTTTCTTGGAGAACAACAGGGATGTCTCACTATCTTGAACTTGAACTGCATTACTTCCTTTACCATTGCATAACGAGGTACTCTTCTCCAATATTTTATCCATGTTCTAAAGGAGAAACAAACAAACACATCACATGTTTACAATGTATTATATGAAACTCATTTTGGTAAACAGTTCAGTATTAAGGTGGACAGGCTAACAGCATGAAACAAACATATATCTACGTAGTATGGTCACTGTATGGTCTATATCATTCGAGTTTATGTTACCAAATCAAGATAGATACATTTCGAATCATATCTATTTAAGACAAAGCAGCATAGATAGAATATAAGTGTGGGAAACTACACAACAATAACAACACTTGTAATGTGCATGGCATGAGAACATAACCGTTTATTCAATTGAAACTGAAATCAACATAGAGAAAGTTACAACATCAAACACGTTAAAGAAACAAGTTTAAAACATACCTGTTGCGCCATTGGAGTTTCAATTGCATCCTTCAAATTTGAAATTAGTTGGTATGAGTAAATACAGTGATGCAAGAGTAAAGTAGTATGAACCATAGCTAAGGAACCTGACTTGAGAACAATTTTTCTTGTGCTTTAAGCATTGACTTGGGGTTCGGAGTAGTAGTCCTCGTGCTTTGGGCACTGCAGTTGCCTTACTAGCTGCTCGTGTTTGGGTGCTCTGTGGTGGAGACGGTGTTGTGTCAACGGGAACTAGGTTACTATCTGCTGGGGTTGGGTTAGAAGGGGTGTAGCTAGTTCTTTGTCCAGCTGGGTAGGGGTTCAATCTGCGTGAGTCTTGGTTATGTGTGGTGGGGCTGGTTCTTGGGCAAGTACAACCTTGGTTCTATCTCCATCGACAGGTAGAACGATCTTTTTTGAAGACCATATTTTTACTCCCACAGATACTGCCATCACCCCTCCAATTGAAATGGCTGATAAACAAGCAAAGTAATTGAATGTACATACATTTTAAGATAGACAGGTGCAATGGATAGTAGGGAAAAAAAACAGGGCATGAAATAATTCACATTTATGTTGTCTAACCAAACAGAATAGCAGGACATAATTTCAAATATATGATGGCTAATTAAACAGGATAGCATGACACAATTTCGCATGTATGATGGCTAACTAAACAGAATGGAATGACATACTTCAAAATAGGATGACTATGTAAACAAGATGACATGATATAACTATACGATGTGTCTATTCAAGTGGTTGGCATGCCATTAATCACAAACATGTCATTGATGGTAGCATGATGGCATGATATAATTCACGGATAGAATGACATAATTCAAAATATGATGACTATGTGAACAGGATGAGATGATATAACTATATTATGCCTTTAGAAAATGGGTTGGCATGCCATAATTCAGATACATGCTGTCTATGTAAACATCATGGCATGATATAATTCAAATATATGATTTATATACTAAGGAAGTGAGCAGAGGGAAATCGCATATATGATGTGTCAACTAAGGAGATGGCATTCAATATCATGTATATGATGTAAAAACTAAGCATTGCAATACAACATATGCATGATATGAGTAATATAACCCTGCCAAGTTTGAGCATACACCTCAGGGGGATTATAGGACTGGTCATCTGCCTCTGAATCCTCCTCTGAAGAGCTATCTGTAACCAGCAACATATATGCTTCACAAGGTAGCATTGTCTGCTCTAAAGACCTTGTTTTCACTCCAGATTTCTCCATCACCAATTCAAATGGCTGATGCATAGGAAGAGCAGTTGAATATACAAACATTGTTGACAAAAGCAATGAGAAATACAAAAAAAGGATGGCATGATATAATTCACATATATGACGCTTGGCTAAATAGCATGGCATTGCATAATTCACATATATAATGCCTTGCGACAAGATAGCTTTGTGTAATTCACATATATAATGTCTAGCAAAAAGATGGCATTACATAATTCACATATATGGTAATTAGACATTAAACAGGTGGCATTCACACAAATCATGTCTAAACTAAGCAAATGACATAGCAATGCAAGATACCATACGCACGATATGAGCAACATAACCCTGCGAAGTTAGAGCATGCACCTCGGGGGGGATAGGACTGGTCATCTGTCTCTGAATCCTCCTCTGAGGAGCTATCTGTAACCAGCAAGACATGCACTTTGTCAGATAGCATTGTCTACTCTGAAGACCTTGTTTCCACTCCAGAATTTTCCATGACCGTGCTGAATGGCTGATGCAAAGGAAGAGTAATTGAATGTACTAAAATTGTTGACAAATTTAACACGTAATAAAAAATGATGTCATTATATAATTCACATATAAGATGACTGGCTATCCAGGGTGGCATTGCAAAATTCACATATATGATGCCTGGCTAAACAAGATGGCATTGCATGATTCACATATACGATAAAGAAACTAAACAGATGGCATTGACACAAAGCATGTCTAAACTAAGTAGATGACATCTTTGATGTAATCAGTAAGCAATGCAAGGCACCATATGCATGATATTGCCAACATCAGCATGCCATGTTAGAGCGAAGAGCTCATGGGGTAAATAGGAGTGGTCTTCTGCTTCTGAATTCCCCTCAGAACAGTTATCTTCCTCTTGACTATGATCCGAAATGGGTGGAGGGGGGCTGCCATGCAGGGCTCGTCTCTTTTGCTCTACATGTTTAGTTCCATTGTGTACAATAACTGACATGCATAGGAATAAAATATAGTGAGATTATGTAAGGAGTGCATGCACAAATCCAGAGTGAAGGTAGCAAACTGTGGATAGACCCAAAACCAATGATAGCAGGCGGATAATAACTTTAGTTGAAAAATACAGATAATGGCTCCTTTAATGTTTGTTTACACCCAACATGAAACTCATAGTAGACACCCGAGATTAACCAGATAGTAGATAGATAGTAGATAGATAGTACTGATTGATGCACCAATATGTACCCCACAACCATTTAAAAACTCAAGTTTTAGCAAAAGTTTGGACCCGAGTCAGAGTCTAATAGGTGAACACGATGATAAAGTAGCATGTCATCATATTAAGCGATGCATAACATAAGCAGACACGGAAGTGTGCGACCTCTGTTGCGGACCCGTGTAGTCCTCAATGTCATCTACTCAGTTGATGATGGTAATGCAGTTGTCGCGGCTGCCGGCGACGGGGAAGAAGATCTGAGGCGGCGAAAGACAGTCTGGAGAGCGGATCCCTCCTGTGGTGAACCCTTTCATCGTTGGAGCAGCTGAGCTGGGTTGGAACACAGCACCTCGGGAGCAGGACAAACCGCACAAGGTTTTCTTTGACACATATTTGTAATGTAAGTAATTGTGTAAGGGCTTGTTTGAATTTGAGGATTCTAACAATGTAGGGATAGGAAATAGACATGAATAGGATAGGAATGCCCGTGCAAAACAGAGAATTTAAAAACACATGATTTCTACCAGTCTGGGTGTTTGGTTCACAAGAATTGGAAGATCACAGGATGCAAAGAAGCATGGTGAGATTAAGTCAAACCACAAGATGTGTACAACCTCTTCGGCGAAGCCATGTCGATCTCAGCGTGATTGGGTTGGCCGGAGAGGATGCTCCGGCTGACTAGCCTGTCGGAGGAGGGGAAGAAGATCTTAGGTGTCTGGAGATAGAGCTCGAGGTACTGCTCCGATGTGATGGAGGGTTTCATCGTTGGAGCAGCTCCGGTCAGTTGTACGACGCCGAGGCTGAAGCAGGACAAGAGAGACAACGTTAACTTGAGTGGAATTCTAATAGCATCTCCAATAGATGACGTAAAATACATAACCACAAACTGCTAGATGTATACATCAGCTGCTCATCTCTAAATTTAACTGTGAAAACTAAATTTAACTGTCGAAACAGAACTTAACTGTCGAAACTGAATTTTGCTGTCGAAACTAAATTTTACTGTTGAAACTGAATGCACTACAGGTGAGGCTACAAGTCAGTCGACTGACTTTTTCATCTCTAGTTAGTCGATTTTGCAGCCATTTTATACGAAATCAAGGGCCCGCAGTTCATCTTCAACCTCCACCCCCCTGAGCCGCCAGCCAGCACAGGCCAAACAGCCGCCCTCGCTGCCCGCGATCGGCGGTGGGCCGCCCTGACCGCCCCGAAAACACTCCCCACCGCGGGTCCGCCGCCGCCCCGGCCATCCCTGTAGCCCCCCCTCCCGTGCCGAGCTTTTTCTCCGGCGATCCCCACACCACCGCCCCACCACCGCCGGCGACCACCGCCCCACCCTGAATCCTAAGATAGATAGTGGGGTACCTCTCCGGCGAGCCCCCCTCCCCGCTGCGGCTGGTTCTTCCTTAACTCCGGCGAGCCCCCCCCACCCCCTGAAAATCGACTGACCCAAAAGTCGATTCAGTTGACTGAAGTGTAGCTAAATCGTAGCAGCATCACAAGCAAGAGCAAGAGTGAGAGCAACAGCGTGAGCAAGAGCAAGAGCAAGAGCAGACCAGGCAAGGGATCGAGAGCAAGAGCAGAGAAGCAACATGAGCGAGAGCTAAAGCAGCAGCTCCTACTGATATGGACGTCGCCGCCGAGGGAGCAACACCGTGGAGGAAGTGGCCTGCCACGCCGCCGTGGATGGAGCTGCGCTGTGTCGGCTTGGGACCGAGCGTCGGTAGCACCGTGAGATCGAATCAAGAAGAAAATCGGGGCAGCTCCTTGGAAACGGTGATTAGGCCATAGCTTTATCAGAGGAAACGGTGATGACGGTGCTCTTCCGGTGGTGTAGATGAAGACGGCGGTGTGGGAATGGAACCGGCAGGACGACCAGATCAACGACGGATCCTCATCCGGTATGGTGGATGAGGGACGTCGAGGTGTTGCTGTGGACGACGATGTCGGGGAAGAGGCTCTGGCTGGGTGGCGGACAGAGGAGGGTGTGGGGCTTCACGTATTTTGCCGTCCTCGGTGTACGAATGGGTGGGCGGCTGGGATGGGAGTGGGGGAACCATGGCTTAGGGACGTGCTTGTCTGAAATGTGGGGTAAGTTATGAAAGTACCCCCACCTATTTGAGGCGGTTCTTTCAGTTCAGGGGTATCACGAGCATTTCGCGTGTCGGGATTTCATAGGAGGTGGGAATTTTCGCGCGTGTTGTAATTTTGGAATAGCAAGGCGTGGGTTGAGATGGAGGGAGTTGTCGGAGCACAACGAGACAAAGATATATCTTAAATATTTCGGGCTAACAAGGCGCAGGATGAAATTTCCGGACAAGCCTAACGTGTACTGTCCCAAATCAATTCGCACTACAAATGTCATTCAAAACTTTGAAATCACGTTATGTTCAATTAAAGTATTTCGCTACGTCTATAATGCATGCAACCTAGTACTCAAATGAACGTTTTAGTGCATTCCAAACGTATATACTACCGCTTCAATATCAACTAAATTTGAATTCGTTTCTCTATTTGAATAAGATCTAGAATAATGACTGTTGTGAAGTCAAAGCATTTGAATTCATTTCTCTGTTTTAATAAGATCTACAATCGTCATTATTGTCAACTTAAACCATCGTTTATGTATTATGTTCACAGCACACCACATGATTAGTCTCGAGTTACATATGAACTATGTGTACTATATGAACTCGAACTCGATTTTTTGAATCCACTTTATGTTGATTTCAAATCATAGTACATTTCAAGCTCTAGCTAGATCTTCACAAACTAAACCATGTCTCACATGTATAATGTGTTTATCACATTATGTATGGCGCCCCGCCCCCTACGCCTACAAGTATTTACATGTCAGTTGCAAACACCACACATTACCACAAATTCAAATAAAATGTGAGAATGTTCGATATATAGTATTGTTTAGATTGTTCGATATTTTGTTGTAAGCTGCAAACACCACACATTATCACAAATTCAAATAAAATGTGAGATTGTTCGATGTATAGTATGGTTTAGATTGTTCGACATTTAGCTGTGAGTTGCAAACGCCATGCATCATCACATTATGGTATAACATGTGCAAAACCACAACACATGAATCATCGCTATATTCATGCATGCATATGTTTGAAACACTATGATCTCCTATTCAAATATATGAATCCACTTTCATATCAAATTATGATCTTTGTTAGTCTCTTACACCCACACAATCCTCTAACCTTTGTAGCTATCACTAACTTTCTCTCGTGCATGCACACGCCCTCCTCGCCCTCCCCCTCCCTCAGCATTCTATCCATCGAGCACATTCATTTTTTTTCTTTAGGTCGTTCTCCCACATCTCCACAAGTCCTTTCCGACACACACCGATCGATAAACCTCTCCAGAGATGTCTGCCTACAACATACACACGCACCTTCAATCTCCTCCTTTATTTGTCCTTGCCTCGTGTCTCTCATACGGTCCCACACACGTGTAAACTCTTGCCACACTTTTCATCGATCTCACAACCGCACACTCCTCCCCCTATCTAGCTAGTAGTTGGGCCTCTCACACCACCTCCTAGCTCCATTCTCTCTGTCTATCTGTCTTGCCGGGTCTTATTTGCGTCTAACAAATGGATGTACACCGACCGATCTCTAGCTATACATATAGCTAGCTAGGTCCTTATAACTCATTTTTCCCCACGCGTCGATCGATCTACCTCATTAGTTATGTCTCTCCCTTCCTACGGCAAACAACAATTGATCTACCGATCTAGTTAGGTTTGCTTACCAAACACATGGTTCCCTTCATCATCCATGGATGTGTCCTGACAGATCTATCACGCACAGGCACACACAGAAACACATCCCCACTCTTATTGATAATATTGCAGTTCCACCCTCAGTTTGTCTAGTAGGCCTCTCCCACCATCTTCGAGAAGCAACTCCATCACCCATCCAGCACTCTACCCCTCTCCCTCCCTCTCTCTCTCCTCTCTCTCACTCTCTCCCATCCTATTTTCCGTCCTTCAGTTATGTATGGATGTCGACCGATCTCCCTCAAGACATAGCTGGGTCTCTCCTTCTCAACACATATATGAGTCGTTCTACCTCTATAGTTAGGCATCTGCCTACCCCTCCCCCACCCCCTACCATACACACAGACTGATACATCGAGCATCTAGTCATGTCTCCCTGCCACACACAAACTTGACCTGTGCCCTCTGACGTTCTGGTAGCTAGGCCAGTCACCCTATATCTTTGACTTGCACACACAGACAATTTCGATGGCTCTCTTCATTGATCTCGCACCCACCCACTTGATCCTCTCTTCGACTCTATCGATATCTATGACCCCTCCCTCTCTTCTCGTGGATCGCCCGACCCTCTATATATGATATGGATAGGCCTCCATTTCACACACATTGCATGCAAAATTTTGTTTGAGATGTCATCGACACATATTCCAACAAATACATTCACAATCAACCTCCCCCCCCCCCCGAAAACAAAAAACACTCACAAACGCACAAGCCATTTGTTTAGGTTTGTATCTCTCACACAGACCCATGTAGGTGCGGGACGTGCACTAAGAGAAGAGGTGCACGCACGGCTCACGTACTCCCGTCTCTTTCCCAAGCACACCCACGCGGGTACATGGTGGAGCTCATTTCTGTACGAAGAGGCAGCCCACGTGGTAATTTGGCACGTGTACTGGTTGTCCACCAGATGGAGGGAGGATTGTCTACCACGGGTGAACAAACAAATTGCGACTTCACGCGTTATGTTAAAAAAGAGGCAAACCATGCGGGGCCTACCTTAGAGGCAAGGCTCTATACACTGGAGTACTTTTGATGTGTCCCGTCACCTCGCAGAATGAGGAGAAGCTTGCTTGTACACCGTCTCCCCCGCCCACGGGCGCGGTGGCTCGCAAGATGAGGTGAAGCTTGCTTACTACGCCTTACGCTTGCTCCCTCGCCCACACGCGCGGTGGCTCACAAGACGAGGAGAAAATTTACTATACTCCCTCTGTTTACTCCTCGTCCCTACCTTGGTTAGAGAGATTATCATATTGTTTGGAATATATGTCCTTTAGTAGATTCCAATATGAACTACTAGTACATACTCCAAACACTGATGTATATAGACGCATTTTAGAGTGTAGATTCACTCATTTTGCTCCGTATGTAGTCCATATTGAAACAGGCATAGTAGTACGCACTGTCCTTCGCCCCTCAACCGTCGCCACGTGGTGGACGTGCAGCAATTCATTTGGTCTCATATAGCCAGAACGATATATACTACAGTACCATTATTGCTCGACTTCCTGAAGAGGTGAAGAGCCGATCACAAGGTTAATAGATTGGAGATGCCAAGCGCAAGGTTTATAGGAGAACGAGTAGTAGGTGTCGCACCATTTATAAATAAATTTGTAGTGTAAGGTGGGCCATGTAATCACTGAGCCTGCGTGTTTTCACTGCTCTTGCACTACTCCGTTGTAAGAATGGAGAAAATTGTAATCTAGTAGTACCTCCTTTCGCCAAAAGTGTGGGACATCCAACAGTCCTACCACCTAAGTAATAATGACCAATGAGCCATCAAATCACATAGACCCAGCAGTAAGTTGGACGGATGAAGCAACCATCACTCTTGAATCTACTTCTCCCTTCAACGCAGGCGCCAGTGAGAGGTCACATCCGCTCTGCCCGGGCATGAATGCGGCACCGATTCTTTGGAGCGGCGCTGAACATTTCGGATGGGAAGCACGCGCGGGTGATGGAGGGGCTTTGGGTGGGCCAGGCTGGTCAGGAGCGGGCATGGCAGCTGTCCGCCTGTCCTACCGGACGCCTTGACACGAGAGGATGCAGCGACTCTCGCAGCTAAAATCATACACTACACACCATCTCCCTGTAGAAGTACGTCGATCTGTCGCTCTCTCTAACACACACATGTTGTTAAACACACACACGCACACGCACACGCACACACAGGTTCATAGAATAGGAAAATCGTGCGAGTGCGAAGCCACAAGAAGTGAGATACAAATGGAGTGCGTACAAGAAGACAAGAGGTAACGAATATTCCATCAAACCTGGACTGAGGAGTAGTAACTCCCTCCGCCTAGGTGTTAAGTCATCCTACGGAATTCAGATATTCCCAAAATGTTTAGGCGTTGTCCATTAACTTCGCATCTCAATCCCCTCCTGGCCTTGTTGCTAGCGAGCGTTGTTACTTAGGGAGCGTTTGGATCCTTAGCAAGAACAACTTATAGCATAGCCGGGCAAGGTTAGGCGTTTGGAACTGTTAAAATATGTTAGCTTTTGTGGGCCAGCTAGCATGCGTGGGTTAGAAAAACCTTGCTAGCTCAGGAGAGCCAGATCAGCTCGCTTCCAATGGCAAACTTCTCTTAGTAGTAACATAGACTAGTAACATATGCATGCTATACTAGTCCAAGTTACTCACCACTATGACCAGCCTAAGCAATGTAACCAAACACTCCTTACTGTGCCTTGTTATCTCCCCCGGAAACCCAATGCGTGGAGCGCAACTACGTGTTGATCAGTCAAGAAATCAAAGTCGGCTTGCATGCGAGTTAATACGTGGCCCTGCATGGTAGCTAAATGGCATCTCTAAGTTGTTTGGATTAATTGTTGCGTTTAGAGACAGAAATTAGGGCTTTGATTGGAGGAATAACTGGTCAAGTTTTCCTCCTCCAATCTGCTTGCACTTGGTCCCGCTGCACCTTCTAACGTGACTTAATACACCTAGACGGAGGGAGTCGTACAAGATACGGTGGCACACTGACTTAGGTCGAATACAAGTGCCCAAAATTGTGTGCATGTTATAATAAGGATTCACTTAAAATAGTACATGAGCGAACAGAGGGATCAATTGGACAGTGTTCCCGAGCAGTAGCGAGATGTATGAGGTAAGATAGACCGCTGGCGCTTTTAATTTTTCTTATTAATTTGTTTGTTTCAACCTCTGACTAGTGGGATCCAACATACTATGTGGAGAGAGGTAAGGTGACTAAGGCTGCATTATTTCTGCACCACTGTGGATAGTCTAACCACCAAAGCCACATGACACGATTATGATTGAAATCCCAATGACTCCCACACAAAAAAAACACGGCATGCTTGTCACCCGAATGCAAGAATGTATAAAAGGTTATTTTCCTCTCGTTCAACATAATGGGAGGGTTGTGTAGCTGGTTAACCTGTTCGCTCATCAAACTTGAGGTCTCGGGTTCGATAACTACACTTGAGCATAATTCGTGCCAGGAGGATTCTTTGACTGGTCAAAATGGATTGATACGGAGTTATACGATCTCGTAGTGACCGTATAATCACCTCATCACATATAAGCTGCAGCCTCGGCGCTTGTTTTCTAGGGTTTGCACTCTTCACACTCTCTCCAGTATATATATACATGCTGGAGCCTCAGCGTTTGTAGTTGCTCTCTTCACACTCTCTCACCCTCTCTAGATCTAAACAAGACTTCGTTGGCCTCTCTCTCTCCCCTCACTACTGGTCTGCTTGTAGTTGCTCTCTTCACACTCTCTCACCCTCTCTAGATCTAAACAAGACTTTGTTGGCCTCTCTCTCTCCCCTCGTTGTTGGTCAAAGAGCCGGCAGGATCTGTCCACCAGGAAGGGAATGAGGCTTAACGATGTCGCCGTCGGCGAGGGAGGGAATCCACTACCGGCG
This sequence comes from Triticum urartu, assembly GCF_003073215.2. Taxonomy (NCBI): domain Eukaryota; kingdom Viridiplantae; phylum Streptophyta; class Magnoliopsida; order Poales; family Poaceae; genus Triticum; species Triticum urartu. The sequence goes on along the minus strand of NC_053023.1, from coordinate 371,608,020 downwards.
AAGCTATTCACTTTCACCCAGCGGCGGCGTGGGAGGGCCTCCGACCCCTTCTTCTTCGCCACCGTACATAGTGTGGGTCGAACGGCCTCCAGTCGCCCACCGAACCACACCCCAAGAACCTTAAGGTATAATTTACTTATTCCACATGCATCGCTCTAGCTGCATGTGGGCTTTTTCCGCTTCTGCATTCGAATCTAGGTGTCGGATCAAACAGGAAAGTAGTGGGGAAAGTTGTATACCATGAATCTAGGACGTGGTTCAAAGAGGAAAGGAATGGGGGAAAGTTGTGGGAAAAGTTGTATAGCATGAATCTAGGATGTGGTTCGAAAAGGAAAGGAAGGTGGAAAGTAGTGGGGAAAGTTGTATCGCATGAATCGAAGATGTGGTTCAAAGAGGACAGGAGCGGGGGAAAGTAGTGGGGAAAGTTGTATAGCATAAATCTAGGACGTGGGTCACAGAGGAAAGGAAGTGGGGAAAGTACTAGTATAGACTGGCTATCCAGCACCTACGTTGGTCAAAAAGGGAAAACAATGACAAACGCATTACGCACATCTGTAACGAACTGATCTTCTGTTTTGGGGGACAAGGCTATAGAGTTTGAGCAGGACTAGGTTTGCTACGCTTACATAGGGAAAGGTGTCTAAAGATAACAAAACTGGGACCAACACAAATATGCTCCTTGGTTGTTTGGTGTTTGTTGCAACAGACTGTGCATCACCCCAGTTCATCGGTAGATGGACATGGTGTTGGTGCGTCCACTGTCCTATGCAACTCTTCAGCTGTTGTTAATCTAAGGCCTTGTTTGGTTAAAAACTCCCTAGTCCCTACCTACTTGGTTCTCGGGACTAAACATGGACTAGAGGTTATTAAATGACATGCTAAAAGACCATGTTACCCCTAGTAATGAACTAATAGAGACAAGTTGCGATGCGTGGCAGGGGCAACTATTGGAAAAAGTCCCAAAAAGACTCTCCCTTGGGGTCTTCTTTCTTTAGTCACAAATGCCCACTTTTAGTCCCTAAAAGTCCCTCTTGTTTGGTTTAGATGGGACTAACACGGAGTTTTTTTTGTCCCTCCACCAAAATGTCCCTGTAAACAAGCACCCTCTAATAATGTCGCTGGAAAATTGATGCAATGCCACAGTTAAAAGCAAATTACATGTTTAACGAATTTTATTGTTAATATAATCTCTCTGTTATTATTAATTAATGCCACCCTTTGAGAAATGCTACTATCTTGCTTTCTTTCCCATTTAGATAAGGTAGATGCTTATTTTTGTTGGCTTCTGTGTCATCCACCATTATTGACCACTAGTTGCTTCCTTTGCACCTCTGTGTAAACAGGGTTATCTACTTCACCTCGTTGCCATTGTGACCTTTTGTTGCACTACACAAAACACTTTTGTTTTAAGAGTGTTTTGTGCATTTCAACCAAAGTGTCACACCGACAACGTTGCTTGATTGCTTGATCTTAGTGGAACTACACAAGAGGAGATCTTACTTCCTATCTGTGTTGGCAAATTTGGTTTAGATCTTCTTCTTGTGAGTTGTTTGAATTCCGCGTCATGAGAGGTCAGTACTAGCCTTCTTTCACATGATTCTGCAGTGTGCTTTCAAATGTTGTGCTACTTGTACGGTAATGTTGCTTGATTTTAGTGAACTGCACAAATGGAGACAAGACTTCCAATCTGTATGTGCACCGCAATATCCCATTGATGTAAGATAAGGATATTTCACAACCGTTGGCCTGTATTTTGCCACTTTCATTAGAAAAATAATGTCATTGTTTAGTGCTATACTTGTTCAACCTAATTGACATGCCAAATCTTACATTGAAGGCGAAGCTTGTCTGTTATTAAACCAAGTGATGAAGGGGAAGAACAAGCGGAAGAAAAACAAAAATCAACTCCTGGTGCTGTAATGAAGCACTGGAACTGTTATGACACAAGTAATGATATAGTTTTGAATCTTAATTTATTGCTAATGCTGGAACGAGCAAGTTTTTGCCACTGATTTGATGCCACTCTTAATGTAATATGTAATTATCTCAACTTGTGCAAACAGGGATCTTCTTTGAAGATACCATATATTTTAGTGGAACTGCACAAGAAGATGTTGGAAACATTAATCTAATCGAGGAGTATATAGTAAGCATGGCCACCACAGTAGATAGCAACAGATGGTTCCGGAGAAGTGCTTCATCTGTATGCTCTACACAATAAGCTTCCTGACAAAGTTTGGTACTCGCCCACTGATTTCATCCATATGGTTGAGCTTTGTCATCTCTATTGGTGTTGTGATACTGTTTAGATACTGTCATCAAAAAGTGGTATTGTCCTTGAGAAGTGCTTCATCTGTGCTGTTTTAAATAATTCCTTTCCTTTTTTTCGAGCAAACATGGATTCTAGCATCTAGTTATCCTCTTGTCTTTGCACAACAGGATCATCCTCCTCTGAAGAAGAATATTGAGTACCTGAAGTGACTAGTTTCAATTATGCCAAGATGAAGAAGCCCTGTCTATCTTCTCATCAGAAGGAGCAGTTTAATGATGGTTACATTACCCCCCACAAGACCAAACTAACTTCAGCTCAGAAGGACTGACAAATCGCCATTTTCTTGCTGTGATGCGCGAGTACAATGTTGTTCTAGGATTCCTTCCGGTGAGTTCCATTTTTCTAAAAGTGTGCTCCACATGGACCATGTAGGTGCCTATTTAAACTGTCAATTCATAGTATAGTTTGCTTTATACTAATCACTTTCTTTGTATTTGTGCAAACAGGGGTGCTCAGCTTGATTTCAATGGGAACTGCACAAAATGTTCATGAATACATCGAACCATTCATTTCCACCACAAGAAAGGAGGTGCCAATTAGTTCAAGGTGTTGCAACATATAAGGGCGAAATCATACAAGCTACGCGCGAATTTGGTTGATTTTGGTGGAACTGCACAAAAAGAACAGCTGGTTTATTTAGCACGAGGTGTCATGTCAATGTCCGAACCGATGGCAAACCATGCCCATTCCACAGTTATAGGCATTTGATATTTTGGAATGGGAAAACCTTGTCAAATTTTGCTCATTGATTTTAGCAAGAAGACATGTGTTTGATATTTTCGAATGGGACGCCCTTTGCTATCAGCAGCGTCGATCTATTTTTTCTTTATTCTATAGCTGTGAAGTAAATATTGGCTCTGACATGTGAATTGCTGAGATGCATAATCATCGATTGTTTTGTATGTTCTCTATGAATTGCCAGGCCTGTGTGTCTGATTGCAATGTATATGAACGCTAAAAAGCTGCTGAAACTCTTTGTACTCCTTCTGTTCCTTTTTACTTCGCTGAGAAAGTGCATACTTTTTTCTATAAGATTGGTCAAAGTAGAGATACTTTGACTGCAGACAATACTTGTATGCAGACTAGAAAGGACCGGAGGGAGTACTTGTGAAACTGCTGCAAACGAGGTGATCACCCTGGGAATAATGCTAGTAAATATTGTTTTGCATGTTCATTCAATGCTAGTGATACAAGAATTCGAACTCGAAATAAATTCATTCATACACGGTCGGATTTCATATAAACATGCAGGATTTCATTACATTTCATACATTCTTCAACTAAAAAGGGGTGCGCTGGAGGTATAATTAATTAACTGAAGCTACCCACCTGTGTCCGGCTGAGCCGAACAGAAGCTTCAGTGACTTAACTGCAGGTGCAGTCACGTAACTGACATGTGGCCCAGATGCCTGTTGTGCCCATGTGTCAGTCAGCCAACTGCACCAGCAGTTAAGTAGAAGCGGCGTCCTTCTCCAACATAGCTCTCCGACTCCACGTCGCCGCTAAGAAGCTAACCAACTGTCAGTGGTCAACCCGCCTAGCTTGTCATAGCGATTAGGGCAACTAGGAGCCCAATGATCAGGATCCCCACATGACAAACACCTTTCTTCTTGTCATTCTTCTTCTTGAAGTTTATGTGTTGCACAACCTTCTTCTTCCCATCAAACTTTGCTTTACCATTAAACTTTGCTTTACCATCAAACTTGCCTTTGTTCTTGAACATATGGGGCTGGAAGTTCTTCTTCTGTACCAGATTGGCACTAGATCCTCCCTCAATACCTCGAGCACGTGTGTCCTTTGCTCTCGCCTTTTCTTCCACATCAAGTGTGCCGATGACATCCACGAACGAGGAAGCTTAGTGATGATACCTCCGGCAACAAATTTGTGTGGTAGCATAAAACTGAAGTGCTCAAGTTCTCTAGCAAATGACTGTATCTCATGAGCTTGCTCAACCACGGAGCGCTTTTCAATCATCTTGTAATCATAGAATTGCTCCATGATGTACAACTCAGTGCCAACAACTGGAGGGTAGCAGCGGTGTCCTTACTTGGACCCGAGCGGCGGCAACCTACCGTGTTCTACTCTTCCTTGTTTTCTATGTGGAGCGGCCTCGTTGGCAATGGGGCGGGGCCTCGGCGGAGCCGGCAATGTCCTCTGTCTCGTTGCCAACGGGCGGCGCCTCAGCGGAGCGTTGGAAATCCTCCCCCGCGTTGCCGGCAGGGTGGGGCCTCAGCTGAGCCGGCGATGTCCTCTGCCTCGTTGTTGGCGGGGCGGGGCCTCGGCGGAGCCGGCGGTGTCCTCTGCCTCGTTGTTGCCTCCGCGGGGCCTCGGCGGAGTAGGGCCTCGTCGACGCCAGCAGAGCGGGGACTCGTCGGAGCCGGCATTGTCCTCTGCCTCTTCCTCGGTCTCGCCAAACAGCGCCTCACCTGCATCATCGCCCTCTTTGCTAGCCTCTTTGTAGACGGCCGCAGCCTCCGCCACCCGCATGCGGTACCGCCAGCGCTCGAGGCGGCCCTTGCGGGCGTAGCAGTACGAGTCGAGCAGCGCCTCCTGCTCCACCCGCTCCGCGGTGATCTGCTCCTCCGCCTGCAAGTGCTCCTGGAGGAGATGCTAGTTGTAGGCGGCGTCAGCTTGCGCCTCCTGGAACTGCTCCTCACGCTTCTGCCTCACCGTGTCCATATATTGGGCACGGGCCTCGACGATGGTCATGGTGCAATGCACCGCAAGGATGGCGCGGAGGAGGGGTTGGCACCGGATCATCGACTACCATGTTCTCCATTGGGATGTCATCGTCCTCCGGCTGCTTGCCGGTCAGCCAGTCGGCAGTAATGGCTGCCATATCCTTGTGGTCCGTCGTTCGCCCGTCCCGAAGAGCACTGGAGCGCGAGGAAGCCATGGTGGGCAGTAGTGGTGTGGATAAGAGAATAGGAACGGATGCGGATGACTGCGGCTATGGCTGGCACATCAGTTTATATAGCAATGGTGGGCGGTGGAGAGACGAACATGTGGTGCCGGAGTAGCCGCCTCGGCAACCGTGTATCATTAATGTGGGCGGCAGAAGGACGGACGGATGGCACTTGTGTCGTTTGAAGGCGGAGCAATCGCATGCACAGGGAAGCAGGGCGGGCGGCGCTGACCGTTTCGGGCGGAAAGAGCGAGCGGGCGAGGGGGGCGGTCTAGGTGGACCAGGGCAGTCCGACTCATGCTTGCCAGCGGGTCGGTCTTGCACCCGGACATGCTGGCTTGCCAGCTACCTCGCCGAGCTAAGCGACGACAATCAGACGATGGACATAGCTTCCGACCAGGAGCCGGCGCCACTATCCAAGCCGGTTCATGCCGTGTTCACCATAGAGCAAGTGCGGCCGTACTTCGACGCCCTAATGGCTGAAGAGCTACCAGCGCAGGAGGACCTGTGCTGCAACCTCCGTCTCCTCAACGAGCAACGGTGAACAAGCGAACGACAATGTCGTCGTGGACATGTGGCCCTATGATCCTGCTTCCCGAGCAGCAGGCGCTGTATCAGACCATCTGTAGGGCCCGCGGGGCCCTCTCCATCGTCCTTCGAGTTGTTGCACTCGCCGTGGCACCGCCGTCTCGCATTGCCAACATGGTCAATGGACCTGAGGATGAGGAGATGACTTTACTTGGAGAGGATAACAATGGGGACCCACCAAGGCCATAGCCGCACGTACGCAAGTGCCTCCTTATTAGTATATAAAACCATAATTTTTTTCCTTCCTCCTGGTTTCCTCACATCACGGTCCCACACCATTGTCAACCTATGTAGTCAATAAACGAGAGAATTGCACAAGAAGCGGCCGACAGCTAGGACCAAGCAGCTCGAGCAGTATTTGTATTTTTGAGGTGTGAGCACTGCAGAGTTTTTCTTGAGCGATGTTTAGCCCAAATATTAATTTTTCTCCTTTGAAAAACAACGAAAACATCGTTGCAGCTATTAACTAGGCAGGCTGTGGTCCGTCTAGCCTAGGCCAGATATCCAACCCAGATCTTAATTTTTTTCAAGCTAAAAACAGCTAGCCTAGCTATACTTTTTTTAGGAATACCCAGGAAAGATCAAGTTGCTATTCTCCGCCCCGCTGGGCTGCAAATCTTTCCTAGGAGGGATGCATTAGGCTTGGCAAGAAAATGGGCTTTAAGAAATAATAAATGGGATGTAATTATGAAAAATGGGCAGTAACTATAAAAAATGCACCAAACACGTAATTACATTATAAAATATTATTTTTGGATATTGAAAATTTTAATTTCATAAATTGTTGCGAGCGCAATGTTTTGTTGGATTTTTACGTAATATAAATTAATATTGAAATTGTATTTAATCTGACTAGAAATTTCAGGATAAAAATATTTCGGATCCCATCAAAATGTGGGAAATTTTATTGAATTCTGTTTTGAACGGTTGGTTGAAATGGGCTGTACTTTTAACAAACTGTAAATGGGTTGTAGTAAATTCCATTAGAATTCATAAATTGGTTGCACATTCTTACAAATCTCAAATGGGCTATAAGTTCTCTGCACACACTTGTGGCCTTACTAAGTAGACGCGTCCCCTAAAAAAAGAGAGTTGACGCGTATGCAAGGCATTGTCAACTCATAGTCAACACACGGTTCTAGCAGCAGTGGCCGTTGGATGTCCATCCAACGGATGCCATGCTTCTTCTTCAATCTCGGATATTCTAGCTTCACCCGCCCAAAAAATGATTCCTCCCCCTGACATCTAGGGTGCACCATTTCGGAAGCTGACCTGTGGGTCTACTAAGTTGACACGTACCAAGGGCTTTGTCAACTTAGTCAATATAAATGATTCTAGCTGTAATGACCGTACGATGTCCATCCAACGGCCGTCGTGCTTCTTCAACCTCTGGCTTCTTGCTCCAGCCGCCCAAAGCAGCACCAGTCGTGCCACCTACTCCTGCCTCCCGTGGCCGGCTGTGCTGCCGCGCAGGCCTCACCGCCCCCGACTACTCCCACCGCTGGCCAGGGCATCCCTCCACTCACCCACACCCCCTGTTATTCTGAGGCGACAGCAGCCTCACACCGCAGCCGAACCAGTGAACCCTCGTACTCCTCTTCGCGTGGGCATCCACTGCCGCATCTTCCCCAGCTCCGCATCGTCCCCTTCCTAGGCCTCGCCGTCATCCACCGCCCTGGTGCTCTCATCGCGGCGTGGTCAACATGGTCAAGGAATGACTTTCATCATAAGAGTACTGTACGTGGAGAGGCTGACAGTTGGGTCCACGGTAGCCGCAAGGAAGTGCCTCCTTATTACGCAGAAAATAATTATTCCTCCACCTGATGGGCCACCATATTTGGAAAAAAATGTCCCCCCTGACTACTGGGACCCACTAGATGGGCCAACGTATTTCGTGAAAAAAAACGTTCCCCCCGCTGTTAGCTCGGACCCACCGGAGGTGCCTCCTTATTACGCATAAAAAAATGAATACTCCCCCTGCTAGTTGGGACCCACCTTGGTGGGAGGCTGACTTGTGGGCCTACTAAGTTGACGGAGACGGAGTGCTTTGTCAACTTACTCAATATGAACGATTCTACCTCCAGTGACCGTACAATGTCCATCGAAAGACCATAGTGCTTCTTCAAACTCTGGTCTTCTTGCTCCGGCCACCCAAAGCAGCGCCGGTCCTGTCGCATGCTCCTACCTCCCGTGGCCGGCTGTGCTGCCGCGGAGGCATCACCGCCCCCTACTACTCCCACCGCTGGCCAGGCCCTGCGGCAACGGCAGCCTCACACCGTAGCCGAACCAGTGAACCCTCGCACTCCTCTCCGTGCGGGCTTCCACAGTCGCGTCTTCCCCGTCTCCATGTCGTTCTCTTCCTAGGCCTTGCCATCATCCACCGCCCTAGTGCTCTCGACGCTGCGTGGTCAATGTGGTCAAGGAACGGCTTCCATCAGACGTGGACTGTACATGGAGAGGCTGACAGCTGGGTCCAGGGCCGCAGCAAGGAATTGCCTCCTTATTACGCGCAAAATAATTATTCCTCCACCTGACAGTGGGGACCCACCGGACAGGCCACCGTATTTCGTGAAAAAAATGTTTCCCCCTGACTGCTGGGACCCACCAGCTACATCTTCACACGCAAGGAAGTGCGTCTGAGGAAAAAAACAATTCACCCCCTGACTGCTGGGACCCACCAGCTACATCTTCACACGCAAGGAAGTGCCTGACAGTCGGGACCCACCTGGTCGCGAACGTGTACGTACATACTGGTCGATGTAGAGGCGTACACGTGTCGTAGTAGAGGCGCGCACGTAGCATGTACACGTACATACAACGGCCAGTGTGCAAGAAAGAAAATACGGCCACATACGTACATACGGGCAGGGTCTCGAAAGCCTACTAATGCATACGTACGGCCAGGGCTCGTGTACATTGTCGGCATTCTGGGAACGGGGGTCCCTAGACTTGCCTACCTGCGGCCTGCGGCGTGGCTCAAAGGGGGTCCCAGCGCGGCCCATCTTCATTAACACAAACCCAAGACCCTCGCGAGGGGCCAAGCCTCGCGGGGCGGACGACACGGAGCTTCCTCAGGCATGGCCTCATCAGGCTAGCTCGCGAGGAGGCGAAGAGATCAAGGCGGGGTACTTCACGAGGTGCCCGTGACGCAAGCCATGACGACCAAGGGCGCCAGGCGGGCGCCAGCCCGCGCAGTGTCCTCCTTTCCTCTTTGGTGCAAAGGGAGCAAGCGCAGGCGAGAGCATCAAGCAGAGGCACCCGTTTCGGCGCAACAAGACCAAGACCAGCCCAACGGCAGGGAGGAAGTCATTGTGGAGCCCAAGCCAGCGTCACCACCCGAGCCTTTGGCAGGCGAGGACCAACTTTAGTCAGGATAAGTGTACCAGATGTTCCCCTTCAAAATTCCCAATTGTTGGTGCCCTTCCCGCTCAATATTTGGGAAGAGGCCCAGGGCCTTTGCCTATAAATAGGACTAGCCACCCCCAGGGTAGAGAGGATCGGCCAATCCAGAAACAAGCTGGGATCGGATCGAGTAGCATCACACAGAGAGAGAGAGAGAAGGGTGATTGAACTCCTCCTAGCAGTTCATCCCCCAGCCAAGAACAGACCCTCGCGAGGCTGTTCTTCCTTGTATTGCTCATCATCATCATCCCAAGAGGCAATCCACCACACCACAAACTAGAGTAGGGTATTACACCACAATGGTGGCCCGAACTAGTATAAACCCTGTGTCTCTTGTGCTGTTCTTTCCATAGCTTAGATCTTAGCATGGTGGTGGGGTGCAGGTAGGTAGAAGGCGAAATCTCCACGCGCACCCTAGTGTTCGAACCTCAAGGGTATGCCGGAACCCGAAATCCGACATACGTGGCTGGGTCGGAACTGAGAAATAGCGTCGTCATCGTGTTCAAGGGGAGCCATGTATCCCTTTTATTTCATGTTGTTAGCTTACTTTGTTGGGGGCGCCCCTCGGGCTGCATCATCCCCAAGTCGCTCGGGCCTGACCCAGTGATGTCCGCCTTCCCAGCATCTATTTGAATGAATCCACTCCTTTGCGGCTAATGTGTTTGACCTAGTTGCCCGCTCAACTGACGCCAATTGATGGAGCTCCTCCCAAGACGGCACGGCACTTGCGCATGGGTCCGTCCCTGCAACGCCGACAAACCTGAATGGCTGAGCTCTGGCCGCGGCAGCCCCGCATGGCGCCACCTCGTCAAGCCTTCAGTGCCTCATCGCCCCTAGGAAGCAACCAAAGGCTGACTGTCAACTGTCATGGCAACCCCTCATTCTTTCTATGATGGGTCTACAGGATCTCCTAAAGGAGCTGCGTCAAGCGAGGCCCTTGCGGTGTCTCCTTCACTCTCATCCGCACGAACCGCTTGCACATTAAAGGGGGGGGTGCCTAAGCATCGCAACTCAGGGCTCCTACTGGCTCTCGAGCCCTCACCCTCTGGCCTTGTCCACGGCACCGCGACCTGGCATACCAGCGACGGCTGAGACTCGCTCGAGGGCCGGGACCCGAGGACGTAGAGCAGAAAGGGGAGCAAAGGCGAGAGGGGAGGGACACGCGAGGACCTCGCCGAGCAACCTCACGCCTGCCGATGCACGGACCCAACGACACACCAGGGAGCGGTCCCTGATTCTCGAGATAAGTCACCACCCGGAAGCACCAGCTACCGTGGCACCATCCCCGCACCTAATGCAATCCCGTGTTAGCAACGCCGCTCTCCTTTCTCACCGAACGACGGCTGCTTGAGCGCCAAAGGGGACCTCCTAAGCATCGTGACTCAGGGGCACTTACCGGACCCCGGGTCGCTCACCTCCTGGCCTTGACCACGGCATCGCGACCTGGCATACCAGCGACGGATGAAGCCGCCTTGGGACTGGGACCTGTCGGCGCAGAGCACCAAGCCCTCGTGAGGTTCGAAAGGGAGAACTGAGCTAAGATGGAATGAGCAACTCGCACAATTCTACAACAAGGGTTATATTAACAAACAGGATCACAGGCACCTTACAAGCCCCCACGGGACGCGTCTTTGATTCCTCGCAGGGAACATATCCTAAAAGGACGCTAACTACACGCGCCCCTGCAAAAGACGCCATCATCAATAGTGGGCCGCCAAGCACCGGCGCCAACCCCATCCAGATCAGAGTCGGCGATGGCCTGACCAGCCCGCCCTGATCCAAGAGCGGCGCCGTCTCAGGGGCTCGTAGCTGTCATCGCTCGTCTCCGGGGTCGCGAAGAGCTCGCCGGAGTCGCTGGATCCTCCGCCGCCTCTGCCGCCTGAGGAGCCGCCAAGGGAGCGGTCGGCGGGCCTAGTCCTCGCCGTAGCAGGGTCCAGACCACTTCTCCCGGGGCGGCACTCCAGTCGGTGCCCGTTCGCATCGAAGACCTTGAAGAACATCACCGAAGCACCGTCGTACTCCAAGTGGATCGCGAAGGCGCCTCTTGTCCTGCAAACCCGGGCTATTTCGCCCCAGCCTCGAGTCATGAAGACCTCGCCCGGGGCAACAACCTCGACCTCTGCCTCGGTCGCGAGGGTGCTGCAGCCAAAGCTCCAGGAGTTCTCCCTGCGGGATGATGGAGGCGAAGAAGGGAGGAAGGCGAATCTAAGACTGAGGAGGCATGGCGGCACGGAGCACGAACTCTCGGGAGGAGCCCTCGGTGTGGACCCCAGGGGTGACGACCCACACCTTCGTGACCCGTCGGCGCCGACGGCGGCGCCGCCCGTGGCGATCAGCATTGACCCCTTCAGAGCCCTCGATGTGGGCGTACAAGGGAAGCGGGAACCCCGGCGGTGGCCGCTCGCACCAGGGCCTCGACACCACCTGATGGGCCCCCTCGTCCCGGCGGCAGAGGGCGAGCCGTTTTTTCAGCGGGAGCAGGTCTGGTTCCTCCCGGGGAGCATTTCCCTTCTCTGCCACCGAGAATCGGCGGATCGGAGCCATCGCAGCAAGACGGATCAAGGACCGGGAAGAAGGAGAAGCAAGAAGAGATGGACTAGAAGGGCGCGTGTCGTTCCGTACTTATGGCCGGCGAAGGCCAACCGTCGGCCTCCACGATCGCAGGTAATCATGACCCGCTTTGCATGCAGGGACTTGTCCGATCCGTGCAGTTGCCGAGGCGCCATGGGGAAGTGGAGACGCCCACATCCAATCAGCCGCCACGCGGCGCCCAAGGCCGCAGGCTGTTATGGCCTGTGGCGCTTCGCTCTTGCCCTTTCGCCTCCCTACACGGCCAAGTCCGGGCACGCCTTGGGCCCGGGGGCTACTGTCGGCATTCTGGGAACAGGGTTCCCTAGACTTGCCTGCCTGCGGCCTGCGGCGTGGCTCAAAGGGGGGCCCAGCGCGGCCCATCTTCATGAACACAGACCCAAGACCCTCGCGAGGGGCCAAGCCTCGCGGGGCGGACGACACGGAGCTTCCTCAGGCACGGCCTCATCAGGCTGGCTCGCGAGGAGGCGGAGGGATCAAGGCAGGGTACCTCACGAGGTGCCCGTGACGCAAGCCATGACGACCAAGGGCGCTAGGCGGGCGCCAGCCCGCGCAGTGTCCTCCTTTCCTCTTTGGTGCAAAGGGAGCAAGCGTAGGCGAGAGCATCAAGCAAAGGCACCCATTTCAGTGCAACGAGACCAAGACCAGCCCAACGGCAGGGAGGAAGTCATTGTGGAGCCCAAGCCAGCGTCACCACCCGAGCCTTTGGCAGGCGAGGAGCAACTTTAGTCAGGATAAGTGTACCAGATGTTCCCCTTCAAAATGGCCAATTGTTGGTGCCCTTCCCGCTCAATATTTGGGAAGAGGCCTAGGGCCTTTGCCTATAAATAGGACTAGCCACCCCCAGGGTAGAGAGGATCGGCCAATCCAGAAACAAGCTGGGATCGGATCGAGTAGCATCACGCAGAGAGAGAGAGAGAAGGGTGACTGAACTCCTCCTAGCAGTTCATCCCCCAGCCAAGAACAAACCCTTGCGAGGCTGTTCTTCCTTGTATTGCTCATCATCATCAGCCCAAGAGGCAATCCACCACACCACAAACTAGAGTAGGGTATTAGACCACAATGGTGGCCCGAACTAGTATAAACCCTATGTCTCTTGTGTTGTTCTTTCCATAGCTTAGATCTTAGCGTGGTGGTGGGGTGCAGGTAGGTAGAAGGCGAAATCTCCACGTGCACCCCAGTGTTCGAATCTCAAGGGTCTGCCGGAACCCGAAATCCGACATACATGGCTGGGTCGAAACTGAGAAATAGCGTCGTCATCGTGTTCAAGGGGAGCCAACCGGTTGGGTCGGAACGGAATGTGTCGTCGTGTTCATCAGGAGGGCTTGGACGGAACAACTGATGGAAACAAGGCCTGGCATACTGTAGAAGAGAGGAAACGACCTTGTGTTCGACCGGCCATGGTTGAAACGCGATCCTGTTCATCGGGAGTTGTCTGGCGAACCGCAAAACGGAGGAAACGGACCTCCTACGGTCGAAACAGGGGTCCTATTGAGCGGGAGGGTTGTGGTGTACCGCAAAACGGAGGAACCAGACTTGTGTTGGAGCGCTACGGTCGAAATGTGGGTCTTGTACATTGGGAGGGGTGTGGCGTACCGCAAAACGGGACTCCACGGGAGACTGTTCATCTCCACCGTCGACCCCCTCCAGCCTCCATGGGCTACTGTTCATCCATCGTCGACCTCCTCTAGCCTCCACCTGCGGGTGTTCATCCACGGCTCGTGTTCATCCAGCCTCCACCGTGCGCTACTCCACCGGCTACTGTTCAACCAACCCTCTCCACGGGCTCCTGTTCAACCACCCCTCCACGGGCTACTTTTCATCCATCCCTCCACCGTCTATTGTTCATCCTGCCCTCCACGGGGTCCTGTTCATCCAGCCCCAACCGACTAGACCGATCAGGGTCCTGTTCATCCAGAAGCAACACCACGGGGTACTGTTCGTCCACCCCCATCGTGAATTGTTCATCCAAACCCCCCCAACAACGCTCACTATTCATCCAGAGGCAACACCATGGGGTCCTATTCATCCACCCCCACCCAGAACTGTTCATCCAAACCCCCCAGCAACGCTCACTATTCATCTAGAGGCAGCATCGATCGGCTTCAGTTAGCAGCAGTAGCCATCGATCGATCGCTCAGGTTCAGTTAACAGCCATCGATCGATCGCTCAGGTTCAATAACGCGTAGCCTGCAATGCAATCGCTCGGGTTCAGTTAGAGCCCAATGCCTCGCTCGAGTTCAGTTAGAGACCAACGCCTTGCACCCACCTCGCTCTCGCTTCTACCACATTTTTTCCGTCATGGACGGCCCAAAGAATGTCATGCAGCCGCGTCTCCGGCCCGCCCAGGACGAAAAACCCATTTTCTGTCATGATTTTGTCATAGAAGTAGGACCCCACCACATCTATGATGATACCAGGTTTTTTCAGAATTATCGTCATCGAAGTGTCATAAGTATGACATAATTTTTTTCGTTTGGCACAAAATGTCACGGATGTGTCTTTTTTGTAGTGAGAGGAGGTGTGTATGGGCACTCGCGAGCCAGCGCGGGACTCATGAGGCCCTACCTCAAGGTGGGTTGCTCCTGAATTTGATTTGGAACACTTGTGATGGCCATGTGAGATGGTTAGGCAACCTGCACCGAGTGAATCTCCTGAGGTTATCACATGAGAAGGCAAAACACCAACGACCCCAGGAGGTGACATGAACATGGCCGACCCTCCAGACAAAGCTCAGTTGTTGGCTTTATCGATGTTGTAGTGATGGACCCGAGCACAGACGCCGTGCCTAGTCTTCTCATGCGAAAGTCCTGAAGAAAGACAACCGACACGTGGCTCCTGTGGTGATGAGGCACTGGGTCGCGCGTCTCTGGCTTGTCCGCCCGTGATTAGCTCATGCGAGAGCAAGGCATCAAGGACCATGGGATGTGACAAGCACGGAAGCTGGCCCGCAAGCCAGAGCTCAACCTCTTGGGTTTAGCAATGCTGCAGGGGCAGACTCGAGCACAGACACCGTGCTTGCCCTTAATCATGAGGAAGTAGTGGGTGGTTTTGCAAGGGTGTACGATGTTCATGGCAACGACGTGCCGGACAGGCAGATGATAATCATAAGGTAACTCATGGAAAGAGGTAAGCCAGCTCTAATAGATGTGGAAAACGATACATGCCATAGGGACAGACCCATGCAGCCTGGGGATGATGCAGCCCGAGGGGCGCCCCCAACTGATCAAATAGAAGACGCAAGAAAGATACATGTCGCAGGGACAAATCCACGTGATCTCGGGATAATGCAGCCCAAGGGGCGCTCCCAACTGAATAAACCAGAAAATGTCACATAGAACCGTTGTTGAATAGATGTTGAAGTAGCAGAAGATGCGTGCTGAAGAAGTCGCTCCTCATGAGCCACCTAGGCCCTGAACCTCAGGTGCTTCTGGAGGCCCGGGAGGCTCATGAAGAACCATCGCCATCTCCATCAAGACCTCCTGGTGCCTGACCTCCTGAGCTGCCAGGATGCTCCGCATGTGGCACCGGAATGTAATAGCCACGTTCAGCAAGCCAAAAGGCATGCAAACATAGCTGTGATTGGGACCCTCGCACCGGTCAGTGCGCGATGGCGAGAAGCGCTCCTAAGATGCGGCTCTGTTGGGCAAAAGGATGTTGACACATGCGCACACCTCACTGTCCTCGCCAAGACAATGGGCCGTGCCTGGTGGTGGGCGGTGTTCATCGCGCATGGCTCTCACCTATGGTATTTGGTTCATAATGTGACCGTTAGGTATTTCGGTGGGACCGACATGTCAACTCAGTGGAACCGATTCCATTAGGGTTAGGGCATAACGTAATCTCGGTGAGACCGATTACACAAACTCGGTGGGACCGATTTTGGTAATAGACAAACAGAGAGTTGGTCAGGGAAACTCGGTGGGACCGATCCACTCATCTCGATTAGACCGAAATGTTACGAAGGGGAAACAGTGAGTTTGCATTGCAATCTCGGTGGGACCGATCGCTCATATCGGTTGGATCGAAATGTTACAAAGGGAAACAGAGAGTTTGTAATCCCATCTCGGTGAGACCGAGATCCCTATCAGTGAGGCCGAAGTGACTAGGGTTTCTGGCAGTGGCTATGTCAAGTGAACTCGGTGGCGCCGGATAGAATATTTCGGCGGGGCCGAGTTTGACTTTTGGTCTGGGACATATGTGGATATGAGAAAGAAGTTAAGGGTTTTTGGAGCATATCACTAAGCATTTTGAGCAAGTAACTCGTTAAGCAACACCTCACCCCTTTTAATAGTATTGGCTTTTCCTATGGACTCAATGTGATCTTGGATCACTAAACGTAAGATTTAGAGTCTTTTGCTTTGAGGTTAAGCCAATCTTTTGTCCTTAGCATTTCGAGGGGTCCACTTTCTAATCCATGCCATGCCAATCATTGAACTTTCCTGAAATATTTATCTTCAAATAGCATTACCTCAATGAGCTATATGTTGTTAGGAATTACCAAAACCACCCACGGATAGTTGCACTTTCAATCTCCCCCTTTTTGGTAACTGATGACAACATATATATCAAAGCTTCGACAAATGATAATAAGATTGAAATACATCGTCGATTTAAGAAGTATGTGATAAGAAAGAGCTCCCCCTAAATTTGTGCATTATTTAAGATTTGCTTTTGAATGCAAATGCACAATCGATTAGGTTCATGGGCTACTCTTCCATGTCACATACATCTTGGTGGAGCGCTCAAAATGATAGAAGTTAATAGCATGCACTCATCGCCAAGCAAGTGGATGATCATATATGAGATATAAAAGATAGCATCATTCAACAAAGCATTAAGGTAGCATATGATCAACCACATGATACATAAGTATCTCACAAGGATATAAGGACATAAAGTATCTCACACAAAAACTAGAAGTTCAACCAAAAGCAAGAGAGATAAAAAGCAGGACACTTTCTCTCGAAGCCTATGATCTATACATATTTCTCCCCCTTTGGCAACAATTACCAAAAAGTTTGAAAATGCATAGTGCTATACGTCTCTCAGGCTTGGTCTTCGGGAGGTGGTGTAGAGAGAACTCCAAGGACGAAGGCTTCCAATGATGTAGTTGGAGCCGATGGAGGTGGAGTAGGTGCTGGAGGTGGCACTGGAGCTGTAGCTGCTGGTGCTGACACTATAGCTCTAGCATCTGAAACTGGCACTCCAGCAGATCTTGGACCTTGTAGCACATGCTGAAAAGCATCAGTAGTTGCTTTTCCTCTCCTCTACTCTGCTTCCTCCTGAAGCTGCTCAACTGCAGTCTGAATCTTAGTCACCTTCAGATCAAGATCATAGAATTTTGTCTCCCCAATCCTCTCCAGGCTCTCCTGATTCTGAGTTAGGGTGGCCAAGCCCTTCTCAATGCTAAGTGTAGCTTGAATCAGATAGCCTAATTGATCTTGCTTGCTCTTCAGGAAAACTTGAGATGCCTCTTCAACACTAGGCATCTTGGTAGCTTTCTCAGCCTTTGCCTTAGCTCTCTTCTCCTGGACTTGAGCTGATGATGGTTCCTCCTCATTCATCACAATAGTGTTGTTTTCAAATTCAGGATGTAAGGGTAGATGCTCCTTATCCAACAAATAAATTCATGTGCCCATCTTAGAATTGATGTGCTCCTAAATATGTGGAGCATACCCACAACTTCTCTTTTGATCAGCAGCAGTCCTCTTGATCATTTATACAATCAAGCTCATAACTTTGAACTTCTGAGGGACATAAAAAATTTGCAACATGTTGATGGAGTGTCATCTGATCATCTTGTGATCTCCTGACTTGGGTAGCAATGTGTGCCATAAGATCCAGTTAAACTAGGAAAACCAGACAACAAGAAGTGTACAGATCCAAGCTTATGTGTTTCCAAAGCCTTATCAGGGATCTCTTTGTACATGTTTGCCATGGAGTTGTGGTCTTTCTTCTTGGTGGCATACACATCCATGTCATCTTCATGTTCTTCGGGGCATTGATTGGCTTGGCGCACTCCTCAACTCTGGATTGGTACCTGGTACCCTCAGACATCCATACTATCCTCCCATTTGGATAGAAGTGGGCAGTGGAGTAAAACTGCATGATCAGCTCATCATTCCATTTGGTGAGCTTTTGTCCAACGAATTCATCTACTCCACATGCCTTAAAGCTGTAATAAACTCCTGGGAAGTGATGTTCATTTTCTTGGATGTATTCCCAATCCACCCATTTGATGTCACATACAAATGGGCTTCTTGTCAAGCAAAATTGTCTCATATAAGTCTTGTTGTTCCTTTCTATGGAACCTGTAGTCAACTGCAGTCCTCCTCCTAACAACATAGGGATCAGACTGTCTCCACAATCTCAGTCCTGCATCTTTCCTGATGTGCATGTCCTCAGCGACTAGATGAGCATCATTGTGGTCAGGAATTTTGGGCTTCAACTTCCTCAAAACAAGAGAATGATCTTCCTCTTCTTCAGCTTCACGCACCGGGGCCTTGTTCTTCTCCTCAGCAGGTATACTTCTGGTGTTCCTCTTAGTCTTTGGGGGTTTCTGAGCAGCAGCCTTGGGAGTAGATTTGGGCTTAGATGGAGCAGCCCCTGACCTAATTGCATCTCCCATAAGCTTCTGAGACTTGGGAGCTGGTGCAGCATCCTCTTCCTCTGGATCTTTAAAAATGGAGGATCTATCAAGCACTCTAGCAGTGGTCTTCATGACCCTTTCCTTCCTCTTCTTTCCTTCTCCAACAACCTCTTCAGTTGGCTTGGAGGTTTCAGCAGTTGAGGCTCTCACCTTTAAGGTTGGCACCCTCTTGGCAGGGGCCTTCTCCTTCTTCAGCACCTTCTTCTTGGAGCTGACTTCCTCCTGAACAGCCACATAGTCCTCATCTTCAGAATCTGAGGTTTTCTTCTTCCTTGACCTGGTGGCTGCTTTGGGCAAGTTGCTTGGTGTGCTCCTGCTGCCATCATCAGAAGTGCTAGAGGGACTAGTGCCCTCACTCAATTGCACATGTTCCTTTGACTTGTTCTGGCCGTCGCTCTTGTCAGACATCTCTGCAAACTTACTAACATCAAACCCTGTGAATAGATATAGACGAGGTAGAGTGGATGAGCATCACAAAGTGCAGAGTTTTTGCAAAAAGGATGACTTAAAAACATAGTTTTAGTTCTTCACAGAAAGCATTTCGGAGCTACCGATTTGTAAACTCAGTGATAGCGAAGCAGATTTTGGAACCTAAACTTGTGAACTCGGCCAGACCGAGTCATAGTTCGATGGCACCGACACTGCTAGGGTTTCACAAAGAATTGAACTCGGTCACACCGATTTGCGGTTTTCGGTCAGACCGAAAGTGCAATTGCAATGGCCTAAGCCAAATCGGTGAGACCGATTTCTACAATTCGGTTGGTCCGAGATGAGTTCGGCGGAGACCAAACCCTAAATTTTCAAATCCAATCTAATCGAGAGTATGTTTTCAGTGGATAGATTTATTGCATATGTGGTCATGAACATGGCAAAGTAATGTGCTATGAATCGGAGTTAAAAGAGTAGCACAAAGGATCGAACTCATAGCCTAATTCGGCGGAGTTCGCTATGGCGGCAACAGAGGGGCAGAAATCCATTGACGATGATGGAAACCAACGGTGGGAGGTCGCTGGCGCGAGAGGATGATCCGGAAATCTGAGGTGGCAGAGCAGGATATGCGCGGGCTGAGAGGTTTTGAATAAATTACCAAAATCTCACCTGTGGGTTTATATATCCCAACCCTGTCAGTGTGACCGAGTGGAACAACTTGGTGGCACCAAGATACAGAATCACAAGCAGTTATTGCAACTCGGTGTGACTGAAAAGTTCAAATCGGTTGCACCGAGATTGAAAACCTAGATCAACTTAGTGATCTCGGTGTGACCGAAATGGATGACTCGGTCGTACCGAAATGCAGAAAGAGGTTTTGGAAGTTTAAGTCTATGATGAATCGGGGACTCCAAGTGCTCCTCACACAGAGTGGTTCGAATGTGACTTGATCCAACTTTGTGATGTAGCATGAATAGAGTTTGAGATGAGAAAAAGAATAGATAGCTAGAGGGGGTTCTTAGGCATTCTTGTCCATCCATTTGGCAAAAGAGAAAAGGCCAAACAATGAAAGCCACAAATGGATGTCCTCGAATGAGTGAAATATGCAATCAACATGCTCACACAATAAAATGAGAAATGAAATATGTGACAAAGCATGCACAATCACTAAAGCATCTATCAAGCAATTTGGCGATGACTAGGTCATCTATATATGACTATATTCACTTAGGAGTCAAATGAGAACATTTGATCATAGGGCATACTCATCGTTTAAGCACAAGTGGGGTTACCACTTTTAGAAAAAGCATTGTTGTGCTCACATCATTAGAGTTGCTTTAGCTCATTTGATTAGCGTAAAGCTCCCCCTAGATGTGATATCCCCCCTAAGAGGGATGAACTAACCTTGGGTTTTGTCGATGATGACTTCATGTAGGTGTTGAAGATGTAGATGCTCAATGTTGTTGTAGATCATTCGGAGCAATCCTTTGGAGTGAGTTGCACTTTCAATACCTACATGGGTTAGTCCCACTAGGAACAAACAAGGATATCCATAGACATAGAGTGATGTTCACATAGGATGATGTCCATGAAAGCATTAGGTTACCTTGTCCCTTGTCTTACTAACAAGAGGGTTTGTGACTCCTTGAACTAGTGCAAGATATGGAAGCTGTTTGCACTTGTCCTTGCCAAGATGATAAGAGTGAGGTATGTTGGCGGAGTCACTGTCAAGAACTCCGTAGTTCTTCTTCTTAGGGATCCACACCATCTTGATGGGAATCCTTGGAGTTGTAGTCATACTTGATGAAGTGGAACTTGATGTAGTCTTGGGAACCCACTTGACCAAGGCCTTAGGTGCTTCTTCAAATGCATCAATCTCCTCTTGAAGCTTGTCCTTGCCTTTTAGCTCGTGGTCTTGTGGTGGAAGATCATCTTGAGCTTGTGTTCCTTGGAAAGAGGTAGGATCATACTTCTCTTGTTGAAAAACAAACTTCGTCTTGGGGTATTGATCATCTTCCCACTCAACTCTATTGGCATTGAACTTTCGTTCAAAGCCAACACCTTGATTCTTCCGGTGTCTTCCTTGCTTGCGTACAATTTCCTCAAATTGCTCACTTCCGGCAAGGCAATTGTAAACACCTTTCTCTATAATTCCCTTCAATAAGCTATTTTCTTGCTCAAGTGTAACTTGGCTAAGAGAATCATTAGTGGAATCAAGAGAACTAGTCGAAGCAATAACATTGGATTTAGCATGATTGTTGTTATTACTAGAGGAAGAATCTTTCTTGTTCTTGTTGCTAGACTTAACTTGTGGCATGTAAGTAGACAAGAGTAAACACTTGGCAATGTAAGAAGAACTTTTCTTGTGAAGATCATCATTGCTCGCTTTTAAGAACTCATGCTCTTGATCGAGATTGAGCTTTTCAAAGCATAGTTTCTCATGAGTCTTTAAAAGTTCTCGATGATCTTCCAAGGTAGTTTCATGATCTATCTTAAGAGTGTTTAGTTCTTTAGTTAGACGCTCAATCTCCTTCTTATCATTGTCATTCATTTTATCTCAATTATCTTGATTAATAGCAAGTTCATCATAGTTTTCATAACTAGAGTTGTCAACAAGTAAATCACCATCACCTAGCAAATCATCTTCATCACTATTGAAATCAACATACTCGGGGTGTGATACCTTTGGTCCTTTAGCCATGAAGCATCTTCCAATACCTTCATTTGGTGAGTCAAATATGTCGTAGGAGTTGGTTGACACAAGTGCAAGACCGGCAACACCTTCATCTTGATTATATTCGGAGTCGGAGTGATAACTTCTCTCGAAGTGATCATCGGAGTCGGAGCCGGATATCCATTCACCAACATGAGCTTGATGTATTCATGTTGTGTAGCTCTTTGATGACTTGTCCTTCCTTCCTGAATCCTTGCTTATCCGTGGTGTTCTTCGTTCATAGCGTTCATCTCTACTCCTTCTCTCTCTTGGTGGTGATTCTTCTCTTCTACTTCTTCTTTTAGGAGAATCTTCTCTTCTTTTGTAGGGAGCCATACACTCATTGGAATAGTGTCCGGGTCTTCCACAATTGTAGCAATTGCGCTCATGACTAGAAGATCTTTTTCCATTATAGTACCATGACTTAGAACTTCTTTCCTTGCTTCTACTTTTTTAAAACTTGTTGAAGTTCTTCACCATTAGGCTCAATTCTTCGTTGATGATTCTTTTCACTTGATGATGTGGGAGCACCACAGGAGGCTTTGTAAGCACCACTTGACTTCTTGTGAAACACTTCCTTATCCTTGAGTGACATCTCATGAGCAACAATTCTTCCAATGACTTCTGTTGGCTTGAGATCTTTGTAACTGGGAATCATTTGGATCAATGTGCATGCGGTAGCATATTTTCCATCCAAGGCTCTTAGGATGTTCTTGATGAATAATCTATCAGTCATCTCTTCACTTCCTAAGCCGGCAATCTCATTTGTGATGAGAGCAAGCCTAGAGTACATTTCAGCACCACCTTCACCATCCTTCATTTTGAACTTTTCAAGTTGACTTTGAAGCGCATCCAATTTGGATTCCTTGACGGAGTCGGTACCTTTGTGCATATCAATCAAAGTATCCCAAATTTCCTTTGCATTCCCAAGACGAATGATTTTGTTGAATTCTTCGGGGCACAATCCACTGAAGATAATATCACAAGCTTGAGCATTGTATTGCAGCATCTTCAACTCTTCCGCGGTAGCTTCAAGGTTCGTTCTCTCCCATCAAAGAATTCACCTTGCAAGCCAATACACACAATAGCCCAAACAGTGGGGTTATGTCCAAGAATATGCATTTTCATCTTATGCTTCCAACTAGCAAAATTAGTACCATCAAAGTAAGGACCTCTATGGTGGTAATTTCCCTCACAAGATGCCATGCTCTCCTAGGTCGTGAGACCGAGGCTATGATCACCAAAAGCTATGGAAATCAAAGCAAATGGAGACCAAAGCTCTGATACCACCTAAAGGATCGAAAGTTTGTCTAGAGGGGGTTGATTAGACTACTTGACCAAATAAAAATCTAGCCTTTTCCCAATTTTAAGTCTTGGCAGATTTTAGCAACTTAGCACAACTCAAGTAATCAACCTGCACATGCAATTCTAAGTGTATAGCTGCGGAATGTACAAAAATTGCATACGAAGGTAAAGGGAGGAGTTTGGAGGGAGCAAACGCAATGTAGACACGGAGATTTTTGGCGTGGTTCCGATAGGTGGTGCTATCGTACATCCACGTTGATGGAGACTTCAACCCACCAAGGGTAACAGGTGCGCGAGTCCACGGAGGGCTCCACCCACGAAGGGTCCACGAAGAAGAAAACTTGTCTATCTATAACACCCACGATGCGGCTATATCTCCCACGTGTCGGAGCACGACTTAGAGGCATAACTGCATAGTAGGCATGTCGCAAGAGGGGTAATCTTTACACATCCCATGTCCTGAATAAGAATGGGATAAAGAGCTGGCTTACAATAGCCACTTCACACAATACATAAATATAGCATACATCATCCAGAATACAATCGAGGTCCGACTACGGAACCAAAATAAAGAAAGACCACCCCTATTGCTAGATCCCCGATCGCCCCGACTGGGCTCCACTACTGATCAACTGGAAACGAAACAACACAACGAACACGATCTTCATCGATCTCCCACCTGCGCTGGGTTGCGTCACCTGCACTGGTATCATCGGCACGTGCAACTATTTGGAAGTATCTGTGAGTCACGAGGACTCAGCAATCTCACACCCGCGAGATCAAGACTATTTAAGCTTATGGGTAGGAAAAGGTAGTGAGGTGGATCTGCAGCAAGCACTAGAATATATGGTGCCTAACTTACGCAAATGAGAGCGAGAAGAGAAGCAAACCACGGTCGTGAACTAGAAGTGATCCTGAAACTACTTATGTTCAAGCATAACACAAGACCGTGTTCACTTCCCGGACTCCGCCGGAAAGAGACCATCACGGCTACACACGTGGTTGATTCATTTTAATTAAGTTAAGTGTCAAGTTCTCTACAATCAGACATTAACAAATTCCCATCTTCCCATAACCGCGGGCACGACTTTCGAAAGTTCAAAACCCTGCAGGGGTGTCCCAACTTAGCCCATAACAAGCTCTCACGATCAACGAAGGATATTCCTTCTCCCAAGAAGACCCGATCAGACTCGGAATCCCGGTTACAAGACATTTCGACAATGGTAAAACAAGACTAGCAAGACCACCCACTGTGCCAACAAATCCCGATATGAGCTGCACATATCTCATTCTCAGAGCACACCGGATAAGCTAAGCGTACAAGAACCAACGTAACCCAAGTTGCCAAGGGACGGCCCTGCACGGCGCTCTAGTTTGGACCAACACTCAGAGGAGCACTGGCCCGGGGGATTTAAAACAAAGATGACCCTTGAGTCTACAGAACCCAAGGGAAAAAGGCTTAGGTGGCAAATGGTAAAACCAAGGTTCGGCCTTGCTGGAGGAGTTTGATTCAAGGCGAACTACCGAGGGGTTCCCATTATAACCCAACCACCTAAGGAACGCAAAATCATGGAACATAACACCGGTATGACGGAAACTAGGGCGGCAAGAGTGGAACAAAACACCAGGCATAAGGCCGAGCCTTCCACCCTTTACCAAGTATATAGGTGCATTAAAGTAAGCAAGATATAATAATGATATCCCAACAATATCCATGTTCCAACATGCAACAAACTTCAGCTTCACCTGCAACTAGCAACGCTATAAGTGCGGCTGAGCAAAAGCGGTAACATAGCCAAACAACGGTTTGCTAGGAAAGGTGGGTTAGAGGCTTGACATGGCAATATGGGAGGCATGATATAGCAAGTGGTAGGTACCGCATCATAGTAATAGAGCGAGCAACTAGCAAGCAAAAATAGAAGTGATTTCGAGGGTATGGTCATCTTGCCTGAAATCCCGCAAGGAAGAAGAACGAGTCCATGAAGAAGACAAACGGACGGAGTCGAACGGATCCTCACAAATCCGGAACAAAACCGAAGCTAACGAGAGAAGCAACCCGGAAAGAAGCAAGCAACATAGTAAACAACCATCACATAAGCATGGCATGATGCACAACCA
Organism: Triticum urartu; assembly: GCF_003073215.2. Classification (NCBI taxonomy): domain Eukaryota; kingdom Viridiplantae; phylum Streptophyta; class Magnoliopsida; order Poales; family Poaceae; genus Triticum; species Triticum urartu. The sequence goes on along the minus strand of NC_053023.1, from coordinate 371,582,987 downwards.
AGTATGATGCATGTCCGGTTTAATGAGGCATGGAATGGAAAAGTGCACAAACAAAACTACAAGTTAAGTGGAGCTCAGTATGCAATGGGTTGCATATTGATGGAACACCACATCAATTATTTAGTTCTCTCTTGTTTAGGTACTCAACAATATTAAATGTTGTTAAACATGGCAAGAGGAGAAGCATAAAGAAATTATCTATTTAGGCAAGTTTAAATGAGACCAGAACGCCAAACAACAACTCTGGTAAAACCCCATATGCATTTAGCAATTTAAGGCAAACAACAATTTAAACCATTTTAAATATTTTTATCATGATGCGAATGACATGTGCAAGTTTATGCAAGTTTTACGAAAATGTTGATAAGAGCATGTTATGAAGTATTTGTCACCGTGGCAGAAACGAAAGAGGTGCCACGACAATGACAACGGAAATGGTGCCACGGCAACATTCCGGTTCCGGTAGCTCAGGGAGATACCGGTGCAAAAGACAAAGTGACGGGAGTGTGTCATGCAAGGATGGTGGGGTGCTCTCGGATACTGGGTTCCCACATTTTGGTGACAAGGCAAAAGAGGGGCAACGTGCACCGACAATTCAGACTCGAGGCGAACAAGGGTGCATCTCATACAACATGCATCTGTTCTCGGACGGTCGTTCTCGGCGGTTATACCTTCGAAGGGAGCGTTTCGAGGCGGACGGGTTTGATGGGACGTAGTGGTACTTTCGGTCCTCGGCGACGGAAGAGGTACATACGTTCTCAAGGAACTTGTCGGTCCGGACTTGCTGTAGTTGTACATGGCAAACGTAGTGGTACTCGGAGTCTTGTCAAATCGAAGCGACGGTAGTCGTACACGACACGTTGTGGAAGTAGTTGTACTCGCGGACTTCGGCGGCGGTAGTCATTCAGGGTCTTGGCGGTTCGTCGTGTAGCCGTACATGTTCGACGTGGTACACGGTTCGAAGTCGTGCATGTCCCGTAGATGTTCAGGGTCACCGTGAGGAACTTGTCGAATCCAGGGTCTCAGTCATCATTAGTGGTACACGCGTTCTTGGTACTTGGCGCCATCACCGTGTAGTCGTACCGAGGTCCTGCCCGGGGTCCTAGGCATCGGTCACTATGGTACTTGTCGGTCCACGATAGCAAAAGTGTGTGACTGGGTGGATTGGTTAACGCACAAGGCAGCGTGCGCTCGTTCTCTGCCTGAACGAGGACCAAGTGGAGGCAGGAGGGCAATGGCGGCGCCGCGAACTTCGGTGATGCAGCATGACAGGGAGGCATAGGGATGGCTATGGTGGACGGATCGGCCTCGGGACGTCGTGTCCTGGCTGGTGGCAAAGCTCCATGGCGGCAGACGAATTCCTCTGTAGGCAACAGAGAGGGATGGAGTCGGGTGAGAGAGAGAGGAAGCAGAGGAGCAAAAGGCGGGGCAAGGCACAGCGACCTGCTGAGCTTCGGAGGCTCGTCTGGTTGCCGACGAGGCAGCCGGTCGTGGGGGAGACCTGAGGAAGAGGAGGCCGGGTCCGGCAGGCAAGGGCCCAGAGACGAGGTCGGAGATGCGAGGACGGGCAGGTCGGCGATGAGAGGCGAGCGACATGGGGCACCTGCTGGGCGTGAAGGACGACGGCTGCGGCGCAAGTGCTCGAGGAGCTCCTCTCCTCGGGCGCTCGGGTGACGGGGATTTGGCGAGGAGGCACCCGACGAGGAAGCAGGCGATGCGGCGGGGCGACGAGGATGGATGGTGCCGGCGCAGAAGAGGAAGGAGGGCGGTGCCGCTGAGAGGGGAGGCGCACCATGGGGATCAAGCGCGGGCGCTCCTACTCGCGCTAGCTGTGAGCGTATGTGTGAGTGGTGGCGGAGGGTGAACGAGGTGAGGGAACGAGGGAAATGAGGATCGGGCAACTGATCGCTAGGGTTAGAAAGGGATGGTCCTCAAGGGGTTTGGTGGGCCGGCCTGGCCTAGTGGCATGCGGCTGCTGGGCTTCTTCTCTCCCTCTCTACTCTGATTTCCCTTTTCTCTTTTAATACTGTGCATAAATAGACAGTCGTCAAAAGGGAAAAGTTCAGGGATGTTGGGGAAGAATTTGAATGAAGTGAGAATATTTCTAGACTCGAGGAATTATGAACGATTTGAATAAACTTGTTTGGGCATTTTCCAGGAGAGAAAAATAATTCAAGCTTGGATTAGATTCAAACTTGAGCCATTTTTGAATCCAACCAAAACAAGTCCAAAGGATCCGAAAATTGGAGGAGGTGGTCGTGGCACGGTCTAGAATTTATAGGAGAAGAATAGACATTAGTAGAGAAGGGGTAAGTGGGACTTGCAAAAGACAGGAAATAGAAGGAAAGGAGAAGGAGATGATGCATGGGACAAAGTGTATGAAGGTATTTCCACATGAATGGAATATTTTTATATAGCTCCATACTATTGGGAGGATATGTCATTAAGAGAATCACCATGTGAATTCCCTTGATTTAAATGGACCGAAGATGCATGCAATTTATTTAGTTGAGTTTTAAAATGGGTTGCTGTCGGATTTCGGGTTCTGGCAGACCCTTGAGGTTCGAACACTGGGGTGCGCGTGGAGATTTTGCTTCCTACCTACCTGCACCCCTCCGCCTTGCTAAGATCTAAGCGATGGAAAGAACAACACAAATGACACAAGGTTTATACTGGTTCGGGCCACCGTTGTGGTGTAATACCCTACTCTAGTGTGTGGTGTGGTGGATTGCCTCTTGGGATGATGATGATGAACAATACAAGGAAGAACAGCCTCGTGAGGGTCTGCTCTTGGCTGGGGTGATGAACTGCTGGGAGGAGTTCAGTCACCCTTCTCTCTCTCTCCCTCCGTCTTCCGTCGTCTCTCCCCTACTCTGTGGGTGGCTGGTCCTCTTCCCAAATATCGAGCGGGAAGGGAGCCAACAATGGCGGGCTAATTTGAAGGGGGACAGCTAGTACCAGCTATCCTGACAAAAGTAGTCTTCGCATGCACAAAGCTCTGGTGGTGACACCGCCTTGGGCTCCACAATGACCTCCATCTTGCAGTCCTCCTGGTCTTGGTCTTGTTGCACCGAAATGGCAACCTTTGCCTGATGCCTCGGTACTCCGCGGCTGCGCTTGCTCCCTTTGCACCAAACAGGAAAGGGGGACGCTGTGCGGGCTGGCACCCGCCTGACGCCCTTGGGTCGTCATGGCTTGCGTCACGGGCACCTCGTGAGGTACCCCGCCTTGATCTCTCCGCCTCCTCGCGAGCCTGCCTGATGAGACCGTGCCTGTGGAAGCTCCGCATCGTCCACCCCGCGAGGTTTGGCCCCTCGCGAGGGTCTTGGGCCTGTGTTGGTGAAGATGGGCCATGCTGGGCCCCCCTTTGGGCCATGCCGCAGGCCGCAGGTAGGCAAGTCTGGGGACCCCCGTTCCCAGAACGCCGACAGTAGCCCCCGGGCCCAAGGCGTGCCCGGACTTGGCCTTGCAGGGAGGCGGAAGGGCAAGAGAGAAGCGCCGCGGGCCCTAACAGCCTGCGGCCTTGGGCGCCGCGTGGCGGTTGATTGGACATGGGCGTCTCCACTTCCCCATGGCGCCTCGGCAACCGCACGGATTGGACTAGTCCCTGCATGCAAAGCGGGTCATGATTACCTGCAATCGTGGAGGTCGACGGTTGGCCTTCGCCGGCCATAAGTACGGAATGGCGCGCGCCCTTCCAGTTCATCCCCCCTTGCTTCTCCTTCTTCTTCATGGCTCCGTCGAGGAGGTTCTTGGCCGCAGAGAAGGGGAAGGCTCACCAGGTTGAGCCTGCCTCTCCCCCGCCCAAGCGCGGCCGAGGACGCCCTCGCAAATATCCTGTGACCTCCACGGTAGCTCCCAGCGGCCATGGAGACGATTTCCAACGTGGCGACGGGCAGATTGCCGCGGCCGGGGTGCGCGCTCCTGTCGCGCATCCCCCTAGACCGCGCTTTCGCGCTGCAGAGGTGCTGCCGGAGTTCGTCGTGTGGTCGGCGGAGCCGACTAGCACCCGGCTTCCGCTCCCTCGCTTCCTCCTCGGCGAGCTTCCGGCCGGCGCTCTGGGCGGCCTCTGGCTTCAGGCCGACGGCTGTTGCAGCCGGGCCTCATGGGTTTCGTTGGAGGTCTCCGCAGCCGGGATCCTGGCCCTGGCCCGCGGTTGGCAGACGTTTGCCCGCGCCCGTGGCCTGAGCCATCGCTGCACCCCGCACTTCAAATTTGACGGTGTTGCTACCCTCTACGTGAGGGTGTTTGGAGAAGATGGTCGCCGCACAGGGTGCTGCCCCAAGGACGACGACCGCGGCCGGGAACCCAGCTCCGGCGATGATGGGGAAGACAGCGCTCGCATGACCGGCGGCGCTTGGGGCTCCCCAAGGTTCTCCGGTTCTTCTTCAGGCGGTGGCCGCGGTCAGCCTCCACGCCGTCGCATCTGCTTGGGGGGTGGTAGCATGTCCGCCCGCCGTCGCGCCCCGGTGAAGCGCGAGAGGGAGTATGCCTGAGCCCCGGAGGCGGCTCGAGTCTTCCCTGTAGGCCGGTGTGAGGCGAGCTGCACCTGATCTGTTCTTTCTTTTCCTGTTTTCCTGCGTAAAAAAGACAGTAGTGTGGAGCCCCGCAGGGGCGTGTTTGGGATATTGCCGTTAATCATCATTTTGCTTCCGTTATCGTGACTTCCGGCTATGTGCCCGCGGGTGGATAGTTCCCGGCCCCTGCCATGGGGGGGCGATCGACCCAGGTCCCGTGTTCGTGTCGCGATGTCCGTGGGGCACGGACTGAAGGGGTGCTCCTGTAATGGACCCAGGTCGCGAACCCTTTGAACGACTAGAATGGGAACACTCGCGAGGGCGCTCGACAGTCCCCCCCCCCCCTCGCGAGGCCTTGCATAAGAGAAACCGAGGCAGGAGAGTGAAAAGTCGAAGAACCACAAGCCAAAGACAGCAACAACTTCAATAAAACTTCGAATGAGAAGGAACAAGCCAACTGCGGAAAGCAAATGAAATGCCGTGTCCGGCACCTAATCTAGTCTTCAACGTCTTCTCACCAGCGTGGAGCTAAGTGCTGCCACTAGGCGTGGGAGGGAGCCCCAGGGCCTGAGGCCGGCGCTCCTGAGACTCCGGGGCGTGTACAGCCCCAACTCATTATTATGTGAGAGTGTTACGGGCGGCGAGCTTCACAGGCGTTGGCCTTCTTCACAGGCTCCGGGCCTTTTCCAAAACGCGACAGCTTCACAGGCATTCGCCTTCTTCAAAGGCTCCGGGCCTTTTCCAAAATGCGACGGCTTCACAGGCATTCACCTTCTTCATAGGCTCCGGGCCTTTTCCAAAACGCGATGGCTTCATAGGCATTCGCCTTCTTCACAGGCTCCAGGCCTTTTCCAAAATGCGACGACTTCACAGGATCTAGTCCTTTTCCAAAACACGATGGCTTCACAGGCATTCGCCTTCTTCACAGGCGCCGGGCCTTTTCCAAAACGCGACGGCTTCATAGGCATTCGCCTTCTTCACAGGCTCTAGGCCTTTTTAGGGGTAGAACCTCTGGAGGTGCTTGATGTTCCATGTGTTCTGGAACGGCACCCCCTCCTGAGTCTCCAAGCGCGCGGAGCCGGGCCTAGAAACATGAACAACCTTGAACGGGCCCTCCCACATGGGAGAGAGCTTCTGCAGTCCCTCCCTGGAGAGAACCCGCCTGAGCACGAGGTCTCCTACCTTGAGAGTTCTGGGGCGGATGTTGCGGCAGTGGTATCGTCGCAGTGCTTGCTGGTACCTCGCCGCTCGCAGCGCGGCTTCTCGACGACGTTCCTCCCCCAGCACGAGGTCCATACCCCGCATGGCGTCCTGCTGCGACTCGTCGAACGCCAGGACCCGTGCGGAGCGACGTCTGACCTCGTGAGGGAGGACCGCTTCGGCTCCGTAGACCAGGAAGAACGGGGTCTCTCCAGTCGGCTTGGTCGCGGTTGTGCGGATGGACCACAACACGGACTGAAGCTCATCGTACCAACTTCTGCCGCAGGCCTCCAGCTTCTTCTTGAACGTCCTGGTCTTAAGGCCCCTCAGGACCTCTGCGTTGGCTCGCTCAGCCCGGCCGTTGCTTCGGGGGTGCGCCACTGAAGCGTAGCATATCTGCGTCCCAAGGTTAGCACAGTATGTTTTGAAGAGGTTACTGGTGAATTGCGAACCGTTGTCTATGATGATGCGGTTCGGCACCCCGAACCGGCTCACGATGCCCCTGATGAACTTGACCGTGGAACCCGCGGGGATGGTATGGACGGCTTCTACTTCAGCCCACTTGGTGAACTTGTCCACGACGACGTAGAGGTAGAGGTAGCCCCCTGGCGCCCGAGGAAACGGGCCCATGATGTCTAGCCCCTAGACTGCGAACGGCCACGAAAGGGGTATATTCTGCAGGCCTCCTGCCGGCTGATGGATTTGCTTGGCGTGGAACTGGCAGGCCTCACAAGCCTTCACCAGTTCGACGACGTCATTGAGTGCGGTAGGCCAATAAAACCCACTGCGGAACGCCTTGCCGACCAGGGTCCGTGATGATGAATGATGTCCACAGTCTCTGCCGTGTATGTCCTCCAGCAGCTCCTTTCCTTGCTCCCTGGAGATGCAGCGCAGGGATACATCGTTAGGTCGCTTCCGGTAGAGCTCTCCATCCTTGATGCAGTATGCCATGGCCAGCCGTGCCACACGCTTCGCCTCCTCCTCCTTCTCCAGTAGGGTCCCTTGTGTTAAGTAACTCCGGAGTTCCGTGATCCAGTCCCCCTCCTGAGGCTCCATCGTCAGGAGCAGGTGTGCTCCTGAGGCCGGACCATAGACCGGGGCTCCTGAGGCAGGTGGCTGGGGGAGCTCCTCCCGTGGCTGAGCCGTGTTTGACAATGACGGCAGGGCTGAGGGCTTGAAGAGCCGCTCCTCGAAAATGCCATGCTCCTGAGGTAATCGCCTGGACGCTCGTTTGGCGATATCGTCGGCTCCTGATTGGTGCCATGGGGCACATGCTGCAACTCCAACCCCAGAACTGCTTCTTCATCCCGCGGACCTCCGCAAGGTAGGCTTCCATGTGCTCATCTTTCGGCTCGTACACCTTGTTGGAGAAATTGACCAGGAGCTGCGAATCGCCCTTGATGGTGAGGCATTTCACCCCCAGGGCAGCTGCGGCCTTCAAGCCCGCTATTAAACCTTCATACTCTGCTATGTTGTTGGCAAACTTTTCACCTCGCTAGAAACAGAGCTGCACAACGTAGTACAGCTTGTCTTGAGTGGGCGATATAAGCACCGCCCCAGCCCCTGCGCCATGCCTGGAGAACGCTCCATCGAAATACATGACCCAGCCTTCTAGCGCCTCGCTTCCTGGGGAGAGGGACCAATCCTCGCCGGCCTTGAGGCCTGGTGCCTCCGTCCATTCTGCCACAAAATCTGCCAATGTTGCTCCCTTGATGACTCTGGTCGTGCTGAATTCGAGCTGAAACACTTGCAGTTCTATGTTCCACTCAGCGACCCTTCCAGCTAAGTTAGGGCTCCTGAGCACTCTCTCCCGGGGGTATGACGAGACGACCTTGATGGGGTGGCCCTGAAAATAGTGTCGCAGCTTGCGCGAGGCCACCAGTAGCACGAGGAGGAGTTTCTGAGGCATGGGGTACCGCGCCCTCGCATCCCGCAACACCGTGCTGACGATGTACACCGGGTGCTCAACGAGGTTGGGTGCGTCAGTGCTGGCGACTCCCTTTGGAGACCGTGGTACCTCTTGAGGCGATGAGGCCTCCTGAGGCTGGCCATCTGGGAGAGGGGCCTCTTCCGCCCCCGGCGCACTCTTCTGCTACGGCTGATCCTCCTCAGCCGCGGTGGCGGTTCCTGTGGGCCTTCCTTGTTCCTGTTTTGCCTTGTCCCAGGCCGCTGCTGCGATTCTGATTTGATGCTCCCCTCTAACCGCCACCAGGGCCGCGTTGGCGGAGTAGGGAGTGGCGGCAAGGTAAAGCGCCAGGGGCTCTTGAGGGTGTGGAGCCACCATGACCGGAGGGCTGGTCAGGTATCTCTTGAGATCTTGGAAAGCCTTGGCGGCCTCTTCGGTCCATTCAAAGGGCCCCCTTTTCTTCATTTGCTGGAAGAAAGGAAGCGCTCGCTCCCCCAACTTGGAGATGAATCGTCCTAGCGCGGTCACGCGCCCAGTGAGCTTCTGCATTTCTCTGAGGGTCTTTGGCGGGCTCATGTCCTCGACCGCCTTGACCTTTTCCGGGTTAGCCTCGATGCCTCGGTGGAACACGAGGAAACCCAAGAGCTTGCCTGAGGGTACTCCGAACACACACTTCTCTGGGTTGAGCCGCAGGTTCACTTCGTTGAGGCTCGTGAAGGTTTCCTCCAGGTCTTGTATCAGGGTCCTGGCCTCCCGAGACTTCACCACAATGTCATCGACGTAAGCCTCAACATTTTTCCCAAGCTGCAGGCCCAAGGTATTGTGCATGAGCCGCTGAAAAGGTCGCCCCGGCGTTGCACAGCCCAAATGGCATGCATGTGTAGCAGTACACCCCACACGGGGTTAGGAAGGCTGTCTTTTCGACGTCTTCTATTGCCATCTTGATCTGGTGATACCCAGAGAAGGCATCCAGGAAGCATAGCAGGTCGCATTCTGCGGTGGAATCGACGATCTGGTCGATGCTGGGGAGCGGGAACGGATCTTGCGGGCATGCCTTGTTGAGGTTGGTGAAGTCGACACACATGCGCTCCTTCCCTCCCTTCTTTGGCACAACGACAGGTTTGGCCAACCAATCCAGGTATCGGACCTCGCGAATGACCCCAGCGGCTTCTAGTTTGCGGGTCTCTCGGACGATGAAGGCCTGCTTTTCTATGGACTGCCGCCTTGCCTTCTGCTTCACAGGGCACACGTTGGGGCACACGTTGAGGTGATGCTCGATTACGCTCCTAGGAATCCCCGCCAACTGGTCAGGCTCCCAAGCGAATACCTTCTTGTTCGCGCGCAGGAACTTGACCAGGGTCTCCTCCTGCTCGGGCTCGAGGTTGGCGCCTATGGTGAAAGTGGCGTTGTCGGACCCGTCCTCATCGATGGGTATCTGCTTGGTTTCTGCCTTGTCTTGGGTGAACAATTGTTTCTTCTTGGCGGGTGCAGCCCCCTTGGGCTCGGGGGTCTCCAAGCCGGCGGGATGTGCCGCCGCCGCCGTCTTGAAGGCGAGCTTGAGTACCCGCTGCGTGTCTCCGGTGTCCCCGTGCACGGCGAGGACTCCGCTGCTCCCGGGCATGTTCATGAGGTTGTATGCCGGGTGCGTCGCGGCCATGAACCGGGCCAGCGCTGGGTAGCCGAGGATGGCATTGTAGAGGAGGCCGATGGGGGCGATGTCGAAGTCGACCAGCTCCGTGCAAAAGTTGTTGTAGGTGCCGAAGGTTACTGGGAGCCGGATCTGTCCCAAGGAGCTGGATGATCCGCCCCCAACGCCTGAGAAGGGCCGGCTGGGTTGCGGCCGTTCCAGGGGTATGCAGAGGAGGTTGAAGGCCTCGACCGAGAGCATGCTGAGGCCCGCACCGCCATCGATGAGAGTTCTGGTGACGGCCACATGGCAGATGGTGGGGGTGCACAGCATGGGGAGCGCACCCGAGCAGGCCGAGTTGGAGGGGTGGTCCTCCGAGCTGAAGGTCAAGCCGGCCTTGGACGCCGCCCGGTCCGGGGGAGCCCCCTGCCGCGTGGAAGTGGCGCTGACCCGGCGGATGAATGTCTTGACGTGGTTACCTGTAGGTGGCGCCTGCGAGCCGCCCAGTAGGGCCGCGACGACCGGGGGTGTTGGTGTAGCGCGACGGGCGGGGAAGAGGCTGCGGGGCTCTTCCCAAGAGGCCACGGAGGTTGCCGGCAGGTGGAGCAGCCATGGGCACGGAGCGCCGGTGAGGGCCATGGGGAGCCAGATGACCATGACCCTATCGTCACCTCCAGCTTCGAGGGGGGCCTCCTCGCTCGCCGGCAAGAAGGCCAGCAGATCTGTCGCGCCGCCGTAGCGCGGCAGCGTCGTTGGCCTGAACTTGTCCGTCCAACATACCCGTCGTAGGGCTGGAGCCAGGGCTCGGAGCCCCCTGGCCCCCGTGTTGGCGCCGGCGGCCGGAGCGGGCAACGCGCTACTCATCGCAAGGCAGGTCGTGGTGGTTGCGGAAGGGGAAACTCCGGTGCACCCCTACCTGGCGCGCCAAATGTCGGATTTCGGGTTCCGGCAGACCCTTGAGGTTCGAACACTGGGGTGCGCGCGGAGATTTCGCTTCCTACCTACCTGCACCCCTCCGCCTCGCTAAGATCTATGCGATGGTAAGAACAACACAAATGACACAAGGTTTATACTGGTTCGGGCCACCGTTGTGGTGTAATACCCTACTCCAGTGTGTGGTGTGGCGGATTGCCTCTTGGGCTGATGATGATGAACAATACAAGGCAGAACAGCCTCGCGAGGGTCTGCTCTTGGCTGGGGTGATGAACTGCTGGGAGGAGTTCAGTCACCCTTCTCTCTCTCTCCCTCCTTCTTCCGTCGTCTCTCCCCTACTCTATGGGTGGCTGGTCCTATTTATAGAGGCCCTGGTCCTCTTCCCAAATATCGAGCGGGAAGGGAGCCAACAATGGCGGGCTAATTTGAAGGGGGGCAGCTAGTACCAGCTATCCTGACAAAAGTAGTCTTCGCCTGCACAAAGCTCTGGTGGTGACACCGCCTTGGGCTCCACAATGACCTCCATCTTGCAGTCCTCCTTGTCTTGGTCTTGTTGCACCGAAATGGCAACCTTTGCCTGATGCCTTGGTACTCCGCGGCTGCGCTTGCTCCCTTTGCACCAAAGAGGAAAGGGGGACGCTGCGCGGGCTGGCACCCGCCTGGCACCCTTGGGTCGTCATGGCTTGCGTCACGGGCACCTCGTGAGGTACCTCGCCTTGATCTCTCTGCCTCCTCGCGAGCCTGCCTGATGAGGCCGTGCCTGAGGAAGCTCCGCATCGTCCGCCCCGCGAGGTTTGGCCCCTCGCGAGGGTCTTGGGCCTGTGTTGGTGAAGATGGGCCGTGCTGGGCCCCCCTTTGGGCCATGCCGCAGGCAGGCAAGTTTGGGGACCCCCGTTCCCAGAACGCCGGCAGTTGCATGATGACATGATGCAATGCACATGATTCAAGGATGAATGCAGCTAACCAAACAAAACACATGACAAAACTCAAAAAACATGGAAGGCGTATGAATCTCCGGTCATGGGGCGTCACACTATCCCACCAGGGCCATCACCCATGAAGGACTTGACTCACTAGGGTAGATCTTCTCGGAGTAGGCGTTCTCCTTGCCCGTACAAACTCCTTGGTTCAACTCCACAATCTTGACGGAGGCTCCCAAGTGACAGCTAACCAATGTAGGAGACACCACTCTCCAAAAGGTAATAGACGGTGGGTTGATGATGAACTCCTTGCTCTTGTGCTTCAAATGATAGTCTCCCCAACACTCAACTCTCTCTAATAGGATTGGATTTGGTAGAAAGATGATTTGAGTGGAAAGCAACTTGGGGAAGGCTAGAGATGAAGATTTATGTGGTTGGAATGGAATATCTTGACCTCAACACAAGTGTAGGTGGTTCTCTCTCAAAAAATGTGTGTTAGAAGTGTAGGCATATTCTGATCGCTCTCTCACTCAATGAAGAGTGGGTGGAGGGGTATATATAGCCTCCACACAAAATCTAACCGTTACACACAAATCACCAAACTAGGTGGGACCGAATCGTAAAACTCGGTCAGACCGATTTGGTTCATAATGTGACCTTTAGGCATTTCGGTGGGACCGACATGTCAACTCGGTGGGACCGACTCCATTAGGGTTAGGGCATAACGTAATCTTGGTGAGACCGATTACACAAACTCGGTGGGACCGATTTTGGTAATGGACAAACAGAGGGTTTGTCAGGCAAACTCGGTGGGACCGATTCGCTCATCTCGGTTAGACCGAAACGTTACGAAGGGGAAACAGTGAGTTTGCATTGCAATATCGGTGGGACCGACCGCTCATATCGGTTGGACCGAAATGTTACAAAGGGAAACAGAGAGTTTGTAATCCCATCTCGGTGAGACCGAGATCCCTATCAGTGAGGCCGAAGTGACTAGGGTTTCTGGCAGTGGCTATGTCAAGTGAACTCGGTGGCGCCGGATAGAATATTTCGGCGTGGCCGAGTTTGACTTTTTGGTCTGGGACATATGTGGATATGAGAAAGAAGTTGAGGGTTTTTGGTGCATATCACTAAGCATTTTGAGCAAGTAACTCGTTAAGCAACAGCTCACCCCTTTTAATAGTATTGGCTTTTCCTATGGACTCAATGTGATCTTGGATCACTAAACGTAAGATTTAGAGTCTTTTGCTTTGAGGTTAAGCCAATCTTTTGTCCTTAGCATTTCGAGGGGTCCACTTTCTAATCCATGCCATGCCAATCATTGAACTTTCCTGAAATATTTATCTTCAAATAGCATTACCTCAATGAGCTATATGTTGTTAGGAATTACCAAAACCACCCACGGATAGTTGCACTTTCAATCTCCCCCTTTTTGGTAATTGATGACAACATATATATCAAAGCTTGGACAAATGATAATAAGATTGAAATACATCGTCGATTTCAGAAGTATGTGATAAGCAAGAGCTCCCCCTAAATTTGTGCATTATTTAAGATTTGCTTTTGAATGCAAATGCACAATCGATTAGGTTCATGGGTTACTCTTCCATGTCACATACATCTTGGTGGGGCGCTCAAAATGATAGAAGTTAATAGCATGCACTCATCACCAAGCAAGTGGATGATCATATATGAGATATAAAAGATAGCATCATTCAACAAAGCATTAAGGTAGCATATGATCAACCACATGATTCACATAAGTATCTCACAAGGATATAAGGACATAAAGTATCTCACACAAAAACTAGAAGTTCAACCAAAAGCAAGAGAGATAAAAAGCAGGACACTTTCTCTCGAAGCCTATGATCTATACATATTTCTCCCCCTTTGGCAACAATTACCAAAAAGTTTGAAAATGCATAGTGCTATACGTCTCTCAGGCTTGGTCTTCGGGAGGTGGTGTAGAGAGAACTCCAAGGACGAAGGCTTCCAATGATGTAGTTGGAGCCGATGGAGGTGGAGTAGGTGCTGGAGGTGGCACTGGAGCTGTAGCTGCTGGTGCTGACACTATAGCTCTAGCATCTGAAACTGGCACTCCAGCAGATCTTGGACCTTGTAGCACATGCTGAAAAGCATCAGTAGTTGCTTTTCCTCTCCTCTACTCTGCTTCCTCCTGAAGCTGCTCAACTGCAGTCTGAATCTTAGTCACCTTCAGATCAAGATCATAGAATTTTGTCTCCACAATCCTCTCCAGGCTCTCCTGATTCTGAGTTAGGGTGGCCAAGCCCTTCTCAATGCTAAGTGTAGCTTGAATCAGATAGCCTAATTGATCTTGCTTGCTCTTCAGGAAAACTTGAGATGCCTCTTCAACACTGGGCATCTTGGTAGCTTTCTCAGCCTTTGCCTTAGCTCTCTTCTCCTAGACTTGAGATGATGATGGTTCCTCCTCATTCATCACAATAGTGTTGTTTTCAAATTCAGGATGTAAGGGTAGATGCTCCTTATCCAACAAATAAATTCATGTGCCCATCTTAGAATTGATGTGCTCCTAAATATGTGGAGCATACCCACAACTTCTCTTTTGATCAGCAGCAGTCCTCTTGATCATTTATACAATCAAGCTCATAACTTTGAACTTCTGAGGGACATAAAAAATTTGCAACATGTTGATGGAGTGTCATCTGATCATCTTGTGATCTCCTGACTTGGGTAGCAATGTGTGCCATAAGATCCAGTTAAACTAGGAAAACCAGACAACAAGAAGTGTACAGATCCAAGCTTATGTGTTTCCAAAGCCTTATCAGGGATCTCTTTGTACATGTTTGCCATGGAGTTGTGGTCTTTCTTCTTGGTGGCATACACATCCATGTCATCTTCATGTTCTTCGGGGCATTTGATTAGCTTGGCCCATCCTCAACTGTGGATTGGTACCTGGTACCCTCAGACATCCATACTATCCTCCCATTTGGATAGAAGTGGGCAGTGGAGTAAAACTGCATGATCAGCTCATCATTCCATTTGGTGAGCTTTTGTCCAACGAATTCATCTACTCCACATGCCTTAAAGCTGTAATAAACTCCTGGGAAGTGATGTTCATTTTCTTGGATGTATTCCCAATCCACCCATTTGATGTCACATACAAATGGGCTTCTTGTCAAGCAAAATTGTCTCATATAAGTCTTGTTGTTCCTTTCTATGGAACCTGTAGTCAACTGCAGTCCTCCTCCTAACAACATAGGGATCAGACTGTCTCCACAATCTCAGTCCTGCATCTTTCCTGATGTGCATGTCCTCAGCGACTAGATGAGCATCATTGTGGTCAGGAATTTTGGGCTTCAACTTCCTCAAAACAAGAGAATGATCTTCCTCTTCTTCAGCTTCACGCACCGGGGCCTTGTTCTTCTCCTCAGCAGGTATACTTCTGGTGTTCCTCTTAGTCTTTGGGGGTTTCTGAGCAGCAGCCTTGGGAGTAGATTTGGGCTTAGATGGAGCAGCCCCTGACCTAATTGCATCTCCCATAAGCTTCTGAGACTTGGGAGCTGGTGCAGCATCCTCTTCCTCTGGATCTTTAAAAATGGAGGATCTATCAAGCACTCTAGCAGTGGTCTTCATGACCCTTTCCTTCCTCTTCTTTCCTTCTCCAACAACCTCTTCAGTTGGCTTGGAGGTTTCAGCAGTTGAGGCTCTCACCTTTAAGGTTGGCACCCTCTTGGCAGGGGCCCTCTCCTTCTTCAGCACCTTCTTCTTGGAGCTAACTCCCCCCTGACCAGCCACATAGTCCTCATCTTCAGAATCTGAGGTTTTCTTCTTCCTTGACCTGGTGGCTGCTTTGGGCAAGTTGCTTGGTGTGCTCCTGCTGCCATCATCAGAAGTGCTAGAGGGACTAGTGCCCTCACTCAATTGCACATGTTCCTTTGACTTGTTCTGGCCGTCGCTCTTGTCAGACATCTCTGCAAACTTACTAACATCAAACCCTGTGAATAGATATAGACGAGGTAGAGTGGATGAGCATCACAAAGTGCAGAGTTTTTGCAAAAAGGATGACTTAAAAACATAGTTTTAGTTCTTCACAGAAAGCATTTCGGAGCTACCGATTTGTAAACTCAGTGATAGCGAAGCAGATTTTGGAACCTAAACTTGTGAACTCGGCCAGACCGAGTCATAGTTCGATGGCACCGACACTGCTAGGGTTTCACAAAGAATTGAACTCGGTCACACCGATTTGCGGTTTTCGGTCAGACCGAAAGTGCAATTGCAATGGCCTAAGCCAAATCGGTGAGACCGATTTCTACAATTCGGTTGGTCCGAGATGAGTTCGGCGGAGACCAAACCCTAAATTTTCAAATCCAATCTAATCGAGAGTATGTTTTCAGTGGATAGATTTATTGCATATGTGGTCATGAACATGGCAAAGTAATGTGCTATGAATCGGAGTTAAAAGAGTAGCACAAAGGATCGAACTCATAGCCTAATTCGGCGGAGTTCGCTATGGCGGCAACAGAGGGGCAGAAATCTATTGACGATGATGGAAACCAACGGTGGGAGGTCGCTGGCGCGAGAGGATGATCCGGAAATCTGAGGTGGCAGAGCAGGATATGCGCGGGCTGAGAGGTTTTGAATAAATTACCAAAATCTCACCTGTGGGTTTATATATCCCAACCCTGTCAGTGTGACCGAGTGGAACAACTTGGTGGCACCAAGATACAGAATCACAAGCAGTTATTGCAACTCGGTGTGACTGAAAAGTTCAAATCGGTTGCACCAAGATTGAAAACCTAGATCAACTTAGTGATCTCGGTGTGACCGAAATGGATGACTCGGTCGTACCGAAATGCAGAAAGAGGTTTTGGAAGTTTAAGTCTATGATGAATCGGGGACTCCAAGTGCTCCTCACATAGAGTGGTTCGAATGTGACTTGATCAAACTTTGTGATGTAGCATGAATAGAGTTTGAGATGAGAAAAAGAATAGTAGCTAGAGGGGGTTCTTAGGCATTCTTGTCATCCATTTGGCAAGAGAAAAGGAAAAACAATCAAAGCAACAAATGGATGTCCTCGAATGAGTGAAATATGTAATCAACATGCTCACACAATAAAATGAGAAATGAAATATGTGACAAAGCATGCACAATCACTAAAGCATCTATCAAGCAATTTGGCGATGACTAGGTCATCTATATATGACTATATTCACTTAGGAGTCAAATGAGAACATTTGATCATAGGGCATACTCATCATTTAAGCACAAGTGGGATTACACTTTTACATAAAGCATTGTTGTGCTCACATCATTAGAGTTGCTTTAGCTCAATGATTAGAGTAAAGCTCCCCCTAGATGTGATATCCCTCCTAGGAGGGATGAACTAACCTTGGGTTTTGTCGATGATGACTTCATGTAGGTGTTGAAGATGTAGATGCTCAATGTTGATGTAGATCATTCGGAGCAATCCTTTGGAGTGAGTTGCACTTTCAATACCTACACGGGTTAGTCCCACAAGGAACAAACAAGGATATTCATAGACATAGAGTGATGTTCACATAGGATGATGTCCATGAAAGCATTAGGTTACCTTGTCCCTTGTCCTACCAACAAGAGGGTTTGTGACTCCTTGAACTAGTGCAAGATATGGAAGTTGTTTGCACTTGTCCTTGCCAAGATGATAAGAGTGAAGTATGCTGGTGGAGTCACCCTCAAGAACTCTCTAATTCTTCTTCTTAGGGATCCACACCATCTTGATGGGAATCCTTGGAGTTGTAGTCGTACTTGATGAAGTGGAACTTGATGTAGTCTTGGGAACACACTTGACCAAGGCCTTAGGTGCTTCTTCAAATGCATCGATCTCCTCTTGAAGCTTGTCCTTGCCTTTTAGCTTGTGGTCTTGTGGTGGAAGATCATCTTGAGCTTGTGTTCCTTGGAAAGAAGTAGGATCATACTTCTCTTGTTGAGGAACAAACTTCGTCTTGGGGTATTGATCTTCTTCCCACTCAACTCCATTGGAATTGAACTTTCGTTCAAAACCAACACCTTGATTCTTCCAGTGTCTTCCTTGCTTGCGTACAATTTCCTCAAGTTGCTTACTTCCGGCAAGGCTCTTGTAAACACCTTTCTCTATAATTCCCTTCAATAAGCTATTTTCTTGCTCAAGTGTAACTTGGCTAAGAGAATCATTAGTGGAATCAAGAGAACTAGTCGAAGCAATAACATTGGATTTATCATGATTGTTGTTATTACTAGAGGAAGAATCTTTCTTGTTCTTGTTGCTAGACTTAACTTGTGGCATGTAAGTAGACAAGAGTAAACACTTGGCAATGTAAGAAGAACTTTTCTTGTGAAGATCATCATTGCTCGCTTTTAAGAACTCATGCTCTTGATCGAGATTGAGCTTTTCAAAACGTAGTTTCTCATGAGTCTTTAAAAGTTCTCGATGATCTTCCAAGGTAGTTTCATGATCTATCTTAAGAGTGTTTAGTTCTTTAGTTAGACGCTCAATCTCCTTCTTATCATTGTCATTCATTTTATCTCAATTATCTTGATTAATAGCAAGTTCATCATAGTTTTCATAACTAGAGTTGTCAACAAGTAAATCACCATCACCTAGCAAATCATCTTCATCACTATTGAAATCAACATACTCGGGGTGTGATACCTTTGGTCCTTTAGCCATGAAGCATCTTCCAATACCTTCATTTGGTGAGTCAAATATGTCGTAGGAGTTGGTTGACACAAGTGCAAGACCGGCAACACCTTCATCTTGATTATATTCGGAATCGGAGTGATAACTTCTCTCGGAGTGATTGTCGGAGTCGGAGCCAGATATCCATTCACCAACATGAGCTTGATGTATTCATCTTGTGTAGCTCTTTGATGACTTGTCCTTCCTTCCTGAATCCTTGCTTATCCGTGGTGTTCTTCGTTCATAGCGTTCATCTCTACTCCTTCTCTCTCTTGGTGGTGATTCTTCTCTTCTACTTATTCTTTTAGGAGAATCTTCTCTTCTTTTGTAGGGAGCCGTACACTCGTTGGAATAGTGTCCGGGTTGGGTCTTCCACAATTATAGCAATTGCGCTCATGACTAGAAGATCTTTTTTCATTATAGTACCATGACTTAGAACTTCTTTCCTTGCTTCTACTTTTTTAAAACTTGTTGAAGTTCTTCACCATTAGGCTCAATTCTTCGTTGATGATTGTTTTCACTTGATGATGTGGGAGCACCACATGAGGCTTTGTAAGCACCACTTGACTAGTTGTGAAACACTTCCTTATCCTTGAGTGACATCTCATGAGCAACAATTCTTCCAATGACTTCTGTTGGCTTGAGATCTTTGTAACTGGGAATCATTTGGATCAATGTGCATGCGGTAGCATATTTTCCATCCAAGGCTCTTAGGATGTTCTTGATGAATAATCTATCAGTCATCTCTTCACTTCCTAAGCCGGCAATCTCATTTGTGATGAGAGCAAGCCTAGAGTACATTTCAGCAACACCTTCACCATCCTTCATTTTGAACTTTTCAAGTTGACTTTGAAGCGCATCCAATTTGGATTCCTTGAGGGAGTCGGTACCTTTGTGCATATCAATCAAAGTATCCCAAATTTCCTTTGCATTCCCAAGACGAATGATTTTGTTGAATTCTTCGGGGCACAATCCACTGAAGATAATATCACAAGCTTGAGCATTGTATTGCAGCATCTTCAACTCTTCCGCGGTAGCTTCAAGGTTCGTTCTCTCCCATCAAAGAATTCACCTTGCAAGCCAATACACACAATAGCCCAAACAGTGGGGTTATGTCCAAGAATATGCATTTTCATCTTATGCTTCCAACTAGCAAAATTAGTACCATCAAAGTAAGGACCTCTATGGTGGTAATTTCCCTCACAAGATGCCATACTCTCCTAGGTTGTGAGACCGAGGCTATGATCACCAAAAGCTATGGAAATCAAAGCAAATGGAGACCAAAGCTCTGATACCACCTAAAGGATCGAAAGTTTGTCTAGAGGGGGTTGATTAGACTACTTGACCAAATAAAAATCTAGCCTTTTCCCAATTTTAAGTCTTGGCAGATTTTAGCAACTTAGCACAACTCAAGTAATCAACCTGCACATGCAATTCTAAGAGTATAGCTGTGGAATGTACAAAAATTGCATATGAAGGTAAAGGGAGGAGTTTGGAGGGAGAAAACGCAATGTAGACACGGAGATTTTTGGCGTGGTTCCGATAGGTGGTGCTATCGTACATCCACGTTGATGGAGACTTCAACCCACCAAGGGTAACAGGTGCGCGAGTCCACGGAGGGCTCCACCCACGAAGGGTCCACGAAGAAGAAAACTTGTCTATCTATAACACCCACGATGCGGCTATATCTCCCACGTGTCGGAGCACGACTTAGAGGCATAACTGCATAGTAGGCATGTCGCAAGAGGGGTAATCTTTACACATCCCATGTCCTGAATAAGAATGGGATAAAGAGCTGGCTTACAATCGCCACTTCACACAATACATAAATATAGCATACATCATCTAGAATACAATCGAGGTCCGACTACGGAACCAAAATAAAGAAAGACCACCCCTATTGCTAGATCCCCGATCGCCCCGACTGGGCTCCACTACTGATCAACTGGAAACGAAACAACACAACGAACACGATCTTCATCGATCTCCCACCTGCGCTGGGTTGCGTCACCTGCAGGGGTGTCCCAACTTAGCCCATAACAAGCTCTCACGATCAACGAAGGATATTCCTTCTCCCAAGAAGACCCGATCAGACTCGGAATCCCGGTTACAAGACATTTCGACAATGGTAAAACAAGACTAGCAAGACCACCCGCTGTGCCGACAAATCCCGATATGAGCTGCACATATCTCATTCTCAGGGCACACCGGATAAGCTAAGTGTACAAGAACCAACGTAACCCAAGTTGCCAAGGGATGGCCCTGCACGGCGCTCTAGTTTGGACCAACACTCAGAGGAGCACTGGCCCGGGGGATTTAAAACAAAGATGACCCTTGAGTCTGCAGAACCCAAGGGAAAAAGGCTTATGTGGCAAATGGTAAAACCAAGGTTCGGCCTTGCTGGAGGAGTTTGATTCAAGGTGAACTGCCGAGGGGTTCCCATTATAACCCAACCACCTAAGGAACGCAAAATCATGGAACATAACACCGGTATGACGGAAACTAGGGCGGCAAGAGTGGAACAAAACACCAGGCATAAGGCCGAGCCTTCCACCCTTTACCAACTATATAGGTGCATTAGAGTAAACAAGATATAATAATGATATCCCAACAATATCCATGTTCCAACATGCAACAAACTTCAGCTTCACCTGCAACTAGCAACGCTATAAGTGGGGCTGAGAAAAAGCGGTAACATAGCCAAACAACGGTTTGGTAGGAACGGTGGGTTAGAGGCTTGACATGGCAATATGGGAGGCATGATATAGCAAGTGGTAGGTATCGCATCATAGTAATAGAGCGAGCAACTAGCAAGCAAAAATAGAAGTGATTTCGAGGGTATGGTCATCTTGCCTGAAATCCCGCAAGGAAGAAGAACGAGTCCATGAAGAAGACAAACGGACGGAGTCGAACGGATCCTCAAAAATCCGGAACGAAACCGAAGCTAACGAGAGAAGCAACCCGGAAAGAAGCAAGCAACATAGTAAACAACCATCACATAAGCATGGCATGATGCACAACCAAGTATGATGCATGTCCGGTTTAATGAGGCATGGAATGGCAAAGTGCACAAACAAAACTACAAGTTAAGTGGAGCTCAGTATGCAATGGGTTGCATATTGACGGAACACCACATCAATTATTTAGTTCTCTCTTGTTTAGGTACTCAACAATATTAAATGTTGTTAAACATGGCAAGAGGAGAAGCATAAAGAAATTATCTATTTAGGCAAGTTTAAATGAGACCAGAACGCCAAACAACAACTCTGGTAAAACCCCATATGCATTTAGCAATTTAAGGCAAACAACAATTTAAACCATTTTAAATATTTTTATCATGATGCGAATGACATGTGCAAGTTTATGCAAGTTTTACGAAAATGTTGATAAGAGCATGTTATGAAGTATTTGTCACCGTGGCAGAAACGAAAGAGGTGCCACGACAATGACAACGGAAATGGTGCCACGGCAACATTCCGGTTCCGGTAGCTCAGGGAGATACCGGTGCAAAAGACAAAGTGACGGGAGTGTGTCATGCAAGGATGGTGGGGTGCTCTCGGATACTGGGTTCCCACATTTTGGTGACAAGGCAAAAGAGGGGCAACGTGCACCGACAATTCAGACTCGAGGCGAACAAGGGTGCATCTCATACAACATGCATCTGTTCTCGGACGGTCGTTCTCGGCGGTTATACCTTCGCAGCGAGCGTTTCGAGGCGGACGGGATCGATGGGACGTAGTGGTACTTTCGGTCCTCGGCGATGAAAGAGGTACAAATGTTCTCAAGGCACTTGTCGGTCCGGACTTGCTGTAGTTGTACATGGAAAACGTAGTGGTACTCGGAGTCTTGTCAAACCGAAGCGACGGTAGTCGTACACGACACTTTGTGGAAGTAGTTGTACTCGCGGACTTCGGCGGCGGTAGTCATTCAGGGTCTTGGCGGTTCGTTGTGTAGCCGTACATGTTCGACGTGGTACACGGTTCGAAGTCGTGCATGTCCCATAGATGTTCAGGGTCACCATGAGGAACTTGTCAAATCCAGGGTCTTAGTCATCGGTAGTGGTACACGTGTTCTTGGTACTTGGCGCCATCACCGTGTAGTCGTACCCGAGGTCCTGCCCAGGGTCCTAGGCATCGGTCACTGTGGTACTTGTCGGTCCACGGTAGCAAAAGTGTGCTACTGGGTGGTTTGGTTAACGCGCAAGGCAGCGTGCGTTCGTTCTCTGCCTGAACGAGGACGACGTGGAGGCAGGAGGGCAACGGTGGCACCGTGAACTTTGGTGATGCAGCATGACAGGGAGGCACAGGGATGGCTGTGGTGGACGGATCGGCCTCGGGACGTCGTGTCCTGGCTGGTGGCGAAGCTCCATGGCGGCAGACGAACACTACTAGGGAAAACCCCAGTAGTAGCGCAGGTTTAAATCCCACTAGTAGCGCGGGCAGCCGCGCTACCAATAAGGCGCTACAGCTATTACTTAGTAGTAGCGCGTGCGACAAGCGCTACTGCTAAGACACATAGCGGCAGCGCTTGTTCTGTCCTGCGCTCCTGCTAATCTAGCTAGCTGTAGCGTGTTTCTTATCCATCACTACTAGTACTCTTTTTTTCATTTTTAGTGTATTTATACGACGTTATACAAATTTTGGTACAATACCAATTATGAGGTTTATATTGTTATGTCCGTAACAGTGTGTCAAATGAAGGTGGATTAGGCTGAAGTGGAGGCAATATGTGGTGCATGTCAAAAGTATACTACTAATCCAGACTTGATCTAGTTTGGACTAGTAGTACTTTCGATGTGCACCACATGTTGCCTCCACTTGAATCTAATCCGCCAGCACAAGCTATTTAATCATCATCATAGTCATTACCACCAACAGTATTTATTAAATCACCATAGTCATAGTGTAGCACATCATCATCTTCAAACTCATTCTAGCTGGCTAATCACCACCAACACTAGCTGCAATAGCTATCTAATCACCACCAAAACTTGCTAATAATAATCATCATAGTCATTACCACGAACACTAGCTATTTAATCATCATAGTCATAGTGTAGCACATCATCATCTTCAACCTCATTTCTAGATAGCTAATCACTTCTGCTGGTCTCTTTCAGGTAAAATAACATTAAACATGTATAGGACTCCTCCTTCATCAAGTTGGAGCATGTAGGTGAACCTATCTCCTAATCGTGGGCTGCGCTTTTGATTGCTGCCCCCTAGTACTTCTCTGCGATCATTCACAATTTTACTCCAGTCTTTCACTATTAAGCATTCCTCGCTATTAGAAATCCTGAATGCACTAAAGTGCATTGTAGGATATCTTGGCCGTAAGCTAACAATATTCATGGTACCTTTAGTCTCGATCCAATCAGGCACAACATTCATCGGGAGTCCCTGTTGAAGAACATCGTATAGTAACATACTTAGCAATGAAGTTTAGCTTAAAAAATAATGTATGCAAAAGATGAACTGAGGACAAATAGTAAAAATCTTACCATCTTTCCTAAATAGATGTGACCGTAGTTCAGTACAAACACTATTGGTCGCACGTTTTCAGTACTAACATTTCTAAGTGCAGGAAGAAAATTTGTCTTGACAGTATCAAGATCCTGAAGCCATGAAACATAATGACCTAGCTCCTTGCAGTTTAGTTCAGCCCCGGGACAGTAGTAGGTCCTGTCTACCAAGCGCTGGTCATGTTTGCTTGAACAGAAATAAGCTGACAATAGAAATTAGTTGTCAACTATTTTTGAATAAACAATATCAAAGACATAAATATGGTTAAGAAAATCACATAATGGTATAACTGGAGGAGTCTGCACATCGACCCAGATGTCGGTATTACCTTCAATATCATCTTCCGGACGAATATCAAAGGTGATAACCATATTAGGCTCAAATGCATAAGTCTTGCATAGTGCTCGCCAAGTTTTGCATCCAAAATAGGTGTAGTCGTCTTCGTTGTATAATTTTGCGTGAAAAATATAACCATGCTCGATCTTCAAGTAAACTTTCTTTACCTCCATAGTACGACTGAAACCTATCTTATCGAAGACAAAAATTCTTGCATGGCAGGGGATACACTAGTAAAATAGTAAAAAAAAATTAAATTATAAGTTGAAGCAAATGAAGGAGATGTCATGCTTAATTACGAAAAAAGACTTGCCGTTGTGACTTACTATATCCACTTTGAAGTTCTGGTCCAGCTTGATGCTCAAGCGCCTATCATCATCTAGGAAGATTCTGTCGGACAGGTCGCGTTCGTCTTCGCAGTACTTGCAAATACCGAAATCCTTTTCGTCGTCAGACATTTCCTATGTTCATAGTTGAAACATTAATTGAAAATCGATCGAAGACAACTACCAGGATACTCAACACACAAATCTAGAACACTCAATATTTCCTACATATTCTGGCACAAGTCATGCCAAAATTCATGGAAAAATCCGGCATGACCTTTGCTAAAATAGGACATATTGAGCGCCTAAAATTTGCCGGAATGGAAATGAATCAACACTCCAGCAAAACATAGGCCACTCGGAGGTGTAACCTGCAAACATGACCGGCCACTTGGGCAAGCACATATCCTATTTGTGCAACACAAGATATACACTTCAAAATATCTTATAGGACTCATATTGATAGGAGCATTCAATAAGCAAAACCAAATCGCAAAATAATTAAGTATTCAAATTAGCATACATTCAATAAGCAAAAGTAAATCATTTCATGCGTCCGTACATCATCAAATATTATCACTAATACATCCCGAATAGTATCATACATATAACATCACTAATACAACTAAAACCCTAGCGCACGACGGGTATCGGCGCGGGCGGTGGACACCCACAGATAAGGAACCATCACAGGATCATAGCTCTAGTGAGATCCCTGGAGAACCTGCCAGGTATTGGAGAACCTGTGCTCCAACGCAAACAAGTAGCCACGGACGTGCGCGTCCTCCTCACTGACACGGTGACGCACCACCTCCGCGGGGTCCTCGAGCCTCTAGACCGTCACTGGCCCACGTGACCGCCACCAAAGAAGGTTCGGATCAATGACGGGCTGACTCCTCACCAACCTGCGCCCTCCGGTAGGTAGCGCCTCCCAGTACCACCCCGGCGGAGGCCAGTCCTGGACATGACCCATCTGGTGACGCAGGTGTCCTCTGCCGACTCGACGACGAGGATGCGGGATAGGCATCATCGACGCCGATGCGGGAATAATTGCTTTAACTAAAAAAATAAAATAGTTCTATTAATTTTTGTACTAAAAATAAAATAGTTGTATTAACTCAACTAGTTCAATTAAGCACTTACTATGAATAAAAATAAACTAGTTTTTACTAAAAATAAACTAGTTCAACTAGTTATATTAATATTCTTACTAATTCTATTAAACACTTACTAAAAATAGTGAAAAACTAGTTAGATGAACTATAAAATTTAACCCTAACTGATGAACTATAAAATTTGATGAACCCTAACTAATTTGATGAACTCTAAAATTTAACCCTAACTAATTTGATGAACTCTAAAATTTAGCCCTAACTAATTTGATGAACTCTAAAACTAATTCTATTTAACAACTACTGCCATAATTAGCATCTAATTTGATGAACCCTAACTAATTAGATGAACTCTGAAATTTAACCCTAAGAACCCTAGCTAGGCAGAGGTAGGGGAGGAGGAGGAGGAGGGCATGCTCACCTCTGGCGCCAGCGGAGTTAGGGAGAGGGGCACGCGGCGTCGGGGTGGGGGAGGGGGTGGGGGTGGGGGCGGCGGGCGCACGGCGGAGGGCGGCGATGTAGAGGGGGCGTCGAGGTCGAGGTCGGGGGCGGTGTTGAGGTCGCAGTCGGGGGCAGGGGCGGCGTCGAGGGTGTGCGGAGAGCGACGGGTCGCGCGCGGCGGCCGACGGCGATGCAGGGCAGCGACAGCGGAGGAGTACGGATTTGGGGGAAGTGGCCGTGGGGGAAGAACGAACAACACGGTTGAGTTAAAAGTAGCAGTAGTGCATTCCAGGAAGTGCGCTGCTGCTATGGTAGCTATAGCGCGTTTCTTAACAATCGCTACTGCTATTCCTTCTCTTTTTATTTGCTTTCCATTTAATTTTATTTTCATTAGCAGTAGCGCCTTTGTTCGTAAACGCGCTGCTACAAAACAAGTAGCGGTAGCGCGGTTCTGCATAGATCGCTACTACTATGTGTAGCCTATCGGCTAAGCCGTGGGAATTTTAGTAGTAGCGCTTTTGTACTCAGGCGCGCTACTGCTATAACTGTATCTGTAGCACGGATTAAAACACCGCGTTGCTGCTAATTAGCACCAATGTGTGTTTTTAGCCCGCGTTCCTGCTAATGTTCTGTGTATAAGGTTTTCCTTAGTAGTGGAACTCCTCTGTAGGCAACAGAGAGGGATGGAGTCGGGTGAGAGAGAGAGGAAGCTGAGGAGCAAAAGGCGGGGCAAGGCACGGCGACCTGCTGAGCTTCGGAGGCTCGTCTGGTTACCGACGAGGCGGCCAGTCGTGGGGATGACCTGAGGAAGAGGAGGCCGGGCCCGGCAGGCAGGGGCCCGGAGACGAGATCGGAGATGCGAGGACGGGCAGGTCGGCGATGAGAGGCGAGCGACATGGGGCACCTGCTGGGCGTGAAGGACGACCGCTGCGGCGCAAGTGCTCAAGGAGCTCCTCTCATCAAGCGCTCGGGTGACGGGGATTTGGCGAGGAGGCACCCGACGAGGAAGCGGGGCGACGAGGATGGACGGCGCCGGCGCAGAAGAGGAAGGAGGGCGGCGCCGCTGACAGGGGAGGCGCGCCATGGGGATCAAGCGCGGGCGGTCCTACTCGCGCTAGCTGTGAGCGTACGTGTGAGTGGCGGCGGAGGGTGAACGAGGTGAGGGAACGAGGGGAGATGAGGATCGGGCAACTGATCGCTAGGGTTAGAAAGGGATGGGCCTCAAGGGGTTTGGTGGCCCGGCCTGGCCTAGTGGCATGCGGCTGCTGGGCTTCTTCTCTCCCTCTTTACTCTGATTTCCCTTTTCTCTTTTAATACTGCCCATAAATAGACAGCCGTCAAAAGGGAAAATGTCAGGGATGTTGGGGAAGAATTTGAAAGAAGTGAGAATATTTCTAGACTCGAGGAATTATGAAGGATTTGAATAAACTTGTTTGGGCATTTTCCAGGAGAGAAAAATAATTCAAGTTTCAATTAGATTCAAACTTGAGACATTTTTTGAATCTAGCGAAAACAAGTCCAAAGGATCTGAAAATTGGAGGAGGTGGTCCTGGCATGGTCTAGAATTTATAGGAGAAGAATGGACATTAATAGAGAAGGGGAAAGTGGGACTTGCAAAAGACATGAAATAGAAGGAAAGTAGAAGGAGATGATGCATGGGACAAAGGCATGGGGAAATATTTTGCAAGTGTATCAAGGTAATTCCACATGAATGGAATATTTTTTTATAGCTCCCTAATATTGGGAGGATATGTTATAAAGAGAATCACCATGTGAGAATTCCCTCGATTTAAATGGAACGAAGATCCATGCTATTTATTTAGTTGAGTTTTAAAATGGGTTGCATGATGACATGATGTAATGCACATGATGCAAGGATGAATGCAACGAACCAAACAAAACACACGGCGAAACTTGGAAAACATGGAAGGCGTCTGAATCTCTGGTCTTGGGGCGTCACAACACTCCACCAGTACGAGAGGATCTCGTCCCGAGATCTAGGATGGCACCGGAGAAAAAAATGGAAGAGGAAGAGGAAGAGGTAAAACTAACTTGCTTCTTGGAGAAATGAGAGAAACCAAAGAACCTTGCGAGGTTGAACAAATTGAAAGGAAGAATACAACGGAGATGAACAAAATTGAAAACACTCCGTTAGAAAAGAGGAACAAGGAACATTACTATAACCTTGTAGGTTGAAAGACATAAGAAAAAGGATTGCAATGGACAAGAAGTACAAGCAGGCACTCCGGTTGAAACGAGATGTACAAGGAATGATAAGGATCAATTACGACAACACTCTGGTTGGAAATAGAAGGAATTGAGGATGAGCTTGACAAGGTGAGAAGATACTTGATGAAAACAACAACACACTACCTCCGGAACAAATGTAAGAAAGGAATCAAAAGAACGGAGGAGAAAACAACATCTTCTATCTCAAATGAGCTTGCAAAGGCATCCATAGGCGAAGGGTCGAACGGAGTTGTTGGAAAACCAAAAACGAAAAGAATAAGCTTGTTGTGGGCTTATGGAAAACACGTCGAAATCTTGAGGTGAAATTCTGCCACTAACAAAAACAATAGATTGGATTGATATCAACAAGGAGATGAAAACTCCTTCATCGAGATGAGAAGTAGAAATTGGATTATAGGTAAGCACCATAATGCTAACATTCCTAGTGGAAGGCTTTAGATGAAATCTACACCAAGATAACTCCAAGGAAGAAAATGATGGGTTTAAATATCTCATACCTGACATCTTTTCAATCATGAAACATGAAGGGAAATTGTCAAGAAAGACATAACGCCACCAGAAAAAGATAAGATAGAAAGAATTGCACTTCGGAATGCAAGATGAAGAATACTTGAGCTCCTTTCAAAAGAATCTCGATCAACACTTCGAGAAGGAATTAAATCCTTGATGAGTCATCATGTAGAGCCTCCATGAAGAACTCCGGTAATAAAAGGATGATAAAAAAAAGAAGTTGGAAAGAACTCCAGGAGAAGCCTTGCAATGATTACATGCAGCTTCACGATCATATAACCCAAAAAAAACTTGGAACTCCGGAAGGAACGATGAACAAATGAAATCAAGAATTTTGATGAACCTTCGGAATAAGGAATTGAATTTACTCGATGAAAAAAGAATAAGAATTACATTATGCTTATCCTTCACCAATTTAGGTTGATGATAAGCAACGGTTTGGCATACTACTTATTCTCGCGAAAAGGATTAAGAGAGGTATAGCGCAAACTTGAGAAGGTCTTCAACGATCCATCGGTAGGATCAGAAAGAACAAATGAAATGATATGATAACCAAGGAAGAGAACTCTTGAACAAACCATCGTAAGAATTGAAAATGAACGAGAAATAAGGAAACACCGGGGAGAATTAGAGAATGAATGAAGATAATTGAGGGAATTTAGATACAACTGAAACGAAGAGATCATGAACTGACTAGAGAATACTTGAACGATGCATCGGTAAGATTTGGAGAATGAGAGCTGAAAGCTGAAATGAATAATCCCGAAATGATGGCCTTCGAAGAATCAAACTGAAAAGACTCTTGAAATGCTCCGGATAGGTGAAGAGAATCACAATCAAAACAATTATGAGAAGAGGGCATCAAGCTAGAACCATGAATCTTCAAGAGAACAGATAAGATTTGGAGGGAAACTCTTCTTTGGTCTGCAAATGTTGAGAATGACGATGAGAAACACCACCATGAATTGTTGAGATACTTCGGGAGAATGAAAAGCGAAGAGGTTGAGCCAACAATGAAAAGAATTTGACCGATCTTGGAGAAAAGCATTTGACTGATGATAACTCATTCTTACGTTAAAACATTGAAATGAATTTGAGAATAACTCCGGAAAAAGAGAAGAAGAGTCAGGTAAGATCCTAGGAAAAGACCTGTGGGTTAGGGCCCACTCAATAGATACACCATTGAACGATTACTTGAGAAGGAGAATGCACCGGTTGAATTAAATGGCTTGAATGAGATAACATCCTCAAAATAGCTTGAACGCATTAAGAGTGGAAAGAAGAATCTTCGAGATATCTTCAGCACTCTGGAACAATTGAGTAACGAGAAGTGGATGAGTAAGAGGTGCACTAGCATGAGAAAGCATTGGACAAATGAAAGGACTAAGCTCAATACCAAAGCTTGAATTGAATCCACCGGAAAAGAAAATGACTGAAGAGTGACGAACTTGAAGCTTCCTTAGTATCTTCATGAGAATCACCGATAAGAACATTGAGGAAAGAATGAAGAAACTTCACATCCATAAGATGGATACTTGATTCAGAAATCTTAGTCCTTGAAGAAACAAGTGGTGGGCGGGTGGGAAAAACAAAGGCAACTTGGGGACATATGGAACGAACAACATTGGGAAAAACCAAGAGGTGATCTTGCGGATGTTGAAATGATCGGATCCACTTGAAGAGAAACACGCCGGTTGAAAAGGATTGACATGACAATCTCGATTATCATGAAGGTTTGGTATTCACATAGAAATGTGATAACACCACTTAGGAAAGGTATGGAATCAACATTTGACTTCAAAGCAACTCGAATACCACAACTGAAAAACAAAACAAAGGATTGGCTTGCAAAATAAGCCGGAAACAAACATAAGATAGACCCCATGTCGTATCTTGTGTCTGTTGGAAGGATATCCTATGATATAGTTGAATTCCCACTTATAAACTCTTGAAACTTTCTGGTTATGCAATCAGGTGTTGGGGATACAGGGGAAGCATAATATCTCACCCAAAACTAGCAAATCCTACATCCAGCTGTATCCATCCTTCAACACATAACCAAGAAACCTTCGGAAATCATTTACCTCAACCTTCGAAAAGCATTCGTTATACGAGTTATGGCAATACTCCCGAACTCCCGCCCCAGTACTGGGTGGCGTCGAGGTTATCTCACCAACAACTACATAAAAGAGATTTTCGATATCGGCGAACTCAGGTATTCCAGAACTGCAACGATAAAATTGTGATGACAACACCTTGGAGCTCAACTCCTTGGGACACTACCAAAACCCCTAAATGTCAGGAGGCACCAAGAACAATGTTCTCGTCACAAAACCATCGGAACGATTCCAAGATACCCGCGTGATCCTAAAAAAATTCGTGAAATTTGAGAAGAAAAGATTCAAAACTCTACGTCAGGAGGCCTCACCAGAGTGACGAAGGAACTGAGGAGTAAAAAGAATCCTACTCTCCGATATATATATAATCCTATAAGACTCAAAACATTTTTCTAGACTCAACAACATCAGCGATTCGATCAAGCAGGGGGCTCCTAAGTCGGGGACGACTATGATTACCAACGTGTAACACCCATGATGTGGCTATATCTCCCACGTGTTGGAGCACGACTTAGAGGCATAACCGCATAGTAGGCATGTCACAAGAGGGGTAATCTTTACACATCCCATGTACTGAATAAGAATGGGATAAAGAGCTGGCTTACAATCACCACTTGACACAATACATAAATACAGCATACATCATCCAGAATACAATCGAGGTCCGACTACGGAACCAAAATAAAGAAAGACCAGCCCTATTGCTAGATCCCCGATCGCCCCGACTGGGCTCCACTACTGATCAACTGGAAACGAAACAACACAACGAACACGATCTTCATCGATCTCCCACCTGCGCTGGGTTGCGTCACCTGCACTGGTATCATCGGCACCTGCAACTGTTTGGAAGTATCTGTGAGTCACGAGGACTCAGCAATCTCACACCCGCGAGATCAAGACTATTTAAGCTTATGGGTAGGAAAAGGTAGTGAGGTGGAGCTGCAGCAAGAACTAGCATATATGGTGGCTAACTTACGCAAATGAGAGCGAGAAGAGAAGCAAAGCACGGTCCGTGAACTAGAAGTGATCAATAAATGATCCTGAAACTACTTACGTTCAAGCATAACACAAGACCATGTTCACTTCCCGGACTCCGGCGGAAAGAGACCATCACGGCTACACACATGGTTGATTCATTTTAATTAAGTTAAATGTCGAGTTCTCTACAACCGGACATTAACAAATTAACATCACCCATAACCGTAGGCACGGCTTTCGAAAGTTCAAAACCCTGCAGGGGTGTCCCAACTTAGCCCATCACAAGCTCTCACGGTCAACGAAGGATATTCCTTCTCCCAGGAAGACCCGATCAGACTCGGAATCCCGGTTACAAGACATTTCGACAATGGTAAAACAAGACCAGCAAGACCACCCGCTGTGCCGACAAATCCCGATAGGAGCTGCACATATCTCGTTCTCAGGGCACACCGGATAAGCTAAGCGTACAGGAAACAACGTAACCCAAGTTGCGAAGGGACGGCCCTGCATGGCGCTCTAGTTTGGACCAACACTCAGAGGAGCACTGGCCCGGGGGGTTTAAAGTAAAGATGACCCTTGAGTCTGCAGAACCCAAGGGAAAAAGGCTTAGGTGGCAAATGGTAAAACCAAGGTTGGACCTTGCTGGAGGAGTTTGATTCAAGGCGAACTGCCGAGGGGTTCCCATTATAACCCAACCACCTAAGGAACGCAAAATCATGGATCATAACACCGGTATGACGGAAACTAGGGCGGCAAGAGTGGAACAAAACACCAGGCATAAAGACGAGCCTTCCACCGTTTACCAAGTATATAGGTGCATTAAAGTAAACAAGATATAATAATGATATCCCAACAATATCCATGTTCCAACATGCAACAAACTTCAGCTTCACCTGCAACTAGCAACGCTATAAGTGGGGCTGAGAAAAAGCGGTAACATAGCCAAACAATGGTTTGCTAGGAAAGGTGGGTTAGAGGCTTAACATGGCAATATGGGAGGCGTGATATAGCAAGTGGTAGGTATCGCATCATAGTAATAGAGCGAGCAACTAGCAAGCAAAAATAGAAGTGATTTCGAGGGTATGGTCATCTTGCCTGAAATCCCGCAAGGCAGAAGAACGAGTACATGAAGAAGACAAATGGACAGAGTCGAACGGATCCTCACAACTCCAGAACGAAACCGAAGCTAACGAGAGAAGCAACCCAGAAAGAAGCAAGCAACATAGTAAACAACCATCACATAAGATGGCATGATGCACAACCAAGTATGATGCATGTCCGGTTTAATGAGGCATGGCATGGCAAAGTGCACAAACAAAACTACAAGTTAAGTGGAGCTCAATATGCAACGGGTTGCATATTGAAGGAACACCACATCAATTATTTAGTTCTCTCTCATTTAGGTACTCAACAATATTAAATGTTGTTAAACATGGCAAGAGGAGAAGCATAAAGAAATTATCTATTTAGGCAAGTTTAAATGAGGCCGGAACGCCAAACAACAATTCTGGTAAAACCCTATATGCATTTAGCAATTTAAGGTAAACAACAATTTAAACCAATTTAAATGTTTTTATCATGATGCGAATGACATGTGCAAGTTTATGCAAGTTTTATGGAAATGTTGATAAGAGCATGTTATGAAGCATTTGTCATCGTGGAGGAAACGAAAGGGGTGCCACGACAATGACAACGGAAATGGTGCCACGGCAACATTCCGGTTTTGGTAGCTCAGGGAGATACCGGTGCAAAAGGAAATTTATGGGAGCGTGTCATGCAAGGATGGTGGGGTGCTCCTGGATACCGCGTTACCACATGTTGGTGACAAGGCAAAAGAGGGGCAACGTGCACCGACAATTCGGACTCGAGGCGAACAAGGGTGCATCTCATACAACATGCATTCGTTCTCGGACGGTCGTTCTCGGCAGTTATACCTTCGAAGTGAGCGTTTCGAGGCGGACGGGTTTGATGGGACGTAGTGGTACTTTCGGTCCTCGGCGACGGAAGAGGTACATACGTTCTCAAGGCACTTGTCGGTCCGGACTTGGTGTAGTTGTACATGGCAAACATAGTGGTACTCGGAGTCTTGTCAAACCCAAGGGACGGTAGTCGTACACGATGCGTTGTGGAAGTAGTTGTCCTCGCGGACTTCGGCGGCAGTAGTCATTCAGGGTCTTGGCGGTCCGTCGTGTAGCCGTACATGTTCGACGCGGTACACGGTTCGAAGTCGTGCATGTCCCGTAGATGTTCAGGGTCACCGTGAGGAACTTGTCGAATCCAGGGTCTCAGTCATCATTAGTGGTACACGCGTTCTTGGTACTTGGCGCCATCACCGTGTAGTCGTACCGAGGTACTGCCCGGGGTCCTAGGCATCGGTCACTATGGTACTTGTCGGTCCACGATAGCAAAAGTGTGTGACTGGGTGGATTGGTTAACGCACAAGGTAGCGTGCGCTCGTTCTCTGCCTGAACGAGGACCAAGTGGAGGCAGGAGGGCAATGGCGGTGCCGCGAACTTTGGTGATGCAGCATGACAGGGAGGCATAGGGACGGCTGTGGTGGACGGATCGGCCTCGGGACGTCATGTCCTGGCTGGTGGCAAAGCTCCATGGCGGCAGACAAACTCCTCTATAGGCAACAGAGAGGGATGGAGTCGGATGAGAGAGAGAGGAAGCAGAGGAGCAAAAGGCAGGGCAAGGCACGATGACCTGCTGAGCTCCGGAGGCTCGTCTAGTTACCGACGAGGCGGCCAGTCGTGGGGATGACCTGAGGAAGAGGAGGCCGGGCCCGGCAGGCAGGGGCCTGAAGACGAGGTCGGAGATGCGAGGACGGGCAGGTCGGCGATGAGAGGCGAGCAACGTGGGGCTCCTGGTGGGCGTGAAGGACGACGACTGCAGTGCAGGTGCTCGAGGAGCTCCTCTCCTCGGGCGCTTGGGTGACGGGGATTTGGCGAGGAGGCACCCGACGAGGAAGCAGGCGATGCGGCGGGGCGACGAGGATGGATGGCGCCGGCGCAGAAGAGGAAGGAGGGCGGTGCCGCTGACAGGGGAGGCGCACCATGGGGATCAAGCGCGGGCGGTCCTACTCGCGCTAGCTGTGAGCGTACGTGTGAGTGGCGGCGGAGGGTGAACGAGGTGAGGGAACGAGGGAAATGAGGATCGGGCAACTGATCGCTAGGGTTAGAAAGGGATGGTCCTCAAGGGATTTGGTGGGCCAGCCTGGCCTAGTGGCATGCGGCTGCTGGGCTTCTTCTCTCCCTCTCTACTCTGATTTCCCTTTTCTCTTTTAATACTGTGCATAAATAGACAGTCGTCAAAAGGGAAAAGTTCAGGGATGTTGGGGAAGAATTTGAAAGAAGTGAGAATATTTCTAGACTCGAGGAATTATGAAGGATTTGAATAAACTTGTTTGGGCATTTTCCAGGAGAGAAAAATAATTCAAGCTTGGATTAGATTCAAACTTGAGCCATTTTTGAATCCAACCAAAACAAGTCCAAAGGATCCGAAAATTGGAGGAGGTGGTCGTGGCACGGTCTAGAATTTATAGGAGAAGAATAGACGTTAGTAGAGAAGGGGTAAGTGGGACTTGCAAAAGACAGGAAATAGAAGGAAAGGAGAAGGAGATGATGCATGGGACAAAGGCATGGGGAAATATTTTGCAAGTGTATCAAGGTATTTCCACATGAATGGAATATTTTTATATAGCTCCATACTATTGGGAGGATATGTCATTAAGAGAATCACCAGGTGAATTCCCTTGATTTAAATGGACCGAAGATGCATGCAATTTATTTAGTTCAGTTTTAAAATGGGCATACCCTTGAGGTTCGAACACTGGGGTGCACGCGGATATTTCGCTTCCTACCTACCTGCACCCCTCCGCCTTGCTAAGATCTAAGCGATGGAAATAACAACACAAATGACACAAGGTTTATACTGGTTCGGACCACCGTTGTGGTGTAATACCCTACTCCAGTGTGTGGTGTGGTGGATTGCCTCTTGGGATGATGATGATGAACAATACAAGGAAGAACAGCCTCGTAAGGGTCTGCTCTTGGCTGGGGTGATGAACTGCTGGGAGGAGTTCAGTCACCCTTCTCTCTCTCTCTCCCTCCGTCTTCCGTCGTCTCTCCCCTACTCTGTGGGTGGCTGGTCCTCTTCCCAAATATCGAGCGGGAAAGGAGCCAACAATGGCGGGCTAATTTGAAGGGGGACAGCTAGTACCAGCTATCCTGACAAAAGTAGTCTTCGCATGCACAAAGCTCTGGTGGTGACACCGCCTTGGGCTCCACAATGACCTCCCTCTTGCAGTCCTCCTGGTCTTGGTCTTGTTGCACCGAAATGGCAACCTTTGCCTGATGCCTCGGTACTCCGCGGCTGCGCTTGCTCCCTTTGCACCAAAGTGGAAAGGGGGACGCTGTGCGGGCTGGCACCCGCCTGGCGCCCTTGGGTCGTCATGGCTTGCGTTACGGGCACCTCGTGAGGTACCCCGCCTTGATCTCTCCACCTCCTCGCGAGCCTGCCTGATGAGACCGTGCCTGTGGAAGCTCCGCGTCATCCGCCCCACGAGGTTTGGCCCCTTGCGAGGGTCTTGGGCCTGTGTTGGTGAAGATGGGCCGTGCTGGGCCCCCCTTTGGGCCATGCCGCAGGCCGCAGGTAGGCAAGTCTGGGGACCCCCGTTCCCAGAACGCCGACAGTAGCCCCCGGGCCCAAGGCATGCCCGGACTTGGCCGTGCAGGGAGGCGGAAGGGCAAGAGAGAAGCGCCGCGGGCCCTAACAGCCTGCGGCCTTGGGCGCCGCGTGGTGGTTGATTGGACGTGGGCGTCTCCACTTCCCCATGGCGCCTCGGCAACCGCACGGATTGGACTAGTCCCTCCATGCAAAGCGGGTCATGATTACCTGCAATCATGGAGGTCGACGGTTGGCCTTCGCCGGCCATAAGTACGGAATGGTGCGCGCCCTTCCAGTTCATCCCCCCTTGCTTCTCCTTCTTCTTCATGGCTCCGTCG
This sequence comes from Triticum urartu, assembly GCF_003073215.2. NCBI lineage: Eukaryota > Viridiplantae > Streptophyta > Magnoliopsida > Poales > Poaceae > Triticum > Triticum urartu. Next base: position 371,546,610 of record NC_053023.1, on the reverse strand, counting down.
AGGAGGTTCTTGGCCGCAGAGAAGGGGAAGGCTCACCAGGTTGAGCCTGCCTCTCCCCCGCCCAAGCACGGCCGAGGACGCCCTCGCAAATATCCCGTGGCCTCCACGGTAGCTCCCCGCGGCCGTGGAGACGATTTCCAGCGCGGCGACGGGCGGATTGCCGCGGCCGAGGTGCGCGCTCCTGTCGCGTGTCCCCCTAGGCCGCGCTTTCGCGCTGCAGAGGTGCTGCCGGAGTTCGTCGTGTGGTCGGCGGAGCCGACTAGCACCCGGCTTCCGCTCCCTCGCTTCCTCCTCGGCGAGCTTCCGGCCGGCGCTCCGGGTGGCCTCTGGCTTCAGGCCGACAGCTGTTGCAGCCGGGCCTCATGGGTTTTGTTGGAGGTCTCCGCAGCCGGGATCCTGGCCCTGGCCCGCGGTTGGCAGACGTTTGCCCGTGCCTGTGGCCTGAGCCGTCGCTGCACCCCGCACTTCAAATTTGACGGTGTTGCCACCCTCTACGTGAGGCTGTTTGGGGAAGATGGTCGCCGCGCAGGGTGCTGCCCCAAGGACGACAACCGCGGCCGGGAACCCAGCTCCGGCGATGATGGGGAAGACAGCGCTCGCGTGACCGGCGGTGCTTGGGGCTCCCCAAGGTTCTCCGGTTCTTCTTCAGGCGGTGGCCGCGGTCAGCCTCCACGCCGTCGCATCTGCTTGGGGGGTGGTAGCATGTCCGCCCGCCGTCGCGCCCCGGTGAAGCGCGAGAGGGAGTCTGCCTGAGCCCCGGAGGCGGCTCGAGTCTTCCCTGCAGGCCGGTGTGAGGCGAGCTGCGCTTGATCTGTTCTTTCTTTTCCTGTTTTCCTGCGTAAAAAAGACAGTAGTGTGGAGCCCCGCAGGGGCGTGTTTGGGTTATTGCCGTTAATCATCGTTTTGCTTCCGTTATCGTGCCTTCCGGCTATGTGCCCGCGTGTGGATAGTTCCTGGCCCCTGCCGTGGGGGGCGACCGACCCAGGCCCCGTGTTCGTGTCACGATGTCCCTGGGGCACGGACTGAAGGGGTGCTCCTGTAATGGACCCAGGTCGCGAACCCTTTGAACGACTAGAATGGGAACACTCGCGAGGGCGCTCGGCAGTCCCCCCCCCCCCTCGCGAGGCCTTGCATAAGAGAAACCGAGGCAGGAGAGTGAAAATTCGAAGAACCACAAGCCAAAGACAGCAACAACTTCAATAAAACTTCGAATGAGAAGGAACAAGCCAACTGCGGAAAGCAAATGAAATGCCGTGTCCGGCACCTAATCTAGTCTTCGACGTCTTCTCACCAGCGCGGAGCTAAGTGCTGCCACTGGGCGTAGGAGGGAGCCCCAGGGCCTGAGGCCGGCGCTCCTAAGACTCCGGGGCATGTACAGCCCCAACTCATTATTATGTGAGAGTGTCACGGGCGGCGAGCTTCACAGGCGTTGGCCTTCTCCACAGGCTCCGGGCCTTTTCCGAAACGCGACAGCTTCACAGGCATTCGCCTTCTTCAAAGGCTCCGGGCCTTTTCCAAAACGCGAAGGCTTCACAGGTATTCGCCTTCTTCATAGGCTCCGGTCCTTTTCCAAAACGCGATGGCTTCATAGGCATTCGCCTTCTTCACAGGCTCCAGGCCTTTTCCAGAACGCGACGACTTCACAGGCATTCGCCTTCTTCACAGGCTCTAGTCCTTTTCTAAAACGCGACGGCTTCATAGGCATTCGCCTTCTTCACAGGCTCTGGGCCTTTTTAGGGGTAGAACCTCTGGAGGTGCTGGATGTTCCATGTGTTCTGGACCGGCACCCCCTCCTGAGTCTCCAAGCGCGCGGAGCCGGGCCTGGAAACATGAACAACCTTGAATGGGCCCTCCCACATGGGAGAGAGCTTGTGCAGTCCCTCCCTGGAGAGAACCCGCCTGAGCACGAGGTCTCCTACCTCGAGAGTTCTGGGGCGGATGTTGCGGCAGTGGTATCGTCGCAGTGCTTGCTGGTACCTCGCCGCTCGCAGCGCGGCTTCTCGATGACGTTCCTCCCCCAGCACGAGGTCCATCCCCCGCATGGCGTCCTGCTGCGCCTCGTCGAACGCCAGGACCCATGCGGAGCGACGTCTGACCTCGTGAGGGAGGACCGCTTCGGCTCCGTAGACCAGGAAGAACGGGGTCTCTCCAGTCGGCTTGGTCGCGGTTGTGCGGATGGACCACAACACGGACTGAAGCTCATCGTACCAACCTCTGCCGCAGGCCTCCAGCTTCTTCTTGAACGTCCTGGTCTTAAGGCCCCTCAGGACCTCTGCGTTGGCTCGCTCGGCCCGGCCGTTGCTTCGGGGGTGCGCCACCGAAGCGTAGCATATCTGCGTCCCAAGGTTAGCACAGTATGTTTTGAAGAGGTTACTAGTGAATTGCGAACCGTTGTCTATGATGATGCGGTTCGGCACCCCGAACCGGATCACGATGCCCCTGATGAACTTGATCGCGGAACCCGCGGGGATGGTACGGACGGCTTCTACTTCAGCCCACTTGGTGAACTTGTCCACGACGACGTAGAGGTAGAGGTAGCCCCCTGGCGCCCGAGGAAACGGGCCCAGGATGTCCAGCCCCCAGACTGCGAACGGCCACGAAAGGGGTATAGTCTGCAGGCCTCCTGCCGGCTGATGGATCTGCTTGGCGTGGAACTGGCAGGCCTCACAAGCCTTCACCAGTTCGACGACGTCATTGAGTGCGGTAGGCCAATAAAACCCACTGCGGAACGCCTTGCCGACCAGGGTCCGTGATGATGAATGATGTCCACAGTCTCCACCGTGTATGTCCTCCAGCAGCTCCTTTCCTTGCTCCCTGGATATGCAGCGCAGGGATACATCGTTAGGTCGCTTCCGGTAGAGCTCTCCATCCTTGATGTAGTATGCCATGGCCAGCCGTGCCACACGCTCCGCCTCCTCCTCCTTCTCCAGCAGGGTCCCTTGTGTTAAGTAACTCCGGAGTTCCGTGATCCAGTCCCCCTCCTGAGGCTCCATCGTCAGGAGCAGGTGTGCTCCTGAGGCCGGGCCATAGACTGGGGCTCCTCAGGCAGGTGGCTGGGGGAGCTCCTCCCATGGCTGAGCCGTGTTTGACAATGACGGCAGGGCTGAGGGCTTGAAGAGCCGCTCCTCGAAAACGCCAAACTCCTGAGGTAATCGCCTGGACGCTCGTTTGGCGATATCGTCGGCTCCTGATTGGTGCCACGGGGCACATGCTGCAACTCCAACCTCCAGAACTGCTTCTCCATCCCGCGGACCTCCGCAAGGTAGGCTTCCATGTGCTCATCTTTCGGCTCGTACACCTTGTTGGAGAAATTGACCAGGGGCTGCGAATCGCCCTTGATGGTGAGGCGTTTCACCCCCACGGCAGCTGCGGCCTTCAAGCCCGCTATTAAACCTTCATACTCCGCTATGTTGTTGGAAAACTTTTCACCTCGCTGGAAACAGAGCTGCACAACGTAGTACAACTTGTCCTGAGTGGGCGATATAAGCACCGCCCCAGCCCCTGCGCCATGCCTGGAGAACGCTCCATCGAAATACATGACCCAGCCTTCTGGCGCCTCGCTTCCCGGGGAGAGGGACCAATCCTCGCCGGCCTTGAGGCCTGGTGCCTCTGTCCACTCTGCCACAAAATCTGCCAATGCTGCTCCCTTGATGACTCTGGTCGTGCTGAATTCGAGCTGAAACACTTGCAGTTCTATGTTCCACTCAGTGACCCTTCCAGCTGAGTTAGGGCTCCTGAGCACTCTCTCCAGGGGGTATGACGAGACGACCTTGATGGGGTGACCCTGAAAATAGTGTCGCAGCTTGCGCGAGGCCACCAGCAGCGCGAGGAGGAGTTTCTGAGGCATGGGGTACCGCGCCCTCGCATCCCGCAACACCGTGCTGACGATGTACACCGGGTGCTCAACGAGGTTGGGTGCGTCAGTGCTGGCGACTCCCTTTGGAGACCGTGGTACCTCTTGAGGCGATGAGGCCTCCTGAGGCTGGCCATCTGGGAGAGGGGCCTCTTCCGCCCCCAGCGCACTCTTCTGCTGCGGCTGATCCTCCTCAGCCGCGGTGGCGGTTCCCGTGGGCCTTCCTTGTTCCTGTTTTGCCTTGTCCTGGGCCGCTGCTGCGGTTCTGATTTGACGCTCCCCTCTAACCGCCACCAGGGCCGCGTTGGCGGCGTAGGGAGTGGCGGCGAGGTAAAGCGCCAGGGGCTCTTGAGGGTGCGGAGCCACCATGACCGGAGGGCTGGTCTGGTATCTCTTGAGATCTTGGAAAGCCTTGTCGGCCTCTTCGGTCCATTCAAAGGGCCCCCTTTTCTTCATTAGCTAGAAGAAAGGCAGCGCTCGCTCCCCCAACTTGGAGATGAATCGTCCTAGCGCGGTCACGTGCCCAGTGAGCTTCTGCATTTCTCTGAGGGTCTTTGGCGGGCTCATGTCCTCGACCGCCTTGACCTTTTCCGGGTTAGCTTCGATGCCTCGGTGGAACACGAGGAAACCCAAGAGCTTGCCTGAGGGGACTCCGAACACACACTTCTCTGGGTTGAGCCGCAGGTTCACTTCGTTGAGGCTCGCGAAGGTTTCCTCCAGGTCCTGTATCAGGGTCCTGGCCTCCCGAGACTTCACCACAATGTCATCGACGTAAGCCTCAACGTTCTTCCCGAGCTGTGGGCCCAAGGTGATGTGCATCAGCCGCTGAAAAGGTCGCCCCGGCGTTGCGCAGCCCAAATGACATGCATGTGTAGCAGTACACGCCACACGGGGTTAGGAAGGCTGTCTTTTCGACGTCTTCTATTGCCATCTTG